>NC_028458.1:22202081-22305844 GCF_000263155.2 Setaria italica | reverse complement strand
GCCCCCTCTCCCCACCCAGGCCAGACCCCAGCTCCCCCACCCATGCTGCCGGATGCCGCCCCTTCCCTCCCGTCGGACAGCGCCTCCCTTCTCCCCTTCTCCCCCGGCCGACGGGCCAGATCCGGGCGGCGGGGGCCAGATCCGGGCGAGGATGGGAGGCGGCCCTCCCTCCCCCGGTGGCCGCTCCCTCCCCTTCTCTCCGGCGCCTCTCTCCAGGCCGGATGCGGCGGCGGCACCTCCCCTCCACGCCAGATCCGGCGGTGGCTCCTCCCCTCCCGGTCGGATCCCCTCCCCTCGCGGCTGGATCCGGCGGCGGCCAGTCGCCCCTCTCCTTCTCCTCGGCGACAGGTGGCGTGGTGGCTGGTGGTGGTGGGTGGCCCCCTCCCCTTCTCCTCAGCAGGTGGCGGTGGGTGGCTAGGCACCCCCTCCCCTTCTCCTCGACGACGGCGCGGCCCGCCCCTCCCCTTCTCCTCGACGGACATGGTGGTGTGGTGGGCAGCAGCCGTGGCGAGGCGGCGTGGTGGCGGGTGGCAGTGGTGGCGGTGGTGGAGGCCGGTGGTGGTGGCCGGCAGTGGTGAAGGTGGTGGAGGCTGGTGGTGGTGGCGGCCGGCGTTTTTGTTTTTATTTTTTATTTTTTTCGAAAAATATGTTTGCCGAGTGTTTTTTGGGAACTCGGCGAATCTTTACCGAGTGCCTGATGTATGACACTCGGCAAATCCACTGTTTGTCGAGGGAAAGTTCGCCGAGTCTTGTTCGCTGAATGTTACACTCGGCAAACGCTTTGCCGAGTGTTTTTGGGCCTTCCCCGAGTGCCTCGAGCACTCGGCAACTTTTAGCTTTCTGGTAGTGAACGCACGCGAGCCACTTCCAAGCGGACCCCACTGGTTAGTTTCTTCCTCCTCGCAAATGCACTACTGCTGCTCGCAATGCCTTTGTGCTAGGGTTAGGGTTAGGGGTCTTTGTGGTTCGAGGTTCAGTGGGGGCTTCTCGGTAAGGTCCCAGCCATAGAAGGAAGCTAAGTCCGACCGTAGAAGGAAGCCTTAGGTAGAGGCAAGCCGAGGATGGAGACGGTTCATAGGTGGGGTGGCGACGCAGCTAGCCGCGGGTGGTGAGAGACAACCAGTAAGTAGCGGACCGCGTCTCAGCTTAAACTTCGTCTTGTTGGGGTTCGGATGGCAGGTGGATGGTTGCGGCTGATTTGGCGGCTCCAGTCGCATGAGGGTGGTGCAGGGTGAGGAAAGGAGATGGCGGGAGCTTGTCAAGTTAGGGTAGCGGTGGGAGCCATAAACAGACGAAGAACGACAAGGATGACGTGGGAGCGAATGACGGCAAGCAGCTGCGGTGGCATTAGTGCTCCGCAAGGAAGACGGCCTCCTCATGGACCATCTATAAATGGCCATTCACTGGTAGAGAATTGGCCTTTAGTCTCGGTTGGTAAGGTGCAAATCTCCTAAAAATCCATCCGGGATAAACCAATCGGGACAAAAGGGGGGTCCTTTTGTCCCGGGTCACTCAACCAGGACAAAATGGGTCACCACGGCAGGCGCTGCAAAAAAAATATGCGCGTGTGCGGGATTCGAACCCACAACCTCCAGCCTCACGCGTAGCTTCCTTGCCATTCCACCTACACAACACATCTGACTATATAGGGGATGCAATTCTTTTGTATTAACTCGTGGGGACCCTTTTATCCCGGTTGGAAATACCAACCGGGATAAAAGACTCCCTTTTATCCCGGTTGGTATTACAAACTGGGATAAAAGGGTTCGAGGGATTTAGTCCTCTTTCAGCCACCCCGTTGGGGACCCTTTTATCCCGGTTTGAAACACCGACCGGGATAAAGGGGGTCTTTTATCCCGGTTGGTTTTTCAAACCGGGATAAAAGGTCTCTCAGGGTCTTTTTTTTCCACTAGCCTTTGCAACTGGGATAAAAAATCCCGGTTGGTGAGGCCCCCACTAGTGACCGAGCTTTAGTCCCGGTTGGTGAATCTTTTGTCCCGAGCCAACTTTAAATCGGGACAAAATGGGACGCATGGAAGGTGAATTCTCTATTTAGTGATTCGGACCGGCCGATGTAGCCTTGCATAGACCCGATAAGCATGGTGCACGATGCCACCGTGCATGGGCCAGCATGTGTTACCGTGCCGTGCATCGTATTGGGCCTCAGTTTTTTCATGTACAGGACCACCCGTGCGCTGCCCCTGTGTACGTGACATATCATGTTTTTTGCCGCATACACACGGTCACGGTCGCCTCCGTCCCCGCCGACGAGCCCACCGAGGCGTCCTGCACCAACTCCAGGGGCGACAAGATCCGCGTCTGCTTCGAGCTCCACGACCCGCCGCGGCCGTCCCGCCTCTACCAGTCATGGCCGACCGGCACGGGGGAATACGACCGCTTCGACGTCGTGGCTGCGCACCGCGATGCTGTGCTCTTCCAGATGGCCTACCCCGTCGCCGTTCCGCGCCGCGTGTACCCCTGCGACATGTACGACTACTTCCTCTACAGGGCCGGCGGTGGCACGCCGTCGCTCCATCGGCTCCCCTCCGTCTACGGCACCGTCGACGAGTTCCGGGCCCTGTTCGAGGCGGGGGCGTTCTGTTACACGAACCAGAACCTGCGCCGGTTGGAGCGCCTGGACATTGCCGTTCTGCGCCGCGGCGAGGAGGACGTTGCCGGCTGTAGCGGAGCTGCAAATCATCAGGTCAGGTGAGCATGAGCTCCACGCGATCTTCCCGTCCAAGTCGTCCACTTGTAGCCGGTGGAAGGTCAAGAAGCCGCTGATCATCCATGGGCATGGCCCTGAACTGGATTTGGAGGAGCTCCTATGGGAGTGGTGTGTTGACATAGTCATCCCGTTCAGGGACTACCTGTGCTGGGTTGACTATTGCCAAGGCGCAGCTTTGCTCTGCAAGGTGTTTGATGACACTGAAAGCCATGAGCTGCAGTACCTGGCTTTACCTGCTAGGCTTCCCGGCCTGATTCGTCATCATTATGGCAGATCACCAAACCATATGCACATGACTCTCAGTGCCGAGGCGAGTGGCGTCCTGAAGTATGTCCTTATCACTGGTTCCAATGGCATGATGATCGATTCGAGATTCTGGTTTCATAGCTGCCACCTGGACCTTGCAGATAAGGGAAGGGAATGAGATGGTCTGGGCTGCGGGCGATGTGGTTACATCAGAAGATAGCGTGCGGACCCCTCCAGTACCCGCATGTTAGCTTGAGCAACCCAAACATTGTATACTTTCTGGTGAAGAGAGTGGAGATGGGGGATGAAACTAAGGATGATGATGCATGGATAGTCACCATTGACATGCCTAAGAAGACTCTGGTGTCATCCTTTCAGTACATCAAGTGGGAAGAAGGTCTTTCTCCTAACGAGTACACATTTATCTAAGTAAAATCCCCAAGTCCTTGAAGCTGAATGGCAAAGGTAATCTGGCTGTCCAGCCAAATGCCAAAGATCGCCAAGATCATGAATCCGCAGAGTCTGCGGCTAGCAGATTGGATGATATGCTTCAGCTGCGGGAACCCGTAGAGAGAAACCGCAAGAATCAAACAGCCAAGTTCTCGTCATCTTAGCACGATATACAAGCTAGCTGTTGAGAGGTGAAGAGTGAGCATTCTTCCTCTGAGCTAGTACAGGGAAGAGACCTGGGATCAATAAGCTAGAGGTGTCAAAGGGACATGTAGCCTCATAAAGTGTGGAAAATAAAACAGCGAGTACAAAATTGAGTAATAAACTCAGGGTTATTTTTCCTTTACGGCAATAAGAGTTGTATTCCCTTGCTTGGAGCAAGAGTGTGCTTGAGAGGCTCGCTTCTGATGCTCAGAGGCTGTTGAGCATCCAAGCAAGGGTCGAGGAGTTGATGCCGAAAATGGAGGAACCACCACAGGGCCAATCCTCGATGAATTCTGAGTACAGCGGTGTGGGCATGCAGCTTCATGAGACTGAGGGATGTCATGGAACAGATCAATTTCAACAAGAAATTTACTAGGAAGGCTCAGAATTATCCTGCATTGTCAGATAATATGAACACTGAGCGATAACTCAAAGCTCCATATACTATCCTAATGGTGCGTTTCTAGATACAGTGTTTGCTGCAGATGCATCACCTTCATTGACGGGAATTGAACATGGGCTCAAGCTGCTCAAGGAAGGGTTGTTTTGGAGGATAGTAACCGGTGATAGGTGCAGATTTGGAGGGATAAGTGCATCCTTAGGATATCCGCATTTTAAGTAACACCTAGGAGGAAACGTTGCTGGCTCCACTGGGCCTCGTAGGCCGTAGCTGTTCAAGGCTGGGGTGCGAGAGTGGGATCCTCCATGGTTGCAGTTCAGCGGAGGTGGAAGCCAGGCATGGTGTCTGTGCTTACTTCTTCGGCTGAGGCCTGAGGAGTGAGGACAGGTCCCGGTGCTCCTACATCTTCAAGGAAATCAAGGCGTCCATTACAATAAGAGAGCGCAATAGCCAATAGAGTAGTACTAGCTCATGAGTCATGAGCTTGCAAAACGCACGGTGCATTGTCTGTGCGGAGCAAAGTGAAGATGCCCGATCATGTATCCAAGAGCTACTCAAACGATTGTAATCCGATCGACTTTAATGAATGAAGCAATCGTTTCTTGCAAAAAAGGGGAAAAAAAAGAATTGATTGCCAAACAACTCCCATAACATGTCTCTGTATCTTACAAGGGCATAATGGTGTACTATTCTAAAACAAGTCTAATCAGAATTTCTAGATTTTGAATAGCTTCTTGTGAACTTTCAGCACCAACCGACATGTTAGCGAGACTCTTGTGGCAGTCCTGCGGAAGGTGCCATGCTGTTCATCCATGGTCCCTTGGATGGAGTCCGAATTTAGATGCCTCAACTCTTGGCACCGCGACAAATTCGCGACCTGTACATGACACAAAATGCCAATTATGCTAGCATACAGAATTAGCTCAGATGCCCATTGGATAACTGTACAAGTTAATTTACTGATGTTCAATCATTGTTTCACCTTGTCTAGATTATGCAGCTCATTATCTTGTATGCCATGCAGGTAGTCTGACAAACAAAAAAAATCATAAGATTTAATGGAACTTCTATTGGTTTAATGTGGCTAATTGGACATCCAATTAGAAAACAATTGCACAGATCTAACCTGTATAAGCCTGATCTTTAAATATCA
Organism: Setaria italica; assembly: GCF_000263155.2. Lineage (NCBI taxonomy): Eukaryota > Viridiplantae > Streptophyta > Magnoliopsida > Poales > Poaceae > Setaria > Setaria italica. The sequence continues at coordinate 22,300,663 of NC_028458.1, read as the reverse complement.
ACAGGCTGCAGGGCATCAGCATAAGTGACGAAGATGCAGGATCAGATTCATTTGAGGTTCCGCATTCATGTGAGCCAGAGCCATTGCTCTCCATCATAGAAGGCCCCAGCAACTCATCGGTCTGTCTGTTCTGTGGATCAGTATGCTCCTGCTCTTTAAGCCTTTTATGGGGTGTGAAATCTATCACAACAGGCGAAGCAAGAGATATGATAGCAACAACAGGGTAGTAGGCAGGACCATCTTGGTGTGGCTGCAAGCAGAAATTGTTGTTTGTAAGCAAAGGATGATGCTTAATATGTAAACAGAGGGAGCAAACAGTAGAGAGCTGTGAATGCAAACCATGATCCCTTGATTAGGATGATACTCGTTTATCAGCACATGATTGATTGCAGAAGGAAATAAACCAGTCCACTGCCAGATTCTGTCGGTTATCCTTGTTAGCCATGAAGGTACTGCAACATGAGACGCACAGGCAGCTCAATTTTGATGCTAAAATTGATTTACACTTGAGTAATTTATAAAAGCGTAATGTAACAAGTAGGCATGTTAGCCACCAATCATACGCATTACTTTTGTGTTCAGTTCAGACATCAATTACAATAAGACTATGACATTGCAGGCATTAAAAAACTGAATGTTTGTGTAGGGCTAAATGCAATACTTTCAGAAGGTAGAAAAACATGTAATCCTGTTCTTGATGGTTACAATAGGCTAACTGAATAATTAAAGAAGAAAAGTTCCATAAATACTTTATCATAGACTGACCAAAAAATATAATGGAAGATCATACATATACCATTCAATTTTTTTCCTAACTGGAAAGGCATAAACCTCTCGAGTCCCAACGTAACATTCAAACGAACATCCAGCCTTGATTGACTTCCTAACAGTTCTGAGGACATTCTAACCTACATGGAGTAGCTTAAGCTTATGTGCCACTTGAAGCTGGGTCTAGACCAAGCAAGGTGACCAAACTATCAGATGTTTCAAACTATCTGAAAATTTGACTCGTTTCAAAAGCTTAAGCTTAGCCAGACAAGTTATTAGATGACCGATTTATACTGATCATCATGTGGCACACTTGATTTGTACAAAAAGAACAAAACTTGTCCCTAACAAGCAAAAGGTAGCTGCTGTTCAGGCTGCAACTCAACATCACTGTTATCTTGTAAGAGTGCTAACTGCTTGGTGATCTCCTCAGTTTCACAGGTAATGGTGTAGCACTAAATTTTAAATCTTAAAGCGTTCCAACTAATATTTGAAATTTCAACAAGATAGGACATTTCAAACCAAGCACATTGGAACCAGGTTACATTAAGGCTAAGGGTCAACACTATGCCTGATCTTCAGTTTGATTCACAAAACAGAGCTAAAAATTGCAAGCTTTTATGAGCACTCACAAGCCTGCGGCAGGAGCCCCTTCTCATGTACCACTCCTCCTGCACAACCCAACACCGTGTCAAGGAAAGGAAGAAGCTAAAGCAATGCCCAAGCGAAGAAAAAAAAAACAAGTGCCAAGAAGAGAGGGTACCCCAGTTCTGCAGCCTCCGGTTCTTGAGGGATTTCCACTTGGGCGCCGGCGCTTGGTAAATCTGCGTCGCAGCAGACAAAATCACCGCGTCAAACATAATGGGATGGAGAGATAGAGAAAAAGAGAGGCGAGGACTTGGTGGGTACCGTACGTGGTGGAGGAGCTGCGACTGCTCGGACTGGGAGATGAAGTCGGGGACGTAGAAGAGGGTGGGGATGGCCCCGACGGTGTAGTCCTGGAGGCTCCTCAAAACGAAAGCCGAAGAGGGCCTCTCCGGCGGCGCAGCCGCCGCCGCTTCTTGGGTCATCGTGTCCTCCATGGCTGCTTCAATCGAGACTTCGAGAAGAGGATGTTCTCGGCGAGACGGCGAAGCTGAAGGCCGTGTGGCGTGGGCCGCCCGGTGGGCTTTCTTTGCTACCGGCCCAAGTTAACAACATAACGAGGGAGAAATACTCAGTACAAGTGTACAATCCGATTTTCCATCAGAAATCTCGTTTCTCCTTTTAATGTCCCATAGGCTTCTGAAAGGGTCTCTTGAACGATTGAATCCTGCTTATTGCTCGTTGAAATTCCCATGAATTCTAACGAAATTTCTGTTGGATCTTTCTTGAAACCTTGTACTACTGAAACTTGATGAGAACTCGTTAATACACGAAACTGGTTGGAATTTGCTGAAACCTTAAGTATGCTTAATCGTCGCATGGGTTCTCTATTAATGAAACTATTGTTTCTTTTTTTTTTGACACTGATCCTGTCAACCCTCAAGGTGACGTCAACATGCACGACCATCAGTTATCATCGTCTTTAAATAATTTTTTTTTCTCGAACACGTAGTAGAAAATATTAATAGCAGAAGGAGGAGTCATACATAGACCAAACACACACCCACACACACTAGAACCTGTGAAACCTAATCACCTTTTACAGGTTGAAGACGACCACTGTAGGAGGCACGAGCCTAAGCCTAATCCACCCCTCTGATAGCTGGCAGGGGAGGCCCTTGGCTCCTGCCAAGCTCCACAACTAGGCATCCTCCTTGGTCAGAATCACAGCTGTAGCCACCCTGGGGGAGCCCCATTAAACACACAATCATTTCGATGTCTCCAGATAGTCCAGGCTCCTAGGATGATAATAGAGTTCAAACCTTTGCGCACTTCACTTTCCACACCATTCTCCACTCACCCACCAGTCATTCAGGACTCCATCAGATGGATGTGGAGCAAGGGCTGAGAGACTTGCATATTGTAGGACGGAAAATCAGAACTGCCTAGCGAAAACACACCCAATGAGGAGATGCTGAATATTCTCTTCTTCTTGTCACAAAGCGGGCATCGAGCAGGATATGGGAGACCACGCCGAGCCAGCCTATCTGCAGTCCAGCACCGATTGTGGGCTACCAGCCACATAAAAGAATCGGCATTTGGGAGGGGTCCAAGATTTTTCTAGAAGGATGGCGCCCTGAAATTGAGCATCATAGGCTGATTTTTCTATGTACTGTCCTGATGAGGATAATATCCAAATGTGTTTATTAGGGATTCCTTGCTGAAGCTCCACCGCATTAATAGTATCCCACAGCTCAAGATATTTTCACAATGCTTCAATGGTTATTTCTTCCTGAATGTCCTCCAACCAAAGCTCATTGTCCAGGGCCTCAAGAGAAACGTTTGCTTGCTCTTCTCCTTGGCACAGAAGCAAACAACCTGGGTGCAAGGCTCTCGATAATCTTACCAGCCAGCCATTTATCCTTCCAGAATAAAGTATTGGCTCCATCTCCTACCTCAGTGATCACAGCCACTGTAAGGAGACATTCAACTTCCTTGCTAACCTAGAGCGGCAAGTTGGCCCAAGGTCTGTGAGGCTTAGTTTTCCTAAGCCATGGCCATCTGACATGTAGGGCAACCCCAAGTGCTTTCAGGTCAGAAATTCCCAGCCCTCCAAGCTCTCATGAGCGACAAACCTTAGGCCAAGCGATAAGACAGTGCCCACCATTCACTTTTTTACGACCGCGCCATACAAAGGCTCTTCTGATCTTATCAATTGCTTTGATTGCCCATGGGGGTAGGTCAATTGCTATGGCCAAATAAACCATCATTGCAGTGAGAACATGTTGCACCTGCACAACCCTTCCTACCTGAGTCATCAGGTCAGCCTTCCAACCAGGTAGTTGATCCGCAATTCCGAGTCATACTTGCACGAGAACTCCAGGATTTCACACGGCATCAAATTCTGGACCAGGACCATATTCTCTTCAGAGCAGTGAATTGGCAGTACGTTGCTTTTCTGTATATTGGTCTTAAGACCCGAAGCATCTCCAAACAGTTCTAGTATTCTTAGAGTTAATGTAATATCTGCTGCTGCCGGCCTGAAGTATAAATAGTATTGGAGATAGGCGGTCTCCCTGCCGAAGTCCTCACCTGTGCTATATGACCTTCCCAGGGGTGCCATTAAGAAGGATTTGAGTAGATGATGAAACCAACAAGCCACAAAATAAATCTCGCCATCTTGAGCCAAAACCCAGTTGGCCAAGCACCTCTAATAGGAACGGCCAAGTGAAGCTAAAACAAGAAATCAATAGAATATATTTGTGATATGACCTTATTATTGGTAACTTTGAATTTATTCAACGTGAGTTTTGAACTAGACAACAAGTCAACAACAATGGTATTTGCACACCATAACATAAATTTTTTTGAAGGGAAAACTGTGGGGGGGCCCACAACACTTCAAGCTTTTATTTATATATAGGAAAAAAAGAGAGAGTATTTACAAGGACCATAACATAAATTGACTTGTAACTTTGAATTTATTCATATGTATGAACTTAACATAAAGGTAGAAATTACAATACATAAAGTTCCCAACTAAGTCACAAGGTAATTGTTCCGGGTCAACTTTCACTTTCCATGTTTGCGATAGCAAAGAGTTTACAGGGTTTTCCCCTTGGAAATATAATATTATTCGTCTACATGTGGAACATGGGAATGGGATGTAAAAGTAGCTCAGCCTTTCTCCTAATAGTGACTCCAAACACTTCTGTCATGTCCAATTTCTCTGGCTTAAGCCCAACAGGTAACTTCCAGTCAAAGTGATAAAGAAGGCTGGCTAAAGCAATCTCCATGTTGGCATTTGCGAAATTTATCCCAGGACATATTCTCCGACCAGTGCCAAATGGAGTCCTTGTAGTCGAAAGCACAATCAACTTCAAATCTTTCTGGCATGAACATGTCAGGGTTTTTCCAATATTTCAGGTCCCTACAGATGGTCCCTACAGATGGTTCCCTGTGGCATGTCGTATCCCTGAATCTTACAGTTGTTCAAGCATACCCTAGGGACGAGTGCAGCAGAGGGGTGCAACCGTAAAGTCTCCTTGATGATTGCTTTTAGGTAACCAAGATTGCTTAGTGCTACCTCATGTACCTGCCCTGCCATCGAGTGGCGAATCTCTAGTTGAGCTTTCTTTAACACCCTTGGATTTGCCATTAGTTCATGGCCCATTGGAGTGTCTATGTTGCTATGTCTATTGGAAATAACCTTACCATGGCGCTTGTGCGCATGAGTTTGTTTTAGTTGTTGGGTACAGTCTAGCAGCATGAGTCCATACGCACGAGTCGAACTTGGTCCTTGCCCAGGTCTTGCGGAGGAGTTTTGGCTCATGACAAGAGGTAGCCGAGTTGGCCGGGTGTATATGCACGTGTATGTGTGTGTGCAGGATAGCTGCGGCATCAAGTTTGAGTTTGTTAGGCGGTTAGGAGGCGTAGGTGTGCGTGGTGCCGATTTGCATGGAGGAAGCCGCATCATCCGATGGCTCACGGCGACATCGAGTAGGTCCTGCGGGTCGTGGCGAGAAAGCCAGGCATGAAGGTTAGCTCTGTGGTGTTCCCGGTCTATATGTAGCCCCGTGCTCCTCTTTGTTTGCTGCTGAGTCCAAAGAAATAAAGTTGTCAAGATACAGGCGAGTTCGTCGCCGGCAAAAACCACATTTCATCTTCCTCCTTGTGTCATCATCGCGAGAGTGAGAGAGAGAGAGCGTTCCTGGGTTCCAACATTTGGTATGCAGAACTAAGGTGATCCAAGATGTCATCCCTTGGGCCAAAAAAGCCGCGCATCGACCTTGGCGGCGATGACAGCTCTAGCAGCTCACTGCGTTCGATCGCGGTGGCTAGCGCTAGCACTATCAAGTTGCCGCTACTAACCAAGACCAATTACCATGAGTGGTCCTTGGTTATGCAGGTATCCCTGGAGGTGATGGAGCTCTGGGACGCCGTGGAGGCAGTCTGCAAGGAGCGTGCCAAGGATCAGTAGGTGTTGGCCGCCATCTTGCTCGCGGTGCCATCAGAGATGAAGGCCGGGCTCACCGTGAAGAAGTCGGCGAAAGAAACGCGGGATGCGGTGAAGAAGATGAGGGTTAGCGATGATCGCGTGAAGGCCAGGAGCGTGCAGCGTCTCTTGAAGGAGTTCGAGAATGTCGCGTTCCACGACGGGGAGTCCATCGACAACTTCGTGATATGCATCAACGGGCTTGTCGCCAGCCTACGCGAACTTGGCGAAGTGATGGAGGACAACCGTGTGGTGAAAAAGATCCTACGCATGGTTCTGAAGAAGATGAAGCAGGTCGCAGTGGCAATCGAGATGTTTACGGACTTCAACACCTCTTTTGTGGAGGAGGTCATCGGGCGGCTGCGTGTGGTGGAGGATGCCGACGTTGAAGAAGCTACAGATGGCGTCGGGCAGTTGTTCCTCGTCGAGGAGCAATGGGAGGCGCGCCGGCGTTAGCGTGGAGGCAATGATCGGGCGCACGGCGGTGATGTGCGCCGCGGCAAGAAGAGCACTAGCCGTAGCGGTGGCCATGACAAGGATGGCAACGACACGAGCAGCACAAGCTCGGGCGCTAGCAGGCATCACCGAGGAAGATGCTTCAGTTGTGGCGAGTGCGGGAACATTGCGAGGGACTGCCCCAAGTCGAGGAGGAAGAGGGCGCTGCTCGCCAACACCGACGACGAGCCGACGTTGCTGTGATGCCAAAGCTCGCCATGACAAGCTTAGGGGGAGATTGTTGGAAATAACCTTGACCATGGTGCGTCCTGGTCATAGCATGTGTGTGTCTAGTGTGCGCGCGTGAGTTTGTTTTAGTTGTTGGGTTCGATCTAGCAGCATGAGTCCATACGCATGAGTCGAACTTGATCCTTGCCTAGGTCTCGTAGAGGAGTTTTAGCTCACGATGAGAGATAGCCGAGTTGGTCGGGCGTATGTGCACGTGTACGTGTGTGTGCAGGATAGTTGCGGCATCAAGTTTGAGTTTGTTAAGCGGTTAGGAGGTGTAGGTGTGCGTGGTGCTGATTTGCATGGAGGAAGCCTCGTCGTCCGGTGGCTCACGGCGACATCGAGCAGGTCCTGCGGGTCATGGCGAGAAAGCCGGGCGTGGAGGTTAGCTCTATGATGTTCACAGTCTATATCTAGCTCCGTGCTCCTCTTTGTTTGCTGCCGAATCCAGAGAAATAAAGCTGCCAAGATAAGAGTTTGTCGCCACCAAAAACCAGAGTTCATCTTCCTCCTTATGTCATCGTCGCGAGAGTGAGAGAGCGAGCGTTCCTAGGTTCCAACAGTGTCTACTGCTGCTCCGAAAAGATCCTGTGCAACACATGCGCACAAGTAACATTTCACGGACACTTGAAAATATATAGACCATGGTGTTTACGTGCCTAAAATGCACTAAATATTGCAAACGCATGAAAGCCAGGAGAATAATAAGTTTTCAAAAATGGTCAAAAGTTGTGCACTCCCAACACTAAAAAGTTGGCTATGACAATGTACCCGACCAACCCACCGTGGTAAGTGTCCCTCCCTTCTGTATTCGTCAATGTGGAATCTAAGGTCCTATATTGTTTCCCACCCCCATAAAATAGGACCTTAGATTCCAAAGTCAAATTAGCTTATAGATTATAAGTTGTATTATGTATACAATCTAAGGTGCGAAGCAAACATAGCCAAAATAAATTAATGCGGATGGGCCAGGCTACTAATTTTGGATTAAATGGGTTAGCTAAGTTTTTATTCTTGGTTTTATTTTGCCAATGATGGCTGCTACTCCCTCCGTTCCAAATTATAGGTCGTTTTGACTTTTCTAGATACATAGATATTATTATGCATCTAGACATAGGGTATATCTAAGTGCATAACAAAGTCTATGAATCTAATAAAGTCAAAACGACCTATAATTTGGGACGGAGGAAGTACATTTGGGTATCAGGGCTCAAGCTGAGAATGTAGATGATTTCAATAGGGAATGTGGAGAGGCAAAATAATTAGAGCTTCCTTTATATGTTATTTGCCTCCATGTCTTCCTCGAGGCTATTTACCCCTACAATACATAGGATTAGCAACACAACATGTTGTGAGAGATGATAATTTGACCTTGGTACCCGCTAAGTATGGAAAAAAGAATGAGGCAAAGTGTGAAATAAATGTGTTTTGTCAAATTTGTTCATGGTGATTTCGCGTGCGATGGTTTAGCTAAGTCCTTTTTTGTGTGTGTATTTGCTAATGATGACTGCCATATTTCGGGTATGTATTCAAGCTACCACTGGAAGAAAAAATGTTTTTTGCGTGGTTGATTTCATCAAGGTGGTGGAGAGGCAAAGTGCATTAGAATAAGCATATTTGCTTGTATTTGTTTCACAGAAAATAAAGAAAGAAAAATTTCCCAAATTCAAGAGAAATTTCTTATTTGATACTAGAAGATAGAAGGTGACTTAATTCCTTCCTTAGTCTTGAAAAATTTCTTATCCTATGACACCGAGTTTTAACTTTCATTCCTTATTTGACATTTCCATCACTTTTGTTAGTTAAGTTGGACAAATGACCATCAAATCACCTCCAAAATTCATGAAAATTTTTGTAGTGATAAAATAAATGAAGATGAACCCCATGTTCTTAAAAACACACATGTACCTTTACTATTTTAAAATTAAAATTCACCAAATTAGGATACTTTTATAAATTCTCTGAATTTTAAAGGCACCAAAACAGTTTTAAAAAATATAGAAAAATAAGTAGTATTTCTCACATCATATGCAATAACTTATTAAATTATTTTCTAGCATAAGTTACATAGATAATTATGAAGAACGGTAAGTTTGGGAAATATTAGAAGAACCTCATAATTTTGTATGTAACTTATGATGGAAAATAATTTTATAAGTGACTAAATCTCATCTATGGAATATTAGGTTTTTTCCCATAATTTTTTAAAAGCATTTTGGTGTCATAAAAATTCAAATATGCTTCAAAAGTAGTAGAATTTGATGAAGTTTAATTTGAAAACTGCAAAGGTACATATGCAGTTTTAAGCAATATGGATTCATCTTCATTTGTTAAATTACCATAAAAAATTTTATAAATTTTGGAGGTGATTTGATGGTCATTTTGTCCAACTTACTAGCAAAAGTGACAAAAATGTCAAATAAGGAATGAAAGTTAGAACTCGGTGTCATATAAGGGATAGGAATTTTTTCAGGGTCAAGAAAGGAATTAAGTCATCTTTTAGTCATCTTCTAGTGTTGAATAAGGAATTTCCTGTAAATTCAAGGATGCTCCTTCTGTAGTTTTACTACTTGAATTGTGTAGGAGAGGAAAAAAAATAAAAACAAATAAGCACGCTCGAATATTTTGGAAGTACTAAATCCTTTGAATGTTTCAATCCTAACACTGCCGCAGGGAATGCGCCTTCTATTGCTTGAATTGTGCAGCAGAGAAAACAAATAAACACAAATTGAAGCGCATTCAATTTTTTGGCGGCAGCAAGTCCTTTAAAGTTTCAACCCTAGCTTGGACCAAAACTGCAGCTGGTCCATTGAACCCTAGTCAAGATCTTCTGGCTCCTGATGACCACCATGTACTACAGCTGATTGATCATCCCCGAGTCGAACCATGCCAAAGGAAAGTTTTTTCTCTTTCTTTTTGCAAAAATCTTAAGTTAACTTACATATTCATCTGTCACTCAACTTCCGCCTTGTAGCTCCATCTCCGGCCGCAATTGCAAGCCATGGAGGCAAAAGGGCTAAGGTGCCATGTTTGGTTTTGACAAAATATATCTTTGAGGTCTTGGTAGCCATGATTTTCCATTACATCCACCTTCTTCATCTATAGATCTTGAATCTGATCATGAATCTTTTTTCTGTGTTGGAGAGAGAAAGGGCATGCATGTTTGGATGTATTTGTCATTTTTTTATTCAAGAGCCTTCCGTTACATAGGAACAGCTAGGAACCAGGCTATCCACTGCTTTTAAGCCTTGCATGCCTTTTTTTTTTAAGAAATGTTTGCATGACATTGCATTGTAGCCATAAGTTGCCATAATTTCATTTTCCATGCCTAAAGTTAGGCAAGTTTGATCTATTTAGACACTTATTTGGTTGCAGCCGCAGCAGTGACAAGTTTCCTTGCCAGCAAACTAGTCGCACACGCTTATAACTTAGAAAAGCGTGGCAAGGTTCTTTTAAACTTGCGTATGCCAAAGATTTTGAACAAATAAGCTAAGGTTCAGCATATACTTATGGCAAATGATGGCAACTTTAGGACGTGTTTGGTTCGTGACTAATTTCTTAGGCGCACGGTCTTAGGCACCAACCTGATTAGTACACAACCAAACTTAACTAAATTCAGCGTACCGTTAGTTTCCTGATAGATGAATGGTCAAAGAAATTAAATTCATAACACAGGACTGAGGAGTGCAGTATTTCCTCGATGCAATGAAACATAGAAATATTTAGATGTGATGTTAACGTAACAGAAGACTCCAGTCCCAAATAGAACTTTTGTTGACATGGTGTCATCCTTTTGTAAGAATTGTGGTCTGATGCATTTTGAGTTGAGTGAGAATGACTGAAGCCGGAAATAAGCTTTCCATTATTAAAAAAAGTAGGACTTTGACCTGGGCAATTAACCTTTTTTCCTCTTGCTTTGACCGGTTTCATTCATATTCAAATTTGATATATTTTGTTCAGACAGACACAAATAAATAGAGGAGTAAGCCTAATCCCAATATATAGTATCAAACTCCAAATTCAAAGCTGCCATGTAGGGTGGAGAGTACTAAATTATTGGGAAGAAATACCTCTCCGGTACAGCCTGTGTGCATTAACACTGCATGTGTTGTGATCGATTCTTTCAAATAAACCATATGGCCACTTGTATTGCCATCCACGAACATGATGGGGGGCTACGGCGGGGCACAAGAGCAGGGCATGCATTTTTACGGCCAGCATTCTTCTTTTCCTGGCAAGCTATCTATGGCATCGGCTATACGTCGTGCGCTTTGAGGAACAGCGAGGCAAGCTCTGGCTTGAATCAAAGCTTTGATCTAAATCAACTACTCTAGATGCTAATAAAATCCTCATAGTAATCCAAAATATGCGCGTGGACAGTGCGTGGGATTTGAACCTACGACCTCAAACCTTGCGTGTAGCTTCCTTACCATCTTACCTACATAGCACATATGACTAAGTAGGGGATGTAATCCTTTTGTAGTAACTCGTGGGGAACCCTTTAGTCCCGGTTGGTAACACCAACCGAGACTAAAGGTGTCTCCACGGACGAAGTTTTTATTGAGGACCTTTAGTCCCGGGTCCAAAAATAACTGAGATTTTTGTTGAGAGTGGAAGGTTGTTTTTCTCGTGATAGTGTTACACCAATCATCTGTATATGCCCATCGAATCCATGTTGCATCTCATCCTCATTCATGTCCATGTGGAACGAACCGTTCTTTCCTCCAACAATCAACATCACTAACGTCAGAGACTAAATGTTCTTCTAATAAACAGACATGATAGCATTATGTTCAGGGGATTGACCCTAGTTACCTAATAATATGTCTCCGCCCCTGATCTAACTTCTCCATTAGAGCCTCTTCATGTTTGAAAACGTTAAACTACCCAAGGATCGAACCTGCACATCAATTCTCCTTCAGATTGTTGATGACTTTAACTTCCATGTAGTTCGAAGCAACAATGCGTACGTGTTTTGAGAGTTCGATCCAACGCCAATGAAATGCCGCGCCTCTGTGTGAATCTTTCAATCCCCAAGCCCTCGCTGCCACAAAGCGGCCTTCTCCATCCCAGAATGTAGTTGCCACGCTGATACTCCGTTCCCTGCTCTAGCATCTGTAATATTGCGTTATCAATATTTATATTAACAAAAATGTGTGCAATAGTATGGCCCAATTGGCTGCTGGTTCTTTATGTTTCCGCAGCTCATTTCACCATCTTTTTGCTTTCGCAGTCACCATGTGAACATCTAGCGCGCGACTGTACGTCTAATTTAGCTCCCATAGGATTGTCAAATAATTTAGCACCCATAAACATCTAGCGCCCGTGCGTCTATACAGGTCCATAAAGCATGGCGCCAATTGTCTGCACTGAAATCGTACAAGTTGCAGTTTGCCTCGGTTGCCATGGATATTCTCATGTGCAGCCCCTGTAGAAACAGAATTGAGGGCCAACAAAAAATATGATTTTCTTATTTTTACAAAACTTCAAGATGCTTTGCTTGCCATAATCTCTTTCAACTTTTGCGTGTCCCATGAGAATCAGAACAAGCTGCTCTGCTCTTCCAGAAAAGGAAAAATTGGCTCCTGGGCATGCAAAATGATGCCAAGCAGCTTGGTCGACATCATCACAACAAATGTTTGCTTAGGGACACTGTGGCTTAATGGATATTTGCTGGTGGACACAGCCTCAAATAAAAATATATCTTCCACATAGAGAAACTGTGTACAAAGATGACATTTCCCTTAGTTTGTGGCTCATGCAGCAAGCAGAGAAGAGCAGCCACTATGCAAAAGGGGGGTCAGCACAAATGAATCCGGTCTCAGCAATCAATGTTTTGACAGCTTACAACCGATGAAAACGAGTACCTCGCAGCAATCAAACTGCTTACAAATCAAAACGATTAGAACCAGAATGCTAAAAGGAGAGTTTCAGAGCCCTTGCAACAAAGAACAAGAACTCTAGTTCTGAATCCTCTTCATAATGTTCCATCCTGCCTTGCCAAATACTTCTATAACAGTGACCTCCAAGCTTCGGCACCCTCTCTTTAGGTTATCTCCCTCTTACTCTTTAGATAGGATTGACCAGTAAGTCCCCTTGAAGATAACCTGCAAGCAAGAATTAGGTTTTGATCTTTGAAAGACCACACCATTCCTACTCAACCACAACGCCCAACATATGGTAGCAGTACCAACTAAAATTTGATTTCTCAGTTTAAAGGGAAAACTTTTAAGCCAAGAACCAAGAAGATTAGCTACACTGGTTGGTGGATGAAAGCCAAAAGAAATGCTAACAGCATTCCACACCATTCGTGCCATATGACACTTAAAAAACAGGTGTTGAATGGTCTCCTCTGCATCACAAAAACAACATCTAGTGCTCTCCTTCCATTGTCTTTTAGTAAGGTTATCCTTGGTTAAAATGACCCCTTGTTTTAAGTACCATAGGAAAATTTTGATCTTTAGAGGGATCTTTACTTTCCAGGTTATACATTTAGCAGGTGTTCCTATTCCTCTCATAAGAACGATGTACATGGACTGCACCGTGAAAGATCTGGTTGCTGTCCACACAAATGAATCCTTGCGGTTATCTAGCTGCACTAGCATCACGCTACGCACTAGCTCCAACCATTTATCCAGCTTATCCCCCACTAAAGCACGTCTTAAGGAAATACCTAGAGGAGAAGTAGTTAGAACAACTCCAAGAGGCTGCTAATCTTACCCCAATACTTTTTTTAGGAAAAAAAAAGAGAAAAAACGAACTCCAACAGTCCACCCAAACCTTCCCCAATTTTTTAGCAACGCTAAAAAATAGCCTACCACCGCGTATATTTTAGCGTTGGCATTCCTCCCCCAATCCTGATTCCTGCACACTCGCACGTCCCTTCCGATGGGCCCAATACGATGACGTGGCCTGTTTTAAAATATTGGGGACTATTTATTAGCGATCTGCTGTGGATTGATATGTTTTTTGGGAAAAAAATTTTTGGAAGAACCCCCAATATATAGTTTTAGGGAAGAATTTTTTGGAGTACTCTTGGAGTTGCTCTTAGTACTTTGGATTCTGTGGTATTCTTTTTCCTAGCTATGTTATATAAAGAAGGATTTTTTTTTATCAATGGCTCGTTTCCTAACCACAAGTCCTCCTAGAATCTTGTCTGGTTGCCATCATGAACAGCAAACCGCCCCTTTTCAAGAAAATCGTCCTTCACTTCCATCAATCCATACCAAAATTGTGAGTCACCTTTCCTCTTCTTTACTTGAGATAAGGTCTTATTTTGGAGGTACTTTTTTTCTGAGGATATCTTGCATAGACCCTCCTCATTGACAAGTTTAAACAGCCATTTACTTAGCAAGCACTTGTTCTGTGTGTCAAGATCAATAATACCCAAACCTCCAACACTCTTGGGTTTACAAAGAATACACCACAAGTCTATATTTTTTCTTATGCTCGTCGCATTGCCAAAAATATCTCGATCTATAGTAGTCCAACTTTTTGAGAACACCCTTAGGTATCCTAAAGAAGGACATCATAAACATAGGTAAACTTGAAAGCACAGAGTTAATTAGCACAAGCCTTCCCCCTGCTGACAGAACTTTGCCATTCCAGCTATTTAATTTCTTCTAAAATTTTTCCTCGATCACACCCCAATATTTATTCGAGATCCTTCGTGTGCTCATCGGTATGCCCAAATATTTAAAAGGCATGACACCTTCGTTGCAGCCAAACATAGCTACATGGTCATTGGCCTTTTCTTTTGCCGCTCCAAAGAAGAACAATTCACTTTTATGGAAGTTAATTTTCAGACCTCATAACTTTTCAAAAGCACATAGTACTAGCTTTAAGTTTTTGGCCTTCTCTAAATCATCTTCCATGAAAACAATTGTGTCGTCACGTATTGAAGGATTGAGAGCCCTCCCTCCACTAAGTGAGGTACCAAGCCTTGGAAATGATCATGTTTAGTAGCCCTCTCAATCAGGACAGCCAACATATTTGCTGCTAAGTTGAAAAGCAGTGGCGACAAAGGATCTCCTTGTCTCAATCCTTCCTTAGTCTGGAAGAAGTGTCCCATCTCATCATTCACCTTAACACTCACACTGCCCCCTGTGACTATCTGATCAATCCACTAGCACCATTTCTGTGAGAACCCTTTCATTCTTAACACTTGCTGTAGGAAAGACCAATCCACCTTATCATAAGTTTTCTCAAAATCAATTTTGAGAATCAGACCATTTTGGTTTTTCCTATGTAGCTCATGTATTGTTTCATTCAAAAAAACAACTCCCTCCAAGATATACCGTCCCAGCAAGAAGAGTGTTTGAGATGGTCGAATTACCTTGCTAGCTACCAGGGACATCCTGTTAGCAACCACCTTCGTAAAAAACTTAAAGCTAACATTTAGCATGCAAATGGGATGGTACTGCTGTATTTTCTTACCTCTTGCTGTTTTGGGATTAAGATTATTATCCCAAAGTTAAGACTAAAAAGAGGAAGATCACCATTATGGAACTCTTTGAACATGGCCAATAGGTCATCCTTAATGAGACTCCAAAAAACTTGGTAAAATTCAGCATGGAACCCATCTAGCTAGAATTGTGTTTCATCTGAAATATAGCATCTCTTACTTCTTTTTCAAAAAGTCAGCTGTCAGAATCGTGTTCTTTGCATCAGTAACTTGGGGAATGTCCTCCCTTATCGACTCCATCATAGCAAATCATTTCTGTGTGGTTATCCAAAAAGGCCCTTATAATACTTTGTAATATATTTTTTTAGGTTCTTTTCCCCTTCAATTATCCCTTCCTCTTATTCAAGCTGAAAAATCTTAGTTTTCCTTCGCTTGCCATTTGCCACCTTCTGAAAGTATTTTGTATTGTTATCTCCTTGCAAAATATTAGTAGTTTGAGCTCTTTGAAACCATTGTAGTTCTTCCTCTCTAAGGAATTGAGCAAGCCTTTCCTTGATACTTTGTTTTAGGTCCATTTCTTGTTGACTTACCAGCAGAACCTCAGCTTTTTGTCAAGTTCATCAGCTTTTCTAATCAACTCTTATTTTTCCTTTTTTAGGCTCCTTTCATGTTCTTTGCCCAGCCCCTTAAAAATTGTCGCAATCTTCTAATCTTATTTTGCCATCTCTGTAGAGGTATAGACCCTCTATTCTCCTTTGCCATACTTTTGAGACTAGCTCAAAAAAAACATCCCGCAAGAGCTACCTAAGTTCAAATTTAAATTGAGGTTGATTCTTACTTTTAGTTTCATTCCCAGTGCTTAGCAGAAGAGGTGTGTGATCTGATATCTCTCTACTTAAAGTATCAACCGTAGCTAAAGGGAACTTTCGTTCCCATTCCATGCTTACCAACACCCTGTCCAACTTTTCATAAGTTGGAATCTGCAAGGAATTAGCCCATGTAAATTTTCAGCCTGATATTTCTATCTCTCTCAAGTCAAGACCATCAATAATAGCATTAAAGAGAAAAGGCCATCTTCCATCATATCTGTTGTTGCTTTTTTCACTAGCATTTCGGATGATATTAAAATCCCCTCCCACACATAAAGGAAGCTTTTCTTTGCTGCAAGTATGTACTAACTCAGTCAAAAAGACCTTTTTAAACTTAGGCTGGGTTGCACCATAAACAGCCACCAACGCCCACTTAAAATCATCTAGTTTATTTCTTACTCGAAACTTTACATAAAAATCTCCTTCTATACCGCCAATGTCTAGCACATCTAGATTGACACCTAGTAGAATTCCTCCGGACCTCCCATGAGGTGTAGTCCAATGCCATAAAAAATCCCTCCCTCCACTAAAATTATCTAGTGTAGATTAGGAGAAATCTTTTTTTGCATGTTTCCAACAGAGCTATAAAATCTAAGTTTTGCTCCCTGGATGTATCAGATAGAAACCTTGATTTAGCTAAGTCACTAAGACCTGTGCTATTCCAAAAAATTCCTTTCATTTGGAACTACTTTTAGGAATTTTGGGTCTTTGAACCTTACAAGTCTTTTTCAAACATGACTTAGCATGAGACTTGCATTTTCGGGAGGCACCATTAAGCTCGCTGCTCAGAGGGAAACTATCCTCATCGAAAACCTCCTCCATCAATTCTCCACACAAGCTTTTTAAGGCATTAACCTCCAAAGCTTCAATGCTTTCCTCTTCGCGGTCACTAAGCTGCCAAGGCTCCCAATTATCATATTCTCTCTGCTCCCTTTCAGTTTCTAACATAAATAATTGCTGGATATTTCTATATCTATCATTATCTCATGACCCAAAACAGATACCTAGCTGCTGGATATTATTAACAGCATCACACAATTGTAAAGGAATAAAGGAGTGTGTTGAAGGCATACTTCCACATGTTCCAGATTCTTTTTTGTCGCCATCTCCTCAGCAGCTCTGACCATGGTGTGCTCGTCTTTAGACCGCACAAGCCTTGGACTGGAGCGAACCTGGGGCACCATCGCCTCCGGAATCATCGCCGCCTTCTCCATCTTCTTATTGTCCTCCCTTATGATCTCTTCATGGATCAGTTCCACCTGCTCTGCCATGTTGTTTGCCGTGGTATCCGACTCATAACTCTCTCCTGCCCCTGCTCTAATCATCTGTTCTTCATCCTTTTCCCCCAGTACTTTGTCTATCATCTCCTCCATCACCTGGCCAATAGAGATGTACAGAATTTTCTCGGTTTTCTTCCTCATAAACAGTTTGAATTCCTCCTCATTCATGTTCTGCACTTGCTCTTTAAGGTTGCTAAGGTCAGCTGTATGGAAAGGAACCGATCCATCAGCAATACCTCCTTGGTTACTATCAGTATTGGAATTTTTTGGCCTCTTAGATTCCCTCTCCTGATCGCCATCCATGTGGCCATCCTTTTCGCCTTACCATCACCATCACTGCCTCCATTCCATTCAAAGACTGTCTCTTCACAATTCTCATCCACTCCAATGCTTTAAAATTTCAAATTCCAGTTCAAAATAGTGGTCTCCAATGACCACATCAAGGTGTGTTGGTATAAGTGTAGGATTAAGGACTGATACTAAGATATGTCCAAACTCGTTCTTCCTTGTAGTTTCCATATCCACAGTTTGGATCGAGCCTAGCATAGACCCAACTGCCCAAAGGTCCATAAATTCCCTCAGCTCTTTCCTAATGCCAAAAATTCGAACCCAAATCTTTGGTAACAGAAAACCATCTCCTTCTCCTACCACTCTTCAATCCTAATCCCTAAAGGTATGCCAATCCCCTTAGCATCTACACCTCCAAAGGCAATAGCCCTCTGGAACTCAATTTTGGAGGGAAATTTAGTGATAAAAGTATTATCCTCATGATCACTGAGTTCCCAAACCCACTTTCCAGGAAATATCCTCTTAAGTTGCCTCTGAACCTCATCCTTTGCTAGCCTCCCTCTCTCCACTGATATCAAAGCCATCTTCGAATCCTTTCTAGCCTTTAGCAAAGGCAGACGCGGGATGTGCTAGAACCCTAATCCATGGATAGTATAGCCAACAGCGTGAGCCACCGGCCTAGGCATCTTCAGAATTGGGCACTTCAAATTCAGATGATCATGGCTGTCACAAATCACACAGTATATTTCTGCAGTACACTTTGCCGCTATATGCCCTTTCTTGGTGCATCTCCCACACTTGATCCCCAATCTCATATCCCCTCCTTCCCACTCTTCCCCTTCTATATCATCCATCATTTCTACATCACCTCCCTCCACCCTGCCTTGCTGAAGCTTCACCGCCTCCTCCACCTTCTCCTTCATCTTGTTGTTACTCGTAGTGGATCCACCTAGTATGGAATCAACCTTCTTATGCCTATAATGGCGCTCCTCATGGGAACTCAGCCGCGAGTCATCAGTAGATGTTCACCCACCTTGAGTGTTGCCATATCCGGTTCGTTGCCACCCCCAGCCTCCCAAACCTCTACCTCCACCTGAGCCACCACCCTGATTTGGACCCCGGCCACGAGGCACTAAACTACCTCCTCCCTGTCCACCATTTCCATACCTTCCCATCTCTCTCTGGTAACCAAAGCCTTCCTCATGCCTTCTTCCCCCTAGCTGTCCGCCAGGAGCTTCAAACCTAGGTCGGTGTTGATCCCTTCCTTCCTAGTAAAATTCCTTCTCAAATCGATCCTTACGACTGAAGGACATCTCCTCATCTCTCTGTCTTCCTGCCATCGGCGGCGCCATCACAACAGCAGCCCCTGATGAGCATGGGAACCCAGGCAACGGAGAAATGAAAGGGCACCGGTTTAAGAGGCTAACAAGTCTCCCAGATTCTTTAAACAACAATCCTAAACCCTTCGTGCATTGAAAGACTCTATGGGCCCCAAATTGAGCTGAGCCAACCCATGTCTTAGGCCCAGACAGCTGAACCGGCACCCGATTCTGAAATTCAAAAACTAAATCGATCTGCATCCTGCTTCTTCCCCAACGACGGTGGCTCAACGGTCACCAGCGTACACTGGAGACAGCTGATATTGGACAAACGTTTCCTCGGTATTTCACTAACGTCACCAGCTCCTGAACAAGTATCTATCACCCAAATATGACCTAGTAACAACTTTGGGGAAGATCTCACCGGCGGTAGAGGGCCTTTCCACATCTTGCACTTCGAAGTGTGCAAGTCGGCAACGGCATCAACCACACGTCGCACCAGTGCCCGTGGCCACTTGACATGGCCTGCTCCACAATCTGCTAAACCAAAATTCGGAGACACATCCTCCACTGCGAGAGCTTCCGCCCTCTTCAACTCATCCACCGAGAAGCCAGCTGCCTGGATAGCATCTCTGAGAAACTTACCATCTCCTCCCGACTCCGGCGACACCTTACCTTCGTCCTCGTCTTCGTCGTCGGAGCTCTCCTCCGTAGCTAGCGCCCAGAAGCGAGAGCCCCCTCCTGTCCACTTTACTCGCGTCTCAGACTGCGAGAGCCCCCTCCTGCCCACTTCACTCGCGTCTCAGACTGCGAGAGCAGAATAGGAGCTTAGTGTCACCTCGAGCAAGCGAAGCTAGACCCTGGGCCCGCCGGCGGAGACCAGTCCCCGTCCGCCGTCGTGTCCGCTCCAAGCGGAGAGGCCGGCAGCTCCTCGTCTTCCGATGGCTGGTACAGGCTGACGGCAAGGGTGAGCCTACGCTAGCTGCCAGCGGGACATCGCTCACGCTCTCAAAAGATCATTCTTAGATCCATTTCTCGTTTTCGTGGATTCTGTATGAGAAGGTTGGAAATATCGTCCATCTGCTCCAACAGATGAACCTCACATCTATATTGACATAGTAATAACATACGGCTATCTGGAGTCTTGCTTGTGTTGCACATTGCAAAAGACCAAGGTGGCACCAAGTCTTGTTTCTTCTTTGCCTTTATGTTGTAGTCTTCGTCTTCTTTTCTTTTGTCATGTGCTGCATCTCTATTCTCTACTGGCATTGAGGGGCATTGAGGTACCAACTGGTGTAGGTGCACAAGAAGGAAAATGGTATTCAATAGAGAGTGGCTCGGGTTTGCTAAAGATATGAACATGTCAAAGTGACCTGCACATGTGTGAATAACTTGAACTTACTCGACAGTTTTCTCATAACTTGTTTTTGCATGTGTGCAAATGGTGTCCATATCATTGGTAAATATGGCATCTATATGCTGCCTTTTTCTTGCATGTTGTGCTGCCATTGCTCTCAGCATAACTTTTGAATCGTCTCTACTTCTTTCTTCTACCAGATGTGAACTTAAGAAATGGTTGACGCAAAAGACGAAGCCATTGTCAGATTGGTGCCACTTGGACTTGTCAGTTAGGATAGGGATAAGGTTCTCATACGTAGCTCTAAATTTCTCGACAACCATGTTCACTGTCTTGCTATCATGTATTTGGCAAATATTACAAGCAGATCCTAGTCTAATTCCATTTCTAAGTGATTTTTGCTATCGTCAAAGTAGGAAACAATCACAACTTCGTTATACGTAGGAAGATACTTCTCCAAATTTCATCGACAAAGTCCTTCAAAAATTGCAGATGTCCGAATCTACAACCTTGCTAACAATAAGGCAAGAAACCTCCTTATACTTTTACAATTGCCAACGAATAACTCAGTTTAGGATCCCTCCTGTCAATTAAGATGGCACCAAATCTAAAATAAATGATATTGATTCGTACTATGTATATATATCCAGGGTGGACCCACCAGTATGGTGAGGTCTGGCATCCGGCATACCTGGCCACCTGGTGAGCACCCCCAACCAGTTCTCCCTGTTGGAACTACCCAAGACCGATGAACGCAAGAACACAAGAGTTGCTAACAAGCAGTACCGTGGAGAAGCTAACACACACAGGCTTGCCGGCGACAGACGCCCTTTTCTGGCTTTCTGTATTTCAACTTGTTGAACAAACCCGCCGATCAACGTTCTGGTAGTAGTCCGAGTCTCACGCACACGCTGCACGATCCACATGCACAACCACCAACTGTTGTGTGTCGTGCCTCCACGATCCGCATGAGACGCGACCCTATCTTGATGCAGCTAACAACCTGAGTGGCGGATGCAGAAACGGGCTCCGCTCCGAGCTATCTAATATAAGGCTTAAAATTTTACAAACCAATACTCAAATACTCAATGACAGTCCTGCTCAATGAAATGAAATATTCATTACTTTGCAATGAAATGAAATGACAGTCCTGCATGGAGCAATTTCAAAAAAAAAATTGGCATACCTGCCGGCAGCAATTTCAGTAAGGGCGACGGGCGAAGCTGACCCAGGGGTTAGGCCGCGGTCAGGCGGTGCGGGCAGGTGCTAGCAGGCGGTGTCGTGGCGACCTGGCGGCGCGCGGCCTGCTTGCAGGTGTGCGTGTCCGCCGGCCGCGCGCCGCCAGGGATGCGCCGTGCGCGCGGCCGGTGGGTGTGCGGCCGTCGGGGAGCCGAAGCCGGGGACGGCGGGACGCGGTCACGCGTGGGTGCAGGGCAGTCCGGGAGTCCCTAGGACGGGAACGGGAGGCGGCGAGTTGGGGGTGGATGCCAGGACGGACTCACGGATGGGACGGGAGGCGGCGAGTCGTGGGGTGTGGGCGGACGGGAGCCGGCCGAGTGCGATTTTTGCTGGGCTAGGGCGACGGTCAGTTGCTGGGCTGACTTCTTCTCGGGGTGGGCTAATGGGTCAGGAAGCCTTTTTTTGCCAATTTTATGAAGAAACTTCCCACTACTCTTGGGCCTCGCCCCGGGCTGCAGCCCGGGGCCCAGATCCGCCCTAACTCCACTAACACATGCAGCCTACGCGCTAGCCAAACTAACAGGCTAATTCAATGCACGTCGACTAACATATGACCATACACGAACTAGGTAAAAGACTCGCATGACATACATGCTAACCACACAAATCAAGATTAATACTAACAAATTTCCCCCTAATCTTAACTTGGATTATTTTACCACAAACTTTAAAGTAACGTCGATTCCTCGTACACCATTGCAACAGTGCTTCTTCCTTCTTTGGCTTGGGACATTCTCGGGCAAAATGCCCACGAATACCGCAATTATAGCATTTATCTTTCTTTTCCGTGGACTTGTCCTTTCGCCAAGCCTGCCACTCGGCCACCATGAGCAGGAGCTAACCATCACTGGTCTTGTTGGCTTGAGTGCGCTGTCAAGAATGCTCGTTCGAAGGCCTTCAGCCTTCCAAGCGCCTCCTCAAACGGCATCTTCTCCACGTCACAAAACTGCTCGATCCCCGCAACGACAGGGTAGAGCCGATCTGGGACAGTGTCGAGGAGCTTCTTGACCATTGCGGAGTCATCGAGTGTTGCGCCGAGGTTGGCGTACCTCGCCGCCATGCCACTGATTTTGCTAGCGTAGTCGTCCAACGGCTCTTCCTCCTTCATGCGCAGCAAGTCGAACTCACCTTTCAAGGTTGAAAGACGAGCGGCCTTGACGCGGTTGGCTTCTACGAACCTCGTCTTGAGGCTGTCCCAAAGCTCTTTCACCGTCTTCTTTTGTGAGACCTGTAGGAGGATGTCCTCTGGTAGCGCTTAGAGAAGTTGTGCCTTCGCCATCTTGTTCTTCCGTGCTTCTACCACCTCACCTTCCACCGGATTCACGGCCTCCCAAAGGCCCTGAGCATCAAGAATGGCCTCCACCTTGATCGCCCACGCGGTGTAGTTCGTTGAGGAGAGCAGCGGGTGCGTGAGCGAGACACCGCTATTTCCCCCGGCACCGTGCGGAACCATCGCCATGGAGTCGAGGTAGTAGCGCAGGATCTTGAGCATACACGGCTCCGATGCTAATTGTTGGAACTACCCAAGACCGATGAACGCAAGAACACATGAGTTGCTAACAAGCAGTACTGTAGAGAAGCTAACGCACACAGACTTGCCGGCGACAGACGCCCTTTTCTGGCTTTCTGTATTTCAACTCGTTGAACAAACAAACAATTACATAATCTTATAGACCCAGGCAACAACGTGACGCACCCGTCGATCAACGTCCTGGTAGTCCGAGTCTCACACACACCGCACGATCTACATGCACAACCACTAACTGTTGCATACCGTGCCTCCACGATCCGCATGAGACGCGACCCTATCTTGATGCAGCTAACAACCTGAAGACTAACTCCGCTAACACATGCAGCCTACGCGCTAGCCAAACTAACAGGTTAATTCTATACGCATGCGACTAACACATGACCATACACGAACTAGTTAAAAGACTCGCATGACATACATATGCTAACTACGCAGGGCAAGATTAATACTAACACTCCCCGGCTGCCGCCAGTCAGCCGTGGTGCAGCGAAGACGAAGCTGTGCACTGCGTACCAGTTCTATGCTAAACTGGGTTGGGCTTGATGGTTTGGCCCACTGCAGCTTCAAGCGTAGGCGCGTAGCCCATGTACTCCCATGTCCCCACCAGCGTCTCGACTCAATTGGTTGAAGGCGCGGCGATCGTGGGCACCAGTCACCAGAGCAAACGAAGCGACGCCAACGCAAGTCCATGGCGGCCGACGAAGGAGAAACTAGCAACGGGAAGGGTAGAGACTAGAGAGTAAATTAAACAAGATCGTGGAGGAGCAGGGAGCCAGAAAAGAGCACCGTGATGCAAGCAACTGTAGTGTGAGCCATTGGAATTGGATAATTGGTGTAGAACAGAACGTGTTGTATGATTTCTGGATACAAATTGTATATCAATTAGTATGCAGCCTGTACTCATGTTTGATCTTTTTAGATCTATTTTTTAGACCCCCTTATGTTTTATTTAATGAATTGCAGTTGTGGGGTGCTTAGAGAGATACTGTAGCGCAATTTGGGTCTCCTCGTCGCAATTAGTGCTTAGTTGTATGCTCAGTTACATTTCTATGTTCAGAATCGTTTTCAGTTTATCATCACTTAGTTATGATATCCAGAACTCCGTGTTACTTTGTAGCGCAATTCTTGTTGTTTCCAATTGTTTTGTGTGTACATTTTGCTTTTTTAATGCATTACACATATTAGTAATGGTAAGTTCACCACAGATAGATTTTAGTCCTTGATCCGCCACTGTGTATCCAGTGCCAACCCTCAAATTCTTCGAAAAACAACACATGAGAGCATAAGAAGTGCCTTGCCCAACTTCAATCTATGAATGGTTTACATGTGAAGCCACAATGTTCGTCCCACATCAGATTGGCGTGCCTCGCCAAGCCGTGTAGGAAGGTTAGGCATCCCGGCGCCTAGTAGGCCGCACGCTCCCACAGCTAGCAGCACGAGCGTGACCCCTAGCTGTTGTCTCCCACATCCTCAGCGCCACTTGCCCAAGTCATCGAACCCGTTCCCTTCATCCTCCCGCTCCTAGCTCTCCCACGCTCTCACTAGGGTTTCAGAGGAAGGGAATAGACGGATGGATGGATGGACTTGGGTCCTCTCGGCTGGGGTATTTCTGGGCTGAACTTGGACCCATCATCTCGTCAGGAGCAAAAATGGCAATAGAAAGAAAATTTTATGGTATCAATGTCTTTAACGGCGATAATTTTAATGGAATGCCATTCAAGGGATACAAACCTTCATCGAGTGGCACATAGGGGAACCTCAGAATTCCAATGTCACTCTCCTTTTTATCAACTTACGAAAAAAACAGCCTATTGATCTTGAGCAAATTCTCTCATTGCCATTGAAAATTATACCACTTCGTTCATTGTCATCAAAATTATTCAACTCCCTTCATTACCACTACTTTAATTTTCCAATTCCTTCACTGCCATTACCGTCCATCGCCGGTAAGTTACTTCTGGCTGACCAGACAGGCCCACAATCCAAACAGAATTTTGTCAGTTTTTACAATGACTGGACTACCCTGTTCCACTGATAACATGGGCCTGCGTCTGGCCAGCTTATCTACTGCCGTCTCTTCCATTTGCCTCCACGCGCTAGCGATAGCTACAGAAGTGCTACCGTCCGGCTGCTCCCACTGCCATCTACACGCTCGGGCCTCCTGCCGCCGTCCACCGCACGAGGATTACGGCCCCACCCTCATCCCCCTGCGCGGGCTTGCCTCCCTCATCCGCCTGCGCGACCAGGAGCTCGCCGGCCTTTGCAGCACCCGTGCAGTGCTCGTGGGCATGGACGGCTTCGACAGGGTGCATGGGCGGTCACGCAGGGCTCGCAGGCGGGCGGCAGTGGTGGGGCACCATGCCAGCCATAGGTGCTGCGGCCCCTCCATTCTTTTCTGTTCCCAGTTCCAGCGGTCAATGAAATCACATCTCCTGATGCAGAACTCCAATCAGGACGGTGAGATTGAAAAATCAGATCACCGGTTCTTCAATCGTTGGATGCATTCCCAATGTTTTAACGTAACTAGCAGATTCTTTTGGTTCGGTGGGGGACCTGATGTTGCTGAAAAGAACATAACATTGAGAGAAGCATAGACCTGCCATTGTTGCTCACCGGAGAAAGAAAGCAAATTTCACACTCCAATCTATTCATTGAAGATAACAGCAACTTAACAGCTAGTGGACGGTAACGGCAGTGAAGGAATTAGAAAATTGAAGTAGTAGCAATGAAGGGAGTTGAAGAATTTTGATGGCAATGAAGGAAGTGGTATAATTTTCAATGGCGGCGACTGGGCGCAGGCGGCGGAGCCGAGGTGGCGATGGGCAGCGCAGCATGTGTGGGTGGAGCGGGCGGAGGCGGAGCGACGTGGCGGGTGTGGAGGCAGAGCAGGTGGAGGAGCGGAGTGGCACGGGCAGAGGAGGAGCGGGCGGCGCGGGTGGAGCTGGCTGAGGTGTGCGGCGGGGCGGAGGTGGGCTCCTTTTTCGTTGCCAATGACTTTTTTATTATACTTTTATATTCATTTCTTCTTCCTTCCTTTATTTTTTTTCATTTTTAGTCCTTGGTCAACTATCTCGGCCAACTTTTAACAGCAGAGCAACTGGGGTAAATGATTTACCGTAAATCTACAGGACGGAGTATCCGATTTCCTTATGCAATCCATCCTCCGTACATTGAAAAAAAAGGGTATCCTTACATATACAGACAACTTGCAGCGAAACGAAATAATCGTCACCAGAAAAAACCCATAACCGGGTCATGGACGAAAATGCGCTAGCAAGCTATCACGCCCACGCCTGCAGTACCGTATGTGTTTTCAACACTGAACACAGGACAAGAGGCGAAGAAAGAAAGCGCACACGAAACCACTAGCTAGTCTTTCCACGGTACGTCCAAATCGCAGATGAAAAAAAGAAAGGCATCTCCTTGCGAATTGTGATCGCCATCGATCGATCCGGTTGCATTGTCAGCTGCCTTTGATCTGGCAGGCTCAGGATTTTATTCTCTGAAGCCTTGATACGATACGACCTGTCATGGTGCCCGTAGATACATACTCCCACCGTTCTTAAATATATAATATATGACGTCCGTTGATTTTTTACTCCAACTTTAACACCAATATCTATCTATTGAACAAGTTAGTTAACTAAAGTAAAATATATATCATTATGTCTATTGTCAAATGTACTTTAGATTTAACTTATAGATTTATCTATTTATAAAAATATTTGTAGAAAAGATGAATAATCAAACAAATGAAAAAAAGTCAACGGCGTCGTATCTTTCAGAACGGAAAGTACTACACAGGGGAGAGGGGGCAGTGCCGCGGTGGATGGGGATGCAGGAAAAAAAAAAAGAACTGTCCAAACCTGCTGAGCCCAATCATGTCCTCCTGCTCTCCCTCCGTGGCTCCATCTATAGCCCCAGCCATGACAAAATCCCCTAGCCATCAGTAGTCGCTGAGCCCAATCATCTCCCCACCTCGTTTTCTTGTGAGAGGAATAACCTCCCCTCCTCATCATCTGCTGGCTGCAGATAATGACACCAAACACATGATGAACACAGTACACTGCTGCTACTATACTAGTAGTCTAGTACCAATTCATCATGCAAAGTTGGGAAACGGACAGCAGATTGATACTGCAGATGCCAATGTCCTAGCCGCGATGCTATAGCATAGGGCGCCGTCCTTTTATTCCTGGCGAGCACATGAGCGGCACATGTTGGAAGGAAGAAGGGACATGAACGGATGAACGAGAGCCATGTCGTGTGGTGCACTGGCCGCCCGTCAGCGCCGCGCGTCTGTGTTCTCTTCCACGCACTCGCGTTTCTTCTCGTCATTTCCTGGGTGACCAGCTTCTACATGATCCGGCGGCGGCCATGGACATGCTCAGGTTCATAGTTAGATCTCTCTCTCCAATCTTGCAGCTTCACTGTCATGCTGAACCAGAGTTAAAACTCTACCACCGACACGCACACGCACGCGGAACAGTTAGGATTCGGATCGGCCGGCCATGCGGTCACTGTCTTACTGATGGCAGATGAGGTAGCAGCAGCATATCCGTCCTTCATGCTCCAGGCATCCAGCTAAGGCAGTACTAACCGATGAACAGCAGCTGGAATATACAATGTCACAATCACAATCATGCTTCATGCCCATCATTACTAAAATGTTTTCCAACAAAATTCGTGCAGCAGCTTAGTATGTGATTTTGTTTTATTCAGATCCTTGACATATACGTGGATTGTTTTTGACCCAGGACTAAAAGAGCTTTAGTCCCGGGTCAAATTCCCACCACCGACAACCAACTCCGACAGGCTCTTTAATCCCGGTTGGTAATATTAACCGGGACTAAAGAGCCCCGTTTAGTCCCGGTTGTGATGGCTAGTAAAGCTAGAAGTATTGAGGGGAATCTGATGGGGCATTTAGTGCTGGTTAGTACACCAACCGGGACTAAAGACATCACAACTAGTCCCAGTTGGTGTTACCAACTGGGACTAAACGTCCAACCTATAAAATTCCCTTCTTCCTCCCCGAGCCCGAGCCACTCACATAGAGCGCTCGGGCTCTCCTCCATGGCGACTTAGCAAGCTTAGGGAGGTGCTACCCGATTTTTTCATCAATTTATTGGGGATTTCACTCATCCAAAGTGTTGAAAAGGTTCCCTTCATTTATTGTTATTATGTTTTGTTTTATGCTTTTGACATAGAGAAAAATGAGTTTTTTAGAATGAGGGAGAATGGAGAGGATTTTTTATTTACTTATGTTTTTTAGCTAGAATTTGATGGATAGATAGTTTGTTTGTTATATATAATTCATATTAGATAAAAAAAACTTGATCAATACTACGTATGGGAAAAAATAGAGTAAACATGTTTTTAATATTTAGTCCTTGCAATAAAATTGAGGTAAATAAATAGTTCTTGCAATCAAATTGAGGTAAAAAATAGAGTAAATGTATTTTTAATATTTAGTCCTTACAATAAAATTAGGTAAATCAATAGTTTGCATGTTAAATTAGAGTGACATGAACCCACCCACCGGTCAACTTAATGATAGAATTGTGGAACAGGACAATAAAGATACACTAGAGACTACATACGCTCCATAGTGGACTTCACGGAGTCAAGAATCCAAAAATAATGGTAGAACAGAAGTACTTCGAGTCCACAAACTGTGGTTGAATATCATAAAAAAATCTTGAAATACTTTTCCAAACACCTTTTGGAGCCACATTCTCATAATAGAACTATGGTGGCCCAATAGCCTATTCAGGCAGAGATTTGTTCACTAACCTTGATCCATCAGCTTTTGGTTGGTTTTGGCTTGCTAAAGTGGGCCATGTTGTCTTTTGCCTAGACAGGCTATTGTGTGCCACCATACTTCTATTATGAAAATCTATCACTTACTCCAAAAGATGTTTGGACAATTATCTCAAGATTCCTTTATGATATTCACCTAGAGTACGTGGACTCGGAGATCTTCTGTCTACCATTATTTTCTGGTACTGGAGGAGCGGATGTGACTCTCCATAGACTTTGGAGAAGATTGAGTCATGTGCGGAGATGGCTTGGAGGGCGAACATTCTGCTATGTTGTACCATTATTTTAGGATTATTGACTACGTGAAGTCTACTATAGAGCATATGTAATCTTTAGTGTACATACATCTTTATTGTCTTGTTCCAGAATTCTAACATTTTTCTTTTGTCGACCTAGTAAATGATATGAAGGTTGATTGGTGTAATTTTTATGTGAATTGTTTTTATCTTTATGAAGGTTGATTGGTGTAAATTATCAATATTCATCAAGTGCTTTATCTAATACGAAGACCTATGTCCATTTTTCACGTAATACGATGTAGATGGGCCGGCAATGGATGTACAACGCGGACAGACAGACCAGGAGTTCATTGATAGCTTGCATTATTTTCTCGAAGTGGCCAAAGCTAACAAGCCAGAGAAGTGATTCATATGTTATCCATGCTTCCAATATAGTAACAAGAAGGACTGCTTTCCCTGGGGGACTCTTCACAGCCACTTATTTAAATATGGTTTCATACCTAACTATTTGGTTTGGACCAAGCACGGAGAAAGAGGGGTTATAATGGAAGACGACGAAAAAGAGAAAGATGATAACAACATTCCAGACTGGGCTACAGGCCAAGCTTTTGCAAATACTACAATAGGCGAGGCTGATGAAGAAGAGTTTGCAGAAGACGGTCCTATTGATGATCTTGGTCAGGTGCTACGGGATGCACAGAAAGACTGCAAAACTGAGAAGGAATCAGAAAAGTTGCAGCATATGGTAGATGATCACAAAAAAGTATTGTACCCAGATTGCAAGCAGCGGCATAAAAAATTGGGTACCACACAGGAAATGCTGCAATGGAAGATAAAAAATGGTGTGTCCGATAAGGCATTTCAAGGGATATTGAAAATTGTAAAGAACATGCTTCCCGAAAATAATGAATTATCATTCACAACATATGAAGCTAAATAGGTTGTTTGCCCTCTGGGATTGGAGGTTCAGAACATGTCAGTGTTTAGACCTGGCAACCTACTGAGGGGTTACCCGAGGTAGTGTTTTATGCATGGGGCTCGCCGAGATTAGGAACTCGAAGGTGAACTCGAACACACGATTTAGGCAAGTTCGGGCCGCTTATGTCGCGTAATACCCTACGTCCTGTGTGTTGGTTGTGTTGTATTGATTGAACTTGTTTGAAGGGGATCCCTGCCTCGCCTTATATTGCCGAGGGCAGAGCTACAGGTCAGTTGTTTACAAGAATACTAGTTGGATTCGACTAGAGAATCCAACTCTTAATTGCTACGAGTAGTTTCCTAATCCTCGACTAGTTCTTGTCCTCCACGTAGACTACGCCGTCCTGCACCGTAGTCTCCATGTCTGACATGTTGACTAGTTCTTGTAGGACTGTCCAAACCTTCTGGTGGGACCATAGATGTATGGCCGACAAGCCCCCGAATACGTTTTAGTCAAATGTAGCAGTCCCGAGTACTTCTATAGACAGCTCCGACTAGTTTGCGGTGCTCTTTGAGTACTCTATCGGATTGAGTCTTTGAAAGTACTCGAGTACTGCCATGCGGCTAGAATGTGCTCAAGCCTCATTTAACTTGTCTTGAATCTTCAACCTTGAATCTTTATATGGAAGTGCGATGAAAATCGCATTCCATATGGAGTGGCCCCAAGCCTTAGGTTGAATCAAAGAATCAAGCTGAGGGTTAATCTTGTAAATTCACATCTCTTTTACCTTAAAACCCAAAAGAAAAAACTTTTTAGCCAATGGGCATGTGGCATACAGCCCCCGAGCCGTTACACGACTAGTTTGGATATAAGGGTCAACCGTTGGTCAACATGATCGTTCGCTAACAGTAACCTTATCTCTTTCCAAGAAAATCGGAAAATGCAAACAATAACTTCAAGTGTTTAAAAATGGAATATTTCCATTAATCTCGCCCCTGTTTAACCACATCGCGGTTATAAATAATGGAGATATTCATCCCTTCCATTTCACCCAAGCCATTCTGCCTGTTCATCTCCCTCACTGTAGCCCTAGCGTCGCCGCTTGCGATCCTTGAGCTAGAGTGCCACCGCCCCCACCACTTAGCACCCGAGCGTATGCGCAAGAAGATCCTCGTGGTAGCATGAATGGGGTAGAAGGCGACATCTAGCAAGGCAGTGGAGAGCAAGAAGAGAAAGGCCGTGAAGAAGGAGAAAGAGATCTAGTTGCCGGTGCCAAAGTACGGGAAAGACCAACTAGACGGCGCCGCCGAATCAAGCCTGCGCCTAGAAGAAGTCTGTGTTGAAGAAGATAGATATCCAAGCATATGTAGATGCCAAGCTTCTCCAGGAGCAGTACTTCATTGATTGGAGGGCTGCCTTTGGCAGCCCCTAGCCACTGGAGAGCTACACCCATGAAAGGTAATCTTCATGCATTTCATTGAGCGTGGGTTAGCTTTGCCTGCATCGGACTTTTTCCGGGGGTTGTTGAGTTACTACAAATTGGAATTAGTCCACTTCAACCCCAACTTGATTTTGCACATTACAATTTTTGTGCATTTGTGCGAGGCTTTCCTTGGAATCTAGCCGCACTTCTAACTCTTTAAGAAGTTGTTCAGAGTGAAGCCCCACCCCAAACTGGAACACACCGAAGTAGTCGGGGGGGGCAGGCATCCAACTGCGGGAGAAGATCAAAGGCTCGTACTTGGACTATGAGCTGATTGACTCCCACTCGAGCTGGAAGTACAAGTGGTTTTAGATTGAAAATCATGAGCCACGACTACCCAAGGTGACCGGCCACCACCCAGTGTGGAATAACCGGTGGTTGGATGAACCGACCCATGGGGATAGCCTTCAGATTCCTAAGATCCTGGAGAAGATCATTGTACTCAAGTCGCAGGGGCTAACAGGAGTAGGCGTGGCCTTCAGTTTCATGAGGAGGCGAGTCCAACCCCTGCAACTACACTACACCTGGGGGTATGACTACTTAAGCCCCAATGACCCATCCCGGATATCCTCAGATGACTTGTCCGTGGATGAAGTGATGGCACGTTTGAGGTGTTTCTTCAAGCATGCGAGAGCAATCCCAGTAGTTGTGCAAGAACACTGCACTGCCAAACCGCCAAACAGTGTAAGTACCTATGGCCTTAGCCCCCGAGTACCAATTTTTATACTTGCATAGTTTCTGACTTGTCTTCTCTTGTAGGAAGAAATTCACTTATTTTGCTCTACTCCTCCTCCACCCAGATCGAATGGCTTGGATGCCACTCTGCGTGTAGAGACCATTGCGGTTGTACAGAAGGCGGTCAAGGAGGAGGATGAAGAGGAGTTGGAGGGCTTTTCCTCCTTTAGCAGCTCTAATTCAGAGGCTGCTGAAAAGTTCGTCGTCAAGCCCTGTCCATCAAACAAGGCAGGGTCTTCCTCCGGGACTTCAAAGCATGAAGCCGAAGATGTCCTGGAGGCTGGGTTGGCGCCACCCCCAAAGAGGAGGTGCACTATCATCGTCAAGCGGGTAGTGAAGAAGCTGTCGACCGCTGATGAAGTCCCACCTCCGGTAATCACATTTGAAGAAGGACAAGATCCTAAGGATCAAGTACTCGTAAGTTGTTTCCCTTTCCACCATGCCTAACTTGATTTCTAACATTGATGAATTGTAGGTAGTCGAGGAGAAGATACAGGCGGAGAAGACGACTGCGGAAGTTGTGCAGCAAGTGCTGCCAGCGGTCAAGGAGTTCATCGACCTCAACGATGATGAAGAAACTTTTGTCACCATGGCCAATCCCACCGACGCGCAGACTACTCAAGCTGTGGAGACTGCAGCCAAGGCTGGCGAGGATCAAGCTACGATCCAGCAAGCCACGCCAAAGAAGTTGTCGCCCACTGTCAAGTACGCACGCTTGGTGGGGAGCCCTCTATAAAGATAAAGAGGTCCACCAAGTAAGTACTCGAATACTGATTGTAACTTGATGTTGCCGTGTAGCTTGTTTTGTGATGTGGCATGACACTTTTCATTTTCAGAAAATCCACTAGCATGGACATTGGGGGCCTAAGCCCAAAATCTGGAGCTAATGGCAGTAGGCGCTCAGCCCAAGAACTCGTCCTGGAGCCTGAAGTTCCACCGCTGGAGGAGCAGCCCACGCCTAAAGTCACTCCAGGTGTGGTATCCCATGTCACTGCACTCATGCATGATGTGATTGCATCGCTTAATGTTTCTATAGTGCCAGCCCCCGAGCTACCGATGGTCGAGCCTATTGTGGCGACTACTTCCATAGTGGTGGCTATGCTGGTAGCCCTCGAGCCGGAGGCGGAGACCGAGGCAGAGGTGGTGACTACTGCTAGAGTCGACGCTACACTTGTAGCCCCCAAGCTAGAAGCTGAAGTAGAAGTTGCCCCGCCGTTTGAGGCGGAGCCGTCGACTAGTCGCAGCGCGGCCTCCCTCTTGTCTTGAGAAGCTAATCCATCAACTAGCCGGGCGTTGGTTCCTCTCGGTGCACCCATCGCTGAAGAGCACAAGGAACCGTGGGTTGTTGAAGGGGTAGATCTGGAGAAGATCCAACTTCTTGTTGCCCTCTGACCACCATAGAGATGGAGGCCACGGTCATGGAGATGCATCACCGGATTGGCGAGTTCACAGAGGTAAGTTGCACTTATGCATTAATCTTTGACTTGAAATTGGTACTCATTACATACATGAGTACTTGCTCTATTTTGCAGAAATTGATCGAGCGCTCCCATCAGAAATCAAAGATGATCCAAGGCTATGGAGACACTATCATGCGGGCTGAAGCGCTGGAATAGGAGCTGGTCAAGGAGCGGCAGTACTCCTCCCGGCTACTTATGAAGTATGACGGGCAAGCCGTGGAGTACCGAAATCTCATCCAAAGAACCGTGGAGGAGAAGGACCGCCTCCGAAAGCACAATAAAGGGCTGAGAAATCAATTGGAAGGTAGGTTGTCACCTCCTGCTGGTCTTCGAGTACCAATTTGCGCTTGATGATTCTGACTTGCTCTTTGTTTTGTTCTTGTAGTGTTCGCAAAAGAGAGAGAAGATCTCCAGAGCCACTTCACGGATTGGCAGAACTCGTATTACAGAGTGACAGATCAACACGATAAGTTGTCCGTTCTGTATGAGACTCTGGCACACAAGCTGGAGAAAGAAAAGAAGTTGCACATCGACGGAGAAGTCGACATGGTGAATACCATGACAATCCTCCGACAGCATGAGGCTGAGTTGGTGGCAACCAAGCTTGCTCTATAGGAGCTAACAGAAGCCACTTAGCCCATCGCCGACATGGTGGAGCCCCCGGCAGAAGGCGTGGAGCCCCACCCCTTGGCAGAGATACTCAAGGATGTTCCTGGGAAGATCACCGGCTATATCCAGAAGATGGTACAGTCCGTCTCAAAGCAGCTATTGGTGATGGTGAAGTCTTTCTACCCACAAGCTGACATGGCTCCTATTGTGGAGGGGATTGCGGAAGACTGCTCTCATGAGCAGTTCCAAAAGTACCTGTAAGAGATGGCTCCCATCGCTAAGGAAGTAGCCGGTCAAATAGACCTTGAGTAGTTGTTATATAAAAAACTTGAAGTTATCATAATAAAATATGTCATGAATGAAATGAAATATAAATTATTTGAAGTCTGGTCGCAAATTGTATTGCTTGTCAACTCGTTTGTTTTCTTTGTTTTAGTGCATCTCCCGAACTACCCTGATAGTTGCTCATGTGGTACTCGTGAGTGTCTACGCACAAGGCTGCTTCTTGTGAGCCTCTTCAGATACGTGATGTAGGGTACTCTTAGGATGCAACCCCTTTTCTGTAGAGTGCCAGTACCCGGGTATCTAGGTAGTCAGACTCTTTAGGCGAGTAGATTCTTCAGGACTTTGTGGACTGGAGCCTACCTTTGAAACCTCTCTAGGTTGTTTAGGTGTTGTACTCCAAAGGCCTAGAACTACAAACTTGTTATTACAAGCTGTGACTAGACAAACTCGTCTAGATAAGAACTCGAGTAGTATAGATAACTCCCAAGTTTGCTGACGGCTTCTTTAGTGAAGACCATCGGGTGGACAGACTTGTCCAGGGAACTAGCTCAGGAATTTTGTGTGCAGGCTTGCTTTTTCGCAAGTTGCTGCTATCCAACGAGTTGAATAACTCGAAAGATGTGTGTGCAGACTTATTTTTACAAGCCGCATATGGACAATTTTATCTAACGAGTTGAATAACTTGTGAATTTCTACGTGCAGACTTGTGAATACAAGCCGCAAGTTGGGCGATAGTACCCGGAGGAGCTGAATAGCTAGGCGAACTTCACTTTTTCAAGCCGCAATCAGACAGAGACTAGTCGTTTACAACAAAAAATAACTCTACTTTATTGAATTGTAATTATACAACTGAGGCCGATGGCCAATTTCCATGATTACGTAAACTATGGGTAAAATCGACACAAGTGCTCGATGTTCCACAAGTTGTCGACTTCTTCACCATAGAGAGTTTGGAGTCTGTGCAACCTAGGTCTAGTGACCTTGGAGATGATGAAAGGACCCTCCCATGGCGAGTTTAGCTTGTGCAGCCCCTTGGTGTCTTGGATACGCTTGAGGACCATGTCACCTATATTGAACGAACGTTCTTTGACATTGCGATTGTGATAGCGGTTAATTCCTTCAAGGTATCTTGCTGACTGGACGAGTGCTGCACAGCGAGCTTCCTCGAGGCTGTCTAAGTCTAGACACCTTGTTTCTTCTACCACGCCCTCCTCGTTCTGCTCGACTACTGGAGATTTCCACATGATGTCGGCGGGGAGGACAACTTCTGATCTGTAGACCAGGAAGTAGGGTGAGTACCCTGTAGGCTTGCATGGTTGGGTGTGAGCCCCAAAAGATATTGGGTAGCTCTTTTTGAGCCACTTGCCTCCTTTGGTGTTGCCAATGTCGTGTAGTCATTTCTTCAAAGCTTCAAGTAACATCCTGTTGGTCCGTTCAACTTGGCCATTGGCCCGCGGATGAGCGACAGAGACATACCGGATGTCGATCCCGTTGTTCTCACAGTATTCCCAGAACTCGTGGTTGTTCAAATTGCAACCCAAGTCTGTGATGATGCAGTTGGGGAAATCGTAGTGATGGACAATCTCATTGAGGAAGTCGAGTACTCTTTCTGCCTTCGGGCAGGTCACCGGCTTCACCTCGATCCACTTGGTGAACATGTCGATCACCACGAGTACTCGGTTGAAGCTCCCAGGCGTCATAGGTAGAGGGCCAATCATGTCTAGCCTCCAACATGCAAAAGGCCAGGAGGATGGTATGGTGATTAGCTTTTAGACAGAGATGTGTTGTTGCTTGGCGAAGAATTGACACCCTTGGCATCGGCGGACTAGTGCTTCGTTGTCGGCGAGAGCTCTAGGCCAATAGAATCGTGCCTTGAAAGCTTTTCCCACTATCGTTCTTGAGGATGCATGGTTGCCACAGATCCCCTTATGGATCTCCTCCAATATGTCCTTGTCATCTTGTCGTGAGACGCACTTCATGACTACTCCTGATGATGTGCCTTGTCTGTAGAGCTTATCCCCAACTAGAACGCAGTTCTTGTCATATCATGAGACTTGCTCTACTTTTGTCTTGTCAGGAGGTAACTTGTGCTCCTTGGTGTAGTCGGTGAAGGGGGTTCTCCAACCTGCATCGATCATCATAATCTCCCGGTCTGGTGCATCATGACCTCGATTGGTGGTTTTTGACGGTGTTGGCTCCACTATGGATGGCTTGTGTAGTTCATGGACGAAGACCCCAGCTGGAACTTGAGCACGAGTAGATCTGAGCTTGGACAAGACGTCTACGGCTACGTTATTATCACAAGCCACGTGATGGAACTCCAGACCAGAGAACTTATTCTCCAACTTGCGTACTTCGAGGCAATACGCATCCATGTTGTCGTTGTGGCGATCCCACTCGTCATTGACTTGATTGATGACTACCAGTGAGTCATCGTAGACCAACAGCCGCTTGATTCCTAGCGAAACTGCTAGGCGGAGCTCGTGTAGAAGCGCTTCATACTCAGCTTCATTATTGGACACCTCCCAGAAGATTTGCAGTACATGTTTGAGTTGTTCGCCTTTGGGAGAGATTAAGAGTACTCCTGCGCCGGCGCCCTCGAGCTTGAGCGACCCATCGATGTACATGACCCAATGCTCTGGGCGTTCTGCCGGTGTTGGAACTTGATTTTCCTACCATTCAGCCATGAAATCGACTAGTGCTTGCGACTTGATGGGGATTCTTGACTTGAATTCCAGGGACAATACTCCGAGTTCTACTAGCCACTTGGAGATTCTTCCTGTAGCATCTCGATTGTGGAGGATTTCTCCCAAGGGGAAGTATATGACGATGGAGATATTGTATTTCTGGAAGTAGTGTTGTAGCTTTCGCGAGGTGAGTAGTACTGCGTACAGCAACTGTTGAATTCGTAGGTACCTAGTTTTGGAATCCGAGAACACCTCATTGATGAAGTAGACGGGCCTCTGTACTTTGTGTAAATAGCCCGGTTCTGGTCTTTCAACTATGATCGCCGTGCTGACGACATTAGTAGTCGCAGCGATGCAGAGCAGCAAGTCTTCATTAGAATTTGGCGCAGTGAGGACCGATGGCTTTGATAGGAAGTCCTTCAACTGTTGAAGGGCTTGATCCACCTCCTCGGTCCACTAGAATTTGTCTTGCCGCTTGAGTAGTTTGAAGAAAGGTAGTCCCTATTCTCCAAGTCTTGAGATGAATCTGTTGAGAGCCGCCATGCATCCAGTTAGCTTCTGGACATTCTTGATGCACGAAGGGACGTGCAAATTGGTGATGGCGGTGATCTTCTTAGGATCAGCTTCAATCCCTCGATGACTGATGATGAACTTGACTAATTTTTCGAAGGGTACACCGAACATGTACTTGGTTGGGTTCAGCTTCAACCAGAACTCTCACGGGCTTGCGAAAGTTTCTTCCAGATCTACAATCAGGTCGTCGAGATTTCTAGTCTTTATAACCACGTCATCCATGTACGCCTCTATGTTGTAGTGTAGTTGTCTCTTGAAGCATTCCTAGATTGCTCGTTGATAAGTAGCGCATGCGTTCTTCAACTCGAAGGACATTGTAGTGTAGCAGAATGCTCCATACAAGGTGATGAACATGGTCTTGATTTGATCTTCTTCCTTGAGAGCTACCTGGTGATACCCCGAGTAGCAATCAAGAAAACAGAGTAGAGCGCATCCAGCCGTCGAGTCGATGACTTAATCAATTATAGGGAGCCCGAAGGGGTCCTTTGCACAGTGCTTCTTGAGGTCCGTGTAGTCGACACACATCCTCCATTCATTGTTGTTTTTCTTCCGCACCAAGACAGGGTTGGCCAGCCACTCTAGATGATAGACTTCTTTTATGAAGCCGGCCACGAGTAGTTTGGCAAAATTCTTTTTGATTGCTTCTCTTCTGTCCTGGGCCAATCAGCGTAGTCGTTGTCGTTGTCGTTTTGGAGTAGCTTTAGGATCCACATTTAGTGAGTGCTCGATCAACTCCCTAGGCACCCCTAGCATATCTGATGGTTTCCATGCAAAGATGTCTCGGTTGGCCCGAAGGAAGCTGACGAGCACGTCTTCCTATTTGGGATCCAGCCCTGAGCTAATCATGGCTGTCTTGGAGCTATCACCAGTCTCGATGTCAATGGCTTTGATATCAACTTCACTTGCTGGCTTGACCTTGGATGCCCCCAACTTCTTCTCAGGGATCTCGAGTTCTGTCGGGGACATTTTCTTGGAAGCAGCGAAAACTTGCATCATTGAATTTGGCAACTGAGTAGTTGCTGCCAACTCCATGGCTTCTGTGTCGCAGTCGTAGGATCTCTTAAAGTCTCCGCGTAGGGAGAACACTCCCTTGGGTCCCAGCATTTTGAGTATTAGGTACACATAATGCGACATGGCCATGCACTTAGCCAAGGAAGGTCTTCCGAGGATAGCATGATACGAGGTTTTGAAATTGGCTACCTCAAACAGGATGTACTCTGTCTTGTAGTGTTCTTTAGTCCTAAAGGTAACCGGTAAAACCACCTAACCAAGCGGTACAGCCGCATTGCCTGGGACAATACCGTAGAACAGAGAGTTCATCGAGGTTAGCATATCTGTAACATTGAGGCCCATTTTCCTTAAAGTCTTGGCGAAGAGTACGTTAAGACCACTTCCACCATCAATGAGTACTTTTGTGAGTCGAGAGCGTGTGACTACTAGGTCCAGGATGAGAGGATAGCGCCCTGGGTCAGGAAACTAGTCCATTGATCCTTCCTTGAGAAAGTGATTAGCACCTCAGACCACTTAAGGAACGTAGAAATCGCTGGTTCGATGGACATGGTAGCAGTACCTGGTGTGCCGCCGAAGATGATGTTGACGGTGTTGGACGGGTTCTGGAATTTCCCGTTGTCGTCATTGTCTTCATCTTCTTTGGCCTTATCATTATCCTTTGCTTCAGAATGTTCTGGCAGATCTTTCATGACTCTGCGCAGACTATAGCAATCTATCACAAAGTGCTTAGAGTGTGGGTGCCACAGGCACTGCTTTTTCAGGAGCTCCTTGAATGGAGTCCTTTCTTGTTTTTTGCCGCTTTTTTCAGAAGGCTGGGACATCGCCGCGATAGTCATGTCTAGCTTCCTCTTGCAATTTGGACCACCCGAGTAGTTGCCTCGGTTGTCATTGTTGGATATCGTTGTGTTGGCCATTACTTTGGTTGTTGTTGTTCTGGCCTCTGTTACAACTAGAATCGAGCTGCTCGATCTCTATGTCTTCTTCATCCGCCCAGGCTTGTATCATGATCTTGAGAGATTTGATATCTTTCAGGCACCTCCTGCAAAAATCTTGGAACATCCGGCGCTCGTAGAGACCATTGGAATATCCGGCGATCGTAGAGACCATTCTTGAAGCAATCTTTGGCATCCTGCTCCGTTATGTCCATGATAGTGGCCTTCTTGTCGAAAAACAGTGTAGATAACTATGCAGGGTCTCGCCTTGTTGCTGTTTGACTTGAGACAACTCGATCTTGTTGCCACGACGCTGCATTGCCCCTGTGAAGTTGTTTGTGAACGCCGCCTTTAGTTGACTCCACGTTCAATGGAGTTCCTTTTTAAGGATTCGAGCCATGTGAGTGGCCCTACCTCCATGCAGATGAGGAAGTAGATGACTTTAGTGTCGTCATTTCCTCCCATCGCCTGGACTGATAGCGAGTAGCACCTCAGCCATTGGATTGGGTCTTGCTTGCCGTCGTACTTGCTAATACCCGAAGGTTTAAACTTGTTGGGTAGAACCGTCTTTCGTACTCGTCTTGAGAAGGCAGGGAACCCATCAGAATCTTCTCCCGAGTACTCGACTTCCTGTTCATGCTTGTGGCGGCGCCCTTCAATGCTTGTACAGGCATCACGGTTGTTGTTGAGCTTCTGACGAAGGTGGCATGCTGGGGGTTCAGGCTCTAGATAGGGCCAACGGTGGCCACGGCCTCCTGAGGGTCCCGCCCGACTACTCTCTGCCCTATGCTGACTTGGTCTGGGGTTCTTAATTCTGGGAACCTCATTTCAACTTGGTCTACCACCCTCATTTCGACTTGGTCTGCCACCCTCATTGCGACTTGGTTGTCTGCCATTACTGCCATGATAGGATGAGGTGTGTCTAACTGAGTATATCAGGATCTGTTGATCGATTTGCTCGTATGCACGCTCCACGGAGCAGGTTGCCTAGTGTACTTGTCTTGTGGCATTGCC
Organism: Setaria italica; assembly: GCF_000263155.2. Classification (NCBI taxonomy): domain Eukaryota; kingdom Viridiplantae; phylum Streptophyta; class Magnoliopsida; order Poales; family Poaceae; genus Setaria; species Setaria italica. Next base: position 22,260,038 of record NC_028458.1, on the reverse strand, counting down.
CGAGTAACCAGATCAGTCGATGCGATGGTGGCGAGCGTAGTATGGTGTTGACGCAATTGAACTGCCTCAAATGTGTGGTCCAAGTTCATGATGGGTAGGTTAGAAGTAAGGCAGCGGCGATGCTCTGCTCTTGCAACATTTCTTGCTCGTCATCGATCTCTTTGAGCTTCGGTTTCTTCACCTACAACATTGGCAGTGAGCTCATCCTACGACACGTCATCTGGGTGACGTTCATGTCGCTTATTCCTTTCTAGCGGTTCTTCACCGTCACCTTCTTGTGTAGCAATGATGGTGAGGAGTTCCCGCTCAGGAGAGAAACTACCCGAACTTGATGTGATGACCTCTGTGGAGCCGTCTTCTTCGTAGATATGCAACAAAGCGGTTCCCTCCTGGTATGGGAGGGTGTTGAGGTAGGAGACAAGGCGTGACTCGTCGTCCCTGGCGAGAGCAGGTGGCTTAATGTTGGGCCAGTAGATGAATCTACCTTGTGGAGTATATGTGATTATCAGGCTCTTCTATGGACCTAATAAAGGAGTCTCCTCATCCGAATCTGAGTAGTAATCAAGGTCGTCGATCAAATCCGAGTCAGATTGCGATCCAGATAGGATAGCTTGGTAGGCAATACCCAAGTTTCGGAGTCTGAATGGGAATCAACTTGTATCGTAGATCGATTCACACGATGGCATAAGCGCCAGCTCGTGGGAACCAATGATTGGCCTACGCTACGTAACCTTTCTGAACAGACAAATAAGGGATATCGGGCTTGCACCCATTGTTTAAACGATACAGACAGCATGTATTTGAAACACTGTAGGAGGTCATGTATATGGGTCATCGTTGATTTCTTCCTACTAACCACCCGTTAAGAAAGAAAGGGATGCATTTCAAAGGGGGCCAGACCATCGTAAAAAAACCTACACACCGTAATGGAAAGCGTGTATTTGAGATGATAAAGGATGTAAGGATAGTCTTTGGAAAGGGTCTTGGTAGTGAACTTGTTCCGAAAGATGATAACGGACGTGCACCCATGTGGAAGAAGAAGTCTATATTTTGGGAGCTACCTTATTGGGAAATCCTAGAGGTCCGCAACGCAATGGACGTGATGCACCTAATGAAGAATCTTTGCGTGAACGTGCTAGGCTTCCTGGGTTGTTATGGGAACTCAAAAGATACATTGGAAGTACGGCAGGACCTAAAACGTATGAAGCAACGAGATGACCTACATCCAAAAAAGAGAGACAAAGGACATCACTACTTACATCTTGCCAATTACACTCTCAGCAAGGAAGATAGGGATAACATGTTTGTCTGCATGAATAGTATCAACGTTCCATCTGGGTACTCCTCGAAGGGAATAATAAATATGAAAGAAAAGAAGTTCACAAATTTAAAGGCCCATGACTGCCACATGTTGATGACCCAGTTGCTTCTGGTTGCACTGAGGGGTATTCTACCAGAGAATGTACGATTGGCGCTCGTAAAGCTATGCGCGTTTCTCAATGCAATTTTGCAGAAGGCAATCGATCCAACCAAGCTACTAAAGCTATATAATGATGTGGTACAATGTCTTGTCAGTTTTGATTTGGTATTTCCACCATCCTTCTTCAATATTATGACGCACCTCCTGGTTCACCTAGTCAAAGAGATTACAATTCTCGGTCCAGTATTCCTGCACAGTATCTGGCCTTTCGAGAGCTACATGTCAGTCCTAAAAAACTATGTTCTTAATCGTGCCCGTCCAGAAGGAAGCATTGCCAGGGGATATGGAACAGAGGAGGTCATTGAGTTTTGTGTTGATTTTATTAACTCAATTAATTTGGTTGGTGTTCCAATATCATACCATGAGGGGATCCTACGGGGAAATGGCACCCTTGGAAGGAAATCAAGTTTCAGCAATGATAGTGATTTGTTCCATAAAGCACACTTCACGGTTCTACAACAATCATCCTTGGTGACTCCGTATATCGAGGAACACAATCAGATTCTATTTTCCCAGTACCCGACAAAATCTGATGCCTGGATTATACATCATCACATGGATACTTTTCCCTCTTGGTTGCGTCAACACCTTATGGGTAACTCCGTGATTCACGAACAACTTGCTTAATTAGTTAGGGGACCTTCTAGCACAATCATGAAATTCTAAGGTTACAAGATATATGGTTATACATTTTACACAAGAACCCAATATCAAAAAAGCACCAACCAAAATAGTGGTGTCCGTATAGATGCCATAGACAGCAACGGGAGCAAAGACTCGTATTATGGTTTCATAGAGGAGATTTGGGAATTCGAATATGGACCGTTGAACATCCCTCTATTTTGTTGCCAAAGGGTGAAGCTGACTGGAGGTGGCGTAATGAACGATCAGTATGGAATGACAATAGTGGACCTGACCAAGACTGGATACAATGATGAACCATTCGTCCTTGTGAATGATGTGCACCAGGTTTTCTATGTGAAGGACATATCTAGCAAACCCAAGAAAAATTCAGAAGATAAAGAAAAACCATGGGAGCCAAAGCGCCACATAGTTCTTCCAAGTAAAAGAAAAATCGTGGGAGTCGAGGACAAAACAAACCAGTCAGATAATTATGATCAATTTGATGGCATGCCTCCATTCGCTGTCAAAGTTGACCCAAGCATCATGCTAGCCAAAGAAGAGGCTCCAAGAAACTTTCGTCAAGAAGCAGTTTTTTAATGTTACATTGTAATGCTCTATGGTCAACCTTTATGTAATGCTCTATGGTCATATATCAGAACCTTTCTATTATATTTTAGTGATGTGAAAAACTCATTTATGTAATGCACTAGATATGATCATCATTTATGAGTTTTTGGGTCATCACACTATTATCCGATCAAATTATTATGAGATTGTGCAGGAAATGCAAAGGGGAGGAAATCAGGACTTCCATCAAGAACAAGTTCAAAATTATTATGATGTTTAAAATAATTGGATACATTTTTTTCATGATCAAATTATTTATTACAAGAGTTTTTTATTAACAAAGTGTAAAATAATTATTTGATAATTTAATATATTTTTGCATGTTCAAAATATTGAATATTACCATTTTTCTTGGATAATAGAAGTACAAACTCAATTTAGAACATATAAAAAAAACTAAATCTATTTAATCGAACTGTTGGTATAGCGTCGGAAATAAAAAGGGAGAATACCCTTTAAACCCGGTTGGTAATACCACCCGAGACTAAAAGGCGGTATTTTCATCTCCCGCGCGCGAGCCCCCCTTAGTCCCGGGTAGTATTACGACCCGGGACTAAAGACCTCCTCCCTTTAGTCCCGGGTGCTAATACCACCCGAGACTAAAGACCCTTTAGTCCCGGTTGATCTTACCAACCGGGACTAAAGGGGGTATAAATATCCCGACCCCTTCTCCCTCCTCGGGACTTAGCCGTTTTCATCGTCTGCCGCGTCCTTTCGTCGTCCTCATTGCCTTCGAAACCGTCGCATCGCTGCCGTCATCTCCGCGGGTGTCCACCTCGACGTCGTTGTCGCTCCCTAGCCGCTGCACCGCCGCCGTCATCTCCATGCCCCTACTCCTCGGCGTGACCACCGCCCCTCCTCCCCCAGAGCACCGCCTCGTCCAGCCCAGCCTGACCCCGCACGTCGTCGTGCCGGTGGCCTCGATCTCCTTTGCCTTCGCGCCCAGCGGCTCCCTGACGCCACCCTCCTCCTCCCACGGCGGCGCCCTCCCAGCCCGGCACCGCGCCCCCAGCCGCACCGCCACCGGCGGCCTCGACGATCTCCTTTGCCTCCGCGCCCCGCGGCTCCCCGGCGGCGCCCTCCTCCACCTGCGGTGGCACCCTCTTCCTCCCCCGGTGGTGCCCTTCCGGCCCGACGTTGTGCCCCCAGCCGCACCACCGCCGCTAGCCATCCCTTCTCCTCCGGCCACCCTCCTCTGCGACGCCCGCGCGGCCCCGACAACGCTCGGCACCCTCCTGTGCCGCCATCCCGATACCCCGGCCTGCCCCCGCCACCTATTGGCCGGTAAGTACGACACCAATCGGGCGCTAACGCAAGCCGGGTTTTTTTAATTAGCATTTTAGTATATTAAATTAGGAAATTAGTAGAATTTAGTAGAAATTAGTATAGTAGATTAGTGGAAATGCTTTAAAAATTAGTATACTTTATTAGTAGAAATTAGTATAATTTAGTATAAATGCTTAGAAAAAAAGTATAATTTAGTAGAAATTAGTATAATTTAGTATAAATGCTTAGGAAATTAGTATAATTTCATAGAAATTGGTAGAATTTATTAGATTAGTGGAAATGCATAGGAAATTAGTATACTTTAGTAGAAATTAGTATCATTTATTATAAATGCTTAGGAAATTAGTATAATTTATTAGAAATTTGTATAATTTTGTATAAATACTTAGAAAATTAGTATAATTTAGTAGATTAGTAGAAATGTCTTGAAATTAGTATAATTTAGTATAAATGCTTAGGAAATTAGTATAAATTCTTAGAAAATTATAGAAAATTAGTACAATGTATGGTTTCATACACATTTGTTTCATGTTAATATTTTTAATGTTTAATTTCTTGTAAGTTTCATTAATAAATTTTAAAAGTTTATTGTATGGTTTTAAGTGTATATTTTCAATCATGTGTTTATGTATATATATGATTCTATATATGATCAGTTTTGTATGATTTTATGGTTATTGTATGGTTTCATGGCTGTTATATGCCTCTGGTCAAGCCTGAATTGGTACGGAAGCTTTCAACTAAGATGTATGAATTCCATCGGTGGTACATGGAGCAGTCAGCCAAGGAAAGGGTCATGTTCGCTCTTCTTGTTCAACTGATTGATTCTTTGGATGAAGGTGAGAAACTGTTGTGGCTGGAATTCAAGGATATTTATGAAGTGTACCATCAAGAAGCCCTTGATGTCTCTCTCATCAGCGCTTGGATTCTATACATGTATGTTTATTAGATGTTAATTTTGGCTCAAATCATTATTTTGTGTGTGTCGCCCTACTAATTTTATCTTTCATTTTATGTAGGATGCAAATTCAGAGGTGCCGCCGAGAATCGTACTTCAACATTGGCTTCATGGACCCAGCGCTTGTTAACCAAGATCAGATTCGGGATTACCCAAAGGATAAATTGGACCCAATATACAAATTCTTGGAGCAACAGAATTACAAACAATAAATACTACTGCCTTACAACTTTAAGTAAGTGTGGGTATCGTCTATTTTTATTTTCCTTTTTCTTACCTAATTAATGTTAGTTAGTTCTAATATGAACATTTATGTACGCAGTTTCCACTGGATTCTCCTTATAATTATGATTGATCAAAGTAACGTTATTGTATTGGATTCGTTGAGGAAACGAAAGGATGAGTACCAAGACTTTCAAGACATGCTTAACTTGTAATAATTCTGGACCTTTATCTCTATGCAAAAGTTTGATTCCTAAATTTTCACCTAACGTTGTATCATTCATTAGTTTAATTCACAGCGCATGGAAATGATTCTGTAAGCACCACCATGGTGATTTCAAAGAAAAACTTACATTCAGTACAATGTTCCCGGTATGTATGAAGTTTGCACATTATGTACATTCTATAACACGAATATTTCATAACTTGTTTTTTTCCCACTAAAGTGCTTGAGACAGGAACAAGGGAATAATTTATATGGATACTACATCTGTGAGCACATGTACCATTTCGTGAGAGACAAGATGATATCAGACAATATAACTGTACGTAAAATAAACCTATTAATAATTAATCATTTCCTAGTTCCTTATATTTAATTGTTGGTGTAACATTCACATATTTTTTAAATTACAGATGATGCATATTAGAGAAGAACTCTTGAAGAAGGAGAGGCTTTTGGCAATCCAAGAAGCTCTCATAGGATTTCTAGTGGACGAGGTGATAAATCCCAATGGAGAATTTTATTACGATGGACATTCAATAGCCGAACCGAGCAACACCACGACGGGGGATCCTAAGAATTACGAGAACAAATTATTATATATATATATATATATAGTAATTGTATAAATACTAGTTTGATGTGTATAAACTACTAAGAATTGTATATATAGTAGTTAAAATTAACATTATGCATATAATATCATGAAATATATATACAACATGCATACAATACGAACGTATACAGTAAGAGCGTATACGTATAAGTAAGGATGTATACATATAGGTGTATATATATATAAGTGAAGTAACAATTAGCATTAATATGGAAAAGAATTCGGGGTAAAAATGCATGGCGCATGCACGTGACCCCCTTTAGTCCCGGTTGGTAATACCGGCCACGTGCATGCACCTGCATGCGCATGCATGGCGGGACTAAAGGAGATCTTTAGTCCCGGGAGCATGTACTCTCGAAAGATTAGTTCACTTGAATTTTCGCTATATATATATATGTATATATATATATATATGTATATATATATATATATATATATGTATATATGTATATATATGTATATATATGAGCCTATTCAATTGGGACTCATACCTGTTTTTCCACCCATGGTTTTGCCCTTGTTCGTAGAGAAAAATGATTAATCTCTGGAGGTTGGAGGTAGTACGTGCACAGATTGCCTTGTCTCCACGAGGCCAACACGAGGGTCACAGCAGGAATAATGGAACAATTTGTGGGGGACCAGGCAGATGCATGTGACTGCCAACCACCAAACACACATCACTGCCCCAAATCATGCATCCAAACAAAATACATCCAGACATATATGCATGTATCAAATGATGCACATTCGCATAGGAGGGGGGGTGATGAAGAAGGGATAAAATCTCGAGGATCAAGCTGCATGCAGCATCATATGGACAGGTGACAACAGAAGAATCTACTCTGTGATGAAAAAGTACATGGGACAGCAGACCACGTCATGGCATCACATGTTGCATGCTATCTTGTAAGGAATAATAATTAATAAGTGCAAAAAATGTATTTCAATACTTACCTATATGCACTACAAGTCTACAACATAAAGATGACCCTTTTGTGTGTGATGAATTTCTCCAATATGCAAGTACACCAAGAACATCAACTGATCATCAACAAATAATGCACATAAAGGTCTTGTTTTGTATCAAGATCCAATCATAATGTGTATGTTTAAGAAAAAAACGAGCTCTCACAGGCCCATATATCAATCAAGCATTAAGTTTACGAATCACATGGCACACCGACCCAACCAAGACATGTGAGACCATGGCCGGCCTACTGATGCAGAGGTCCCACAGCCACACGCAACGACAGAAGGAAAGACAATCGCATTGAAAATGAACTGGAGATAGTCAAGTTTCATTTACGGGGTTTGGCAACTATGCCATGCATTGCCACCTTCCTTCGTACTACAAGGGATTTTTTTATGTCTCGAGCGTCAAATATTAGCTGTATATATGAATAGCCAGGTTACAAATTAAAATCCAGTTCGACACCCATATATTCAAGTTTGCATTGACCGCTAGAAAATAAACAAATGTCAAAGACTAACTAAAGAACTATGCTTGTTAAAAAAATACACAACTTTATGTGGAAATTTAATTCCAAGTTGTAAAAACAGCTAAATAGGTGTACTAATTTTCACAAAAGAAAATGGTTTCTTTTATCTAAAAACAAAATAATGTACCCTTCTATCCAAATCCAATTTGCATCGGTAAAATAAAATCCAAACTTCATATTCCAGCAGTAGATGAGTAATTGCAGCATTTTGTGTATGAGTTTAGAATAACTTCAAATAATTCGCATTATTTTTATTTTCCCTTGTTAGAAAAAATACATGGAAAAAGAAATGAGGAAGATCTTTTTGATTTATTGTTAAAGAAGAAAAATACATGGACCCAGCTTCCTATCCGGTCGGGCTTGCCCAGGCCCAGTGCACTGCAGCCATTCCATAATCAAATCATCCATCCATTCTCCCTCCCCAAACACAGCCAGCCTTGTTGGGATCCTCCCCTCCCCTCCACCTCCACGTTCCCGTCCCGTCCCGCCGGCCCGAGCACATGGCGCGCCATTCATAAGCTCCCCGCCTCGGTTGACTCAACCGCCGTGCTGTACCTGTACCTGTAGCGCCGGGTGTTGGGGGTGGGTGGTTCGTCCGGTTGGTTGGCCGCTGGCGGTGATCCAACGCCGCATGCAATGTCCGCGCTCCTTCCCTCGTCGTCGAGCGCGGTGCTAGCTAAGTGGTAGTATATAGTTTCGCTGCGTTGTCTCATCTGAGCGAGGTGGAGGCCTGCGAGATCCTCTGTAGATTGCGTTCGAGCTTGGAGGAGGTTTGGCAATGGGGAAGGCGGGGCGGTGGCTCAAGAGCATCATAGCCGGGAGGAAGGACGGCGGCGGCAAGAAGGCGCTGCCGCAGCAGCAGCAGGGTGACGCCACGCCGCTGCCGGGGGGCGCGAGCAGCAGCTCAAGGGAGAAGAAGCGGTGGAGCTTCCGCCGGCCAGCGCCGGTGGCGGCGACGGCGACGGCTCAGCAGGGGAAGGCGGTCTGCTTGGCGCCGTCCCCGCTGTCAACGTCCCTGGACCCGGCCGCAGCGGGGCTCGCCGGCGTGTCGGTGTCGGGGCGCGACCTCGACCAGAACGAGCACGCCGTCGCGGTGGCAGTGGCCGCGGCGGCGGCTGCCGACGCTGCGGTCATGGCTGCCGCCGAGGCGGCGGCCGCGGTGGCGCGTCTGGCTGCGGCGGAGGACGAGAGCGACGTGTCGATTCCCTGCGCCGTCGAGGACGCCGCCGCCGCCAGGATCCAGGCCACATTCAGAGGCTATCTGGTGAGTGTGAATCCGGAAACTAGTTACAGACAGACCTGTCACGATCAGAAGGTAGCACCCTTGTGGACAGACTGAACATTGGTGTGCCTACCAATTGTTGCAGGCGAGGAAGGCGCTGTGCGCGCTGCGCGGGCTGGTGAAGCTGCAGGCGCTGATCCGGGGCCAGCTGGTGCGGCGGCAGGCCAACGCCACGCTCCGCCGCATGCAGGCACTCGTCGACGCGCAGTCCCGCCTGCGGGCGCAGCGCGCGCGGATGGCCGATGCGGACCATGTCGCCGCCTACCAACGCCGGTCGCCGCAGCACCCCAGGCGCCGCAGCTCCTACGTACGTGACCAGCCATTCTTCGTTCGTTCCTCACAAACTTAGAAGAAGTCGGAGACACGCCTAGTGACAATGTACGGTTTGCTCTGTCGTGCATGCGCGCAGGAGATGGACCGGTCCGGCGAGGAGCACGTGAAGATCGTGGAGGTGGACATCAGCGACCCGGCAGCGCGGCGCGGGCGGAGCAGCTGCTCGGCGGCGGCGACCGAGTCCAGGGAGCACCGCCTCTCAGAGTACTACTGCTACGGCGGCGGCGGCGTGCAGTGCTCGCCCGCGCCGTCGTCCGCGGCGTTCGGCGCGGAGCTGAGCCCGCAGCGCGCGTACAGCGGCCACTTCGACGACGCGTTCCCGTTCGCCGACCACGCGGCGACGGCGCGGAGCAGCCCGTACGTCTCGCCGTACCCGTACGACGCCGGCGCCGCCGCGGGCGCCGACGGGTACGGCGCGGTCCCGAGCTACATGGCGAACACGGAGTCGTCCCGCGCCAAGGCGCGGTCCCAGAGCGCGCCGCGGCAGCGCACCGACGCGCCGGCGGCGGCGCTGGAGCGGCAGCCTAGCCGGCGCCGCAGCGGCGCGCCAAAGAAGATGATGCAGCGGTCGTCGTCGCACATCGGCGTGCCGGCGGCGGCCGCGTTCGGGTACGGCTACGGCTACGGCTACGGGTACGGCTACGAGCCGCCGCAGCAGCAGCGGAACCCCTGGGCGGGCGTGAGGCTCGACCGGTCGAGCGCGTCGGTGGTGGGCAGCGAGTGCGGGTCCACGAGCTCCGTCCTCACCGCCGCCACCGTCGGCTACTGCCGCTCGCTCGTCGGATTCGAGGTTCGTCGGAGTAGTTGATTGATTCTGAACTCAAATGCTTTGTTCGTTCCCTTGTTTAATCTTGAGCATCTATTAGTCGAGGCCTGAAATACGAGTTGGTGGTGTTGTTTTGGTGCAGAGGGGGCACTACTGAAGCTGAAACAGCTTGCTGCAAGGAGTGAGATGGCGACTCACCAATGCGGCAATACAATGTAATGCACAGTGTCAAGGAGTTGTTAACTTGGTTGTGGTGTTTGAAAGCACCTTGCAAAATGTTGAGGAAAATCCATCTGTGTGGTGATGGCCTTGTATGGGGATTCTTAGCTCTAGCTATCTGCATGTTTTTAAACAGGCAAGCGATGTGTAAATCCGTAAATGTGAACACTGATTGCCAAAGGTTTTCAGATCGAGTGCATTCCTCACCTTTTGATGAACTGAATAACTGATGATAACATGGTAGCACTAGGCCTCTGGTCGCAGTAGTAATGGCAACCGAACAGTCGCTTCGCTGTGCGCTCTCTATAACAGAATTTCAGAACTCATGCTGCTGGTGGCCATGAGCAGCAATGCCAATCAGCGTATTTGGGCTCCAGTATCTGCGAAGCCAGAAAAGGCCTACCCAGTACCCACTGCGAAACAAACTGTATGCTGCGGCAGAAATGACAGTCTGCAACCTTTCAGTTTTGCTCTTTCTTTTTCATAAAAAGAAATGATTCAGTTGTGCCGGTTTCATGGATGAGGCTGCAGGTGAAGTAGCAGTGGTTTGCCCATCCACATTCCACAAGCAGAGCTCGTACGCGCTGTGGCAATAGTAGCAGCGATCAGTAAGATGATCACGTCAAATATCTCGTAGTAAGCGTATGAGTGTATCTACCTCTGCTGTGCAGGAGGCATCACCTCGCAGCGTCCATAGTTCTAAAGTCCGACCTTGATATTCTTTCCCGCCCCCCCCCCCCCCCCCCCCCCACCCCCCCCCCCCCAAATTAGCTCAATCACGTCTTACTCTTCTCGTCAGACATGGATTGCATTGTTCAACCTGCCACTCTCTCCGATCATCGAAGCCATCTCAAGAGGAGCCTCGGCACGAGATATCTGCAGATCGCGCTGGCGAACCCTGGGAGCAAGATCATCAGGAAGCTGGACAAATCCAAGGCGCTCCGGCTCATCGGCGACGAGTGGGTCGACGCCTGCGGTTACGCGCAGAGCAACTGCGAGATTGGAGCTGGTTTGCAGAGTGCTTCGTCTCTCTCTCTCTCTCTCTCTCTCTGACGAGCTCAACTGGTTTGCGAAGCTGTGTTCGTTCCTCTGAATACCCTATCTTCGCAGTTCTGCTCCGAGCAGTTTTACTGCTAGTCTGAATCATGAATTTGGAGGGGAAAACTACAACGGTGAGAAAGATGGTCGCAAGTATTCAGATTTGCTATGTACATTTGCAAAGAGCAGTACCTTTCTCCAAAACTTCAGTACACCACCAGTGACCCTGCATAGTGCAGTCTGAGCCTCGGAGAAAAATGCGCTGCATAGGCCATCAGTATGAAGCATGTATAGATACTCAGAGAAATAAAATGCCTTGATGGCTTCATATATCACATTGATAGCTAAGATTTAACACATTGAACTAGCTAAGATGGCCTCATTTTAGACAGCAAACCGGAAAATTTAATACATAAGCTTGTTCAGAATGCTAAGATTCTAACTCAATTACAAATGGGATCCTACTAACATCACTCGCTCTTCCAAAGCAGTGAGCCAGTGACACTCTGCCAGCCTCTTAGAGGAGCCAGCATCTCAATTTCCTTTTATTTCTTCTGCCGTGAGAACAAAAAAGGTTAGGGCTCAGTTCTTGGTTTCGGACGCACGCAGCCGCAGAACGGGGCCCTCTTCTTTTTCTTCTGCCCGCCACCACGGTCCTTCCTTCCATATAAATAATCCCTCAGAAGCACACGGGTGCGCTTGTCAGACACCTTGAGCCTTCGGTACTCATGCTCTTCCTCGAGTTTGAGCAAGACGTACTGTATCTTCTGAAGCTCGAGTTCCAATCTCGCCACATTTTCTGACCCTTTCTGTACCTGCTCAGAGATTTTCCTCCTGCTGGAGTACCCTTCTCGCTCAGTGTTCATATTATCTGACAATGCAGGATAATTCTCAGCCTTCCTAGTCAATTTGTTGTTGAAATTGATCTGTTCCAAGACATATCCATCAGTCTCATGAAGCTGCGTGCTCACACTGCTGTACTCAGAATTCATCGGGGATTTGCCCTTTGGTGGTTCCTCCATTTTGCGCTTCAACTCCTCAATGCTTGCTTGGATGCTCAACAGCCTCTGAGCATCAGAAGCGAGCCTCTCGAGTACACTCTTGCTCCACACTTCATGAGGCTCTACAGCTCCCTTTGACACCTCTAGCTTATTGATTTCGAGGTCTCTTCCCCTTACTAGTTCAGAGGAAGGGTATTCACTCTTCACCTCCTCAACCGCTTGTATATCATGCTCAGATGATGAGGACTTGGCTGTTTGATTCTTGCAGTTCCTCTCTGCTGCCTCCCACAGCTGAAGCATATCATCATCCAGCTCAGAATTTGCACCATTGCCAAGGGGGTAGAGGGTAGCTCCAGTGCCATATGGTGGGCAAGTAGATATCTGGTCGAGTTCAATGTCCTTCATTATCTGGACCTGCTTCCCTTTGGAGACCTCAACATCTTTTTGTTTCTCATTGTCAGAATATATTTCCTTTGCCTCCATGCGCGAGCTACCTCTTGCTTTAAGCTCTTGAATTACAGTATTTGCTGCCGCCAATTTAGCTGCAGACTCAGCTGACTCCTGATCTTGACGATCTTTGGCATTTAATAGAACCACTTGAAGTGCTTCTACTCTTGCAATCAACCCTTGTAACTCTGGTGTTCCTTCAGGTAAGCAGTGAGATTCCAGCCCATAATTACCCTCTTGCACATGAGGCATCTGTGCAGTTTCCTGAACAATCAGAGATCAGTTGTCAAAAGGGGGTTGTAGTTCATCATACGTACTATGATTGGAGTTGCATGGTAAAAGTGTCGCATCCATATTGCGCATGAACCACAGATGAAATATACAGCTAATAATAGGCGAGGATAGAAGGAAGAGCAGTAGCAAAAACTTACAATCAAGTACTACAATCGTAATAGGATAACTAATGGTCAATTTTTGCTTCACTGAAAGAATAGTATTGTTTTTAACTGTATCAAAGATTTTGAAAATGGCATCTAATTAACAAGGACAAAAAAAGATTACCTCTTTGCCTTCTGTACTACAAGGTTTCGACAGAGAAAGTGTGTTTTCTTCCAGCACACTGACTTGATCAGCCAATGATGCTATGAGATTTAGATGAGTGCCCAACTCAGCTTTCAGTTCTGCATGTTCTTCCTGAATGCCAGACATTTTGTTCTGCAGCTCCTCTATTTGAGCATCACGTGAATAGATCTCATTCATTAGCAACTCCTTTAGGGTTACTGCACTAATCTCTGTAGCTTTACCTTTCATCAAAAGCTCAAGTGCTTTTTCTTCATAGACCGCAGAATTCACTGAAGAGGTAATTGCATCACCCATCAGAGCAACAAACTCCCTCTCATAATGCCCAAGGTCAGATTTCAATGCCTCATTGGCTTGATGAAGCAGCAAAATTTCATCATCCTTGGTAGTTAACTGCTCAGCTAGTCTTGTGATTTTCTTCTCCAGTTCTCCTTTCACAACCTTAGCACCTTCAATCGCAACCTGAAGAGACCCGACAACTCCACACAGTTCCCGGTTCTTTTCTTGCAAGAACTGAACCTTCTCTTCAGCTTCCAGTAGCTCATCATCCTTCTGCGTCAACTGTGCCATGCAATTCTCAAGTTCAATGAATAACTCCTGGCAGACACTTTTATTAGTGTTCAGATCGAACTCCGAAAGGACTAATCGAGTCCTCAGAATCTCTAGCAAGTAGACGAAATATTCCTTTAAATTATTATTTTCCGATTCAAGCACCGTCGACCTTCTGCTCAGTTCATTAATTTCGAGATCAAGATCACCCTTAGCCAAACTCAACAAAGCCATCTCATCAGTAAGAGAAACCAATGCAGATGCTATCTCATTATTATGTCCCCTAAAGAACAAACACAAGTTTTCAAGCATCATGCACTCTTCAAGAACAGTACCATTCTCATCTTCCAAGTAATTGTACTTCTCACTCAAGGACTGGTATTCCTTAGATAAGGACTCAATTTTCTTGGTCAGGTTGGAAGTTTCATCTTGTGAAACCCTGTAGGACTCTCTTAAGCAAGATAGCTTCTCTTCTATGACGGATACTTCAGTTTTTAGCACATTTTCCCTTTCACTGCTTTCCTGTAATCCTTGCCTGAGCTGTTCATTCTCCTTCAACATCTGGTGATTACTAGTTTGCAAAGCAAGTGATTCTGCTACTCCACTTTCCACTTCTTTCTCCAGGGCACACTTACGTAAGTGCAGATCTCTGAGCTCCATCCCTAACTGCAACAAAACAGTTGAGAGAACTGAGAGCTCAATGTACATGAGCCTATTCACATCTTCGGTTTCATCCTTAAGTTTCAGAATGTTAATGGTTTCATCTGAAACAGTCTGCAACAGAATTTCATCTTCAGCTAAATCAGCAGGTCCTAAATCTTTGCAGATATTCAGAACCTTCATTTGCTGTGAAATCCCTACCCTCAGTTTTTCATTATGCATTAGCAATGTTTCTCTCTCTTCCTTGTTATATCTGGCTTCCTCCATCAGCTCTGAAACTAACATTGTTGCAGAATGATTTGCCTCAGCATACTTCTTGCATTCAGTGAAAAGAGCAACCTTCTTGTTTTGCTCATCAGCCAAACTGTTCTCCAAGATAACTGTATGAATAGAAGCACTTATGTTTTTCTGCTGCTCCTGTTGAAGCACCTCCTCCATATAGTGGTTTTTCGCTTCCAGAGAAGAAATCTGTTTCTCGTAGCTGTTTACTTGCAGTTTATGTGACTTTACTAATACTTCGTATTCCTCATTTTTAATTCTCAACTGATCCTGCAGTTCACTTACTTGATCATAAGCAAAATCCTTCTCTCTTGATACAGAGGAGTGTTTGTCTTCCAGATTGGCATGCTTGTCTTCTAGGGCTTTCATGATCACTGTAATGCTCTCCAACTGAAAGAAAGAATTTACTCGATACGTAAGATGAAAAAGAATTTAAGTAAAGAAAGGAAATTAGATGTTAATAGTTTATCAAAATTATGACAGTGTAATAGTAATAGTTTCTACTTCAATAAAAAACCTTTTGAGTATATAGATTTACATCATTAAGTACCTGAGATAACAGATTGTTCTTTTCAGCAAAAAGCGCTGAATTATTTGTGAGGTGAGCCTGGCATGCTTCTTCAGAATCTTTCAGCTTTGTTCTCAAATCTTCTAGCTCAATTTTCATATCAGATAGCGAGATATCCAAGACTGAATTCTTCTCTAAAACATCTGATAAATGTTTACCAAGGCTCTCCAGCTCTGACGCAAGATTAGCCTTTTCAGAAACATGGCAGGAAATTGCATCCTTCAGAGAGCTTTCCGAGACCTCTAATGTTTTTATATTCTCCCTCAATGCATCCATTTCAGCAGAGAGAGCTGAGTTATTTGCTAGTTGAGCCTGGCAGGATTCTTCAGAACTTTTCAGCTTCGTTCTCAAATCTTCTAGCTCAGTTTTTATATCAGATAATGAGGTATCCAAGATGGAATTCTTCTCTGAAACATCAGATAAACTTTTACCAAGGATCTCGAGCTCTGATGTAAGAACAGCCTTTTCAGAAACATGACAGGAAATTATATCCTTCAGAGAGCTTTCTGAAGCCTCAAAAGCTTTTATCTTCTCCCTCAATGCATCCATTTCAGCATTTGCATCTGAAAGTGAGTTCTCCAAGAGTGAATATTCTTCAGATAGCTTCTCCACCTCTTGGAGCTTTTCAGAAAGAAGTGCCTTTTCAACCTCATTCTTTGCACACACCTCCTTCAGCTTTGAGTTCATAATTTGCAATTCCTCAATTAATTTATGGTTTATTGCTGCACTGGTTTTCAGGGCATCCATCTCATCAACCAGAGTGTGATGTATCCCCTCTAGATTTTCCTTCTCTTCCCTTTGGCAAGCAAAATCTCTCCGAAGTACTTCTTTTTCATCTATGTGTAATCCCATTTCTGTTTGAAGTTTCACATTTAATTCCTTCAATGCTTCCAGTTCACGATGAAGGTCCTTTATCATAAGCTCAGTGGAAAGATTCTGTTCACGAAGGCTATGGATCTCCTCTGTGTGCTTGGTTACAATGTTCTCAAGATCCATCTTACTGTTCTCCACCTGACTTAAATTACCAGTCAGCTTCTCAATTTCCAATGCCAACCTGTTCACTTCATTCTGTGATTCAGAGTGAAGATTTGTCATCATAAGGAGAGATGATTCACCTTCAACACGTTTCTGAGCCTCATCTTGTAGGCTAATTTGGAGGTTATCTGCTTCTTCTTTCTTATGTTTGAGTTCTTGTCCCAGTATCTGTACTTTGCCTTCAACCTGCTCCAGTTCTGCTTTCAAAGCCGTGAGTTCAGATTCAAGGCCAGATATCCTCGCTGAGGACTGCTGGTTCTCATGAAGGGTGGCATCCTTCTCGGCATTTAGAAGTAGTATGGTATTCTTAAGTTCGGATGACAAGTTCTCCAACTCATTCAACTTGCCATTCTGCTTCTCAATCTCTAGATGCAACCTACTCACATCTTCCTGAGATTGAGAATACATTCTCTCCATTGACACAAGTGATGTTTGGGTTTGCAGCCTCTTCTCACATTCATCTTTCAAACTCAACTCCAAGCTGTCGACATTTTCATTCTTCTGTGCAATTTCTAGCTCCAGTAACTGGATTTTCTGTTCATGCTTCTCCATTTCTAACTGCATCTTTGAGAGTTCTAACTCCAAATCAGATGCTTTCTCCAATGACTTTTGTTGTTCAAGAAGTGCTGCATCCTTCTCGGAGTTCAAATCCAGAATGGTGTTCTTCAGTTCCTTCAGTGTGCTCTCCAGATTTAACTTGTTATTTTCCAAGTCACTCAGCTTCTCCGTCGATCCATCAAGATCTTGTGTCAGTGTTTTCATTTTTTCCTGCAACTGGGAATGCAGACCCTCTGTCATGAGAAGAGTTGCTTCAGTTTGTGTGCGCCTATGGCATTCATCTTGCAGCTGGGCGCGAACACTGTTCGCTTCTTCTCTCTCTTGTTCAAGATCTTGTGTCAGCAGCTGTACTTTCTGCCGAGTCTCTTCTACCTCTAATTGTAGCTTTGAGAGCTGAGATTCAAGAACTGAAACCTGCTCCACACACTGCTGGTATTGAAGAAGAGCTGCATTCTTCTCAGTGTTTAGCTGTGAAATGATGCTCTTAAGGCTTTGTATTTCACTTTGAAGTTCATTCTTTGAATCCTTGAGCGTGTTTATCTCATCATGAAGTTTCTGTATAAGCATCTCAGAGGAGTGGTTTTGTTCAGTAAGGCTCTCAACATCCTTCTTCAGCTCACAAACAGTGTTCTCAAGGTCCTCCTTGGTCTGCTTGAGATCATTCAACTTTTCATTTGCCATATTTATTTCTGTAGCCAACCTCTGTACCTCTTCATGAGATTGAGCAAGCTCCTTCCCCTGGGAAAGTAGAGCATTTTCAGCCTGCATGCGCTTTTCGTGCTCCTCTTGGAAGCTGAAGCGGAAACTTTCCAGTTCCTTAAGCTTTCGATCTAGTTCTTGTTGTTGCATCTTCATCTTCTGATCCAAACCCTCAACCTCAGACTGTATAGCAATATTGAGTGTTTCAGCATTAATTAGCTTCTGGACATCTGCAGCCATTTCATCAGTTAACTTCTTGAGGTCAGCCTGTGCTTTAGAGAGCTCAGACTCCAATGTAGATATTTGCTCAGAGGATTTATTATATTGCAGAAGAGATGTGTCTTTATCGGAATTCAATTGCAATACTGTCTCCTTAAGATTTGGATCTCATTTTCAGCCTTGTCTGCCCGGCTCAGATTCTGACAACATCTGTTGTTTCAGATTCTGGGCTCTCAGCTAAGAGTCTTGAAACTTCTTGTTGCAAATTTTCCATGTCTTTGCTGATGTCCTCTTTCTGTTTAACTTCTGGGCTTTGAAAGGTTAGGCCTTTCCGCACCTTTCCATCAAAACCAGCCCGAGGAGCATTTTCACCACTCGATGACAAATCGTTGAACAACTTTAGGCCTTTTCGACTTGACAATGCACTGGTTTCCTCAGGGTGTGTACCATTCCTCTTGGATGTGAAATTCTGTGGTGACACCCCAACTCCGTCCTTCTGCTCATTGGAATCAAACGGTGCACGGGTGGAAGTAGACATATCTGGAGTATGTGGCTCCATTTCTTGGCCAGAAGCAGAGGGTGATTCATCTGACATTGACGGCATCTGATTTGGAAATGCTTCGGACATTGTTCTGTGAGCCTGACGAAGTGCCCCAGTGGCCTGATCATACCTTTCTGCCAGCGCACGATATGCTCGATAGAACTCCTCCACCAATTTCATTAGCTCTGGGCGTTTCTTGTAGTACATCTCCGCTCTCCTTGCAAAAGAATCGGCATCTTCATTGATAAGTTTGATCATTGATTTAACCTTTGTGTCCATGTCTGTTGCACAAAACAAGACCCAATTAGTTCGTTGACCACACTGATAGTTATGAAATGGTACATATATATAGAACAATGTTGGTTACTCCTACTGCTACATGACAAAGTAAAAAACACCTATGCCATCCAAGCATTTCAACCCATGGAAAAACAGGACTATAGAAATCAGATTCAGGGTCGCCCCATGATAAGATTATTTTGTCATCCTTTCATATGATATCTTCTTTCCATATAGAAAATGCACTTCACATCCAAAATTCATTCAGTTTTCACATGAAAGGGGAACTTTTGAGTTTTGACACATAATCAGATTGTGAAAATATTGCATGCTTTTCCAAATTCAAGTACCATATGTGCAAATTTTTATCAAACACTGGCATTGAGAAAACAGCCCAATGGGCTGGAAAGCTACACATGTAATGACTCACAGCATGAGCAATGAAATTTAGAAATGTAGTCCCAGGCTGAATAATAAGTGATAGGTAGGGCACAAACAGTGCATAGTCATGAGCTTGGCAGGCTGTTATCTTTGCCTTAGCCTTTCTAGTAAATTAGGAAAATTGCTCTTTGGTAAAAGATGAGCTGAAGACAGAAAAACTCACCACTGAGATTTTCCTGGAGCCATTTGGAGTTCTTGGGGCTGATATGGCTGACCCACAACCATGAGTACTGCCTTGAGTCATGACGCGCCAGAGCTGCCATTGGTGCTAGATAGCAACACAGACTACTCCAACCAGTAAATAACGTCTCACTTCCTCAGCACTTAGACAAGTGCAGAAATACAATATTGTATCCTTGAAATCTGAAAATTTCTGAACTTGCTCGCTTTTCAGAATGTGGGATCAGCAGAATTAGCTTGTGCAGTCATGCTACAGCAAGCTCCCGTCCAAGTTGTTAGTGCTTTTACCTGCACAATTACAGACACAAACAGCGTGAATAAAATCAGCTAAACAAGTTGTCAGCAACACTGACCAATCAACAACTTCATGGCAGCCTATGAGTTAGTACATACCAGTGGCAAGTCTTTGGATTAGTTGAACTGGCAGGAAGATATATGGATAATTCGTACTGCAGTAACCTGAAATCAAGGAGGAGAAAACAACACAGTAGTCAGTATTGGATGGAGAACGAACCCGTGCATGCATAGGCATAGCAAGCTGCAAAGGTGAAACGCTTCCGTCTTGTCTGATTTAATGTAAACAACAATCAAAATCTTCACAGACTGAATGATAATAGGTGGAACCAGAAAGCAATCCCGTCAAAGATTTTGGGAAGAGAAAAGCAACAGGACTGAAAACACAAATCCCCAAAGCCGAAATTTCCGCACGGAGCAACAACCTCGAACCGCGATGCTGCAGCAGGACAGCAGCACCCAAGAAAGGATCAGAGGAGCAAGTTTCGGAAGCAAACCTCACGACCGAGGCGCCATTCAACAAGCAGAAAATAAAAAAAAAACAGAGAAGGGATATGAATCACATGATCCACGCCGGCTGGCTGTTCTTTGTCTCACCCCACCAACCAGACCCACCCGTCAACACCAACCATTCCGCCAATCCAATTCCCAGCAAATGCAAATCACGAAGCACCCAAAAAGATGGATCTTTGAAGCATCCAGGTGCAAAACATGGATCAAGAAAGGCCATAAACGGGCAATAATCACGGCACGGAAAAAGGGAACCAAAGATCCAATCTTGCAGCAGAGTCCAGAGCGGGGTGGGGGAGCAAAAGCATACCAGGTGGAGCCTCTCAGGCGGAGCGGCGGAAGTGAGCGGCGGCGGCGAGATGCCAAGATCCACCGAGCTGCCCACTTTCTCCCTCCATCTTTCTCAACCCATCCCCGTGCTGGGGTGCTGCGCCCTCTCCCTATTGCGTCTATCCTGCTCTGGAGCCTGCCCGCGGCGTGGTGCCAAGGAGAAAGGCTGCTTGCTTGGGCAGGACACACAGTAGGAGGCGGCAGTATGTGGGCCCCACCGGAGAGCGGACGATACAGGAGGAAGGAATAGACTACTCGTGACCAGCCTTGGAGGTGATGCCAATGAGCTGGTGTTTTGGGCGTCATAAATGGGATGGCGTCAATTTGGGGAGAGAATTATATGAATATCAAGCATCTACGAAGCAAACGGCTACAATAAGGTGCTGTTTGAAATATTTTTCCAAAAAAAAAAAAGGCCCGTTGTGATTGAAACGGCCGTTTCAAATTTCGCGTAAATTTTGTGCCCGTACATAGTACTTGCTCATCGAGTTCGGAAAAACTTAGCATCATGTTTTTTTCTGCTTCTCACTTTCATAACCGGGACCTGAAACATTCCTGGTGGTGGTGGACATGAGTCTGTTCCTCTTTGATCCAACATGTAAAGGTGCAATCTAACACGAAAATGATTGGATAAAAGTGTGCGGTGACTTTGCTCTTACACCAAGCATTTTTTCCTCCCCCCTGCTTAATTAGCTTACATCCTTCACGTCCATTCCTTTTGTTTTATTAGACGTCCCGATTCCTCATTAGAAAAAGTCCCATCGAAATAAGAGGAGTATATTGAAAATTATCACCTAGCGTCAGGATGATATATGTGCAACGTGACGCCCGAGGTCACATGCATGTCAACAATCTATTGCACATGTGTACGATTTTTTTTAAAAAAAAAACTCAGTAGGTGATACAGCATTTGCGATGGCAATATTACGGATATTGTAATAAATTAAAAGAAAACATTGTATACAGTCTACAGAGTCGTTGAGTGTCCGTCCCAGCAGGTAAATGCTGGGCTCTCCACTCCAGTTCATTCCAACGAAGCAAGATGATGAGCATTTTGTCTTGTCGTCCCTGCCGTTGATGGCAAATTCTTTAATGGTTCGGAGTACAGTTACCAACGGATGTGTTGATCCGATCATCGGAGGGCGTTGATTAAAATTTTGGCTGACTTGGCTGTTACGGGGATCGAGAGGACAGAACGATGATCCCCATGTGGTTGCAGAGGTGTCCATGACAAACGTCACGTTCTCTTGCAACCGTTGCTCATCCGTGTGCCGTAGGCACGCACACCGCCGGACTTCCTCCTTTTCCAAAGAGTATTCAATGCAACGGAACCCCTTTTTTCACACTACGACCTTTTTTCTCAATTTTGCCCGTACGCTTCGAACGCAGAAATTTAATCTGTACAAGTTCGAATGCCATCTTTATCAAGCACAAGGCCGGTCCGACACTCATCAAGTTCGGATGCACATTTGCGCTCACAGTTTCCAATTTTTTTCCTTGAAATAGAAAGATTCACACAAGTCACGCATGGACCTAAGCAAAATAAGCTCGGTCCGATACTCATTTGGGGCGGGGCTTGGCACTAACTTTACTGATTCGAGCAGTCAGGTAGAGTTAACGGGTAGATTTGGAAACTGATTTTAAACTCGAAAGAAGTTGCCTTTTTTGTCGTTTTAGATCGATCTGACCCGCAAAATATTCAGTTGGGCCCTCACATGAGTCATGTACATTTGGGGATTGCAAAAATCACTCTATATTTTTTTTAAACGAACCACATAGGATAGTACAGTTTCTATTGATATAGCAGAGAAAATATAAGATTACAACCCTGGGAGGCTATAGGTAGGGAAAAAAAAGGAAAAACAGCTCTACTCGTGCGGTTGGATTGGGATGTCAACGCGGGTAACCACTTAACTCAAAACTGCTAAACCCAACCGGTTGGATTGGGACATCAACGCAGTCGCACCACACCACTCAAACAGCGGCAGCATAGCACACTGCACCACTCGACTCGCAACAGCGTAGAGCCGAATCCTTTATCGCGGCACCCCCAACAGTCTCATGCTCATGTAGTCGCCGAACCTCCAAGCGTGACTCCGCGTCGATAGGGAACCGAGAGAACCAGACTGCACCGCACCGAGAAGGCCACCGCCATGCGGGACCCTTCGTCGTAGTGCTACTGCAACACCACACTCCGCCCGACAGAGTGATACCACCAGACCCCGAACCTCTCGCAGTCGCCACCACGAAAAACGCAACGCACAGGAGCCTCGCCACATCCGTCGTTGGACTTCACCTCCTCAAAGAAACATCGCGCGCAGGAGTCTCACCACGTTCGCCACAGTACCCCCTTGTCACGGATCCGTTTCTTTTGTCACCGTCAGAATGGTGAACAATGTTGCCTCACTACCCAATGTCTTCATCAAATAGCCAAGCCGCCGCCGCAGGTCAACTTTGCCTCGTTGCTCAATCCGCGCACATAGCCTCTGCTGCCGTGCCAGCAAGCCAAGTAAGTCGCTTTGTTGATGCTCGTTATTGACACACTTTTAGTGCTATTTAACTAGATCATGCATATTTCTATACTAACTCTCCAATTGGCACCTAAAATAATCCATCCCATTATTGCATATGTGTTGAATTTTGCAGCATATTGCATTTTCATAGTAAATACGATATAATTAAGGGGATTTACATAAAGAGTTTAATGGATAGACATGGGTCATCAAGGGAAGCCTGCACGAGTAAGGAGAGGATCAGAAGGGCTAGAAAGGGTCCAGGCCGATCGGCCTAGGATCCTCCAAGCCAATCCATTCCAAGGCTCGATCGACCTCCCATTTCTTCAGCGTGATATCCACAACATCTCTAGGATTTTTTCATCGACCATTGACCCAGAGCCGCTGCCTATGAAGGACAATGAATAGCCCCCTCATGGATTACTTGAAGAAGAGAGAGAGGAGGAGGAGGAAACACCACGAAAACACCATCCACCGCCGCTACAAGAAGGAAAAATGAAGAGAAGATTGGATCTACAGGAGGCCACGCGAAGCGAAACACCAGGGGAGGCACAAACCCCCTGAGCCGATCAGCTCGGAGATGCCTAGGCCGATCAGCCTGGGGCTTTCCTACCCCGTACGTCGTCATCTTCGGTCCAATTGATCTACAAGGCATCCTTTACCTCGAATTGTGTCAACATGTGTAAGATCATGGGGTAAAGTCTCTGTTTGTCATCAGGGTTGTATGAAGATCTTGATTTGTAATCGTTGAACCTCTTGTTTAAGATCTATTTGTTATCAATTATATCTTGATGATGCTCTTTCATGTAATAGCTGGTCAGAGCTACTTTGACTTGGTTATATGCTTATCTAGAATGATCATCATGTCGTGTTCTTATTGTCCAATAGTTGAGTACTACCCTTGTGTAGTGACAATATGCGAGATCATGTCGTGTTCTTATCATCCAATAGTTAAGTACTACCCTTGTGTAGTGACAATATGCGAGATCATGTCGTGTTCTTATCGTCCAATAGTTGAGTACTACTCTTGTGTAATGACAATATGCGAGAGGGAAAGTATTGGTCATGGTTCATATCCACTTATGATAATACTTAGATCGAGTTCTTTCATGCATGGCGATTTGCATCTGCAAGTGATCCTAGATCCCTAGGACAAGCATTTTATCTATCTTGTTCACACCTTTATTCTCTATCTACTTGATCTAGATTGCTAAGTTCGTTTGGTTTGTACAATCTTATTCAATAAAAATGCTTTCCGTTATATAGATTAATGCTTAGTTAAGCGTGCAAATCCCTTATTCCATGGATTGATAAACCTTGAGGGATCTCTAAGGGAAAAACTACAACTGATCCGTGCGCTTGCGGTTCATAAATTGGCGTGCTAACTGCTGTCAACACGCTTGCGCCGTCTTCCGATGATGTATCGCACCAGAGTAGCCCAACATAGTTGAGCAACCCGCTGCAAGCCTAGTCATCCTACAATGTCGTTGCTGCAAGCGCCATCCTCCGACGCAGTCCCACACCGCACTAACAGCTACCAAGCAACGCCAGCTGTCGTAGTCCGCTGCAAACAGCCAACCCAACAAACATGCGGCAACCCCTGGCCGCCACCACAACTACGATCACCTCCACATGAGCTCAGCAACCCCCGTCAAGATTGCCATCCTGCACCATGCCGTCTTGCCGCGTCGCAAGCCCATCACGGCAAGACCGCCACCATCGACGGCAGCCTTCCATGACCATCGGTGTCACTAGTATTGCCACAAGCCGAGTTGGGTCTCTAGAAACGACGCCTCCAAGGAGGGCATCTAATAGCGCCGCCGTCGCTCGTCCAAAATCTGGATAGAGTTTTCACCCAGAGAACCCCGTGCAGTGGGGATAGAGCTCCAACATGACGCCCCCAGCGGGGAGAATGACGCCCTAGAACGCCGCCACCATCGCCACCAGCAAGATTGCCGGTAAAGGTTTTCACCCGAAGCGTCCCATCCCTAGCCGCTGCACACACACAGCTCGATAGTACAAGGACTACAGCCATGAGTTTTTATTGCTTGGAGTTTTTATTTTGTTGTATCACTACTCAGTTTAATTTGTATCTGTTTCCCAAATATGATAAACCGTTAGCCATTCCAAAGAAATTGTTGGCAAAGACTTTATCAAGTGTTTTTGTCCAAAAAGATTGGTCGGTTAATGCTAATATTGCCGAAGGTTTTTCCACAAGTACTATCAGTAGATAGAATAGTAGAACTATACGAAAATGTTAAACCGTCGGCCACCTTTTTTTTCCTCCAAACTATCAGTTAACACTAGATTCTCTGGTGTTTTCAGAAACTGCTGGGCATTTGTTTGCTCCCACTCGGTAAATTTTGCATTTCTGATAGTGTATAATCGTGATGCTTTTTAGGTATTCCAAAAGAATGGTTGATGAGAGGTTAAACATTTTAACTCTGAGTTATTCTGTTTGTAAAAAAGAAAATTCATATAAGTCTAATCCAAACGCTTGAACAAGTTTGACTTGGCTAGTTTGGCCTTTCATCACTGTACGTAAGTGTAAACGGATAGAATTGGTTAAACATGCATGCCGTGTAATGTCTTTTGCAATAGATTTTGGGTATGGGTGATACGGTGAACATTTGCAACAAACACAACTCAGAAGGATCACAAACTCCAAGTTATACATGACGATGATTTTTGCTTTTGCAATCTTCCTAATATTTGGAATTGCA
The DNA here is from genome assembly GCF_000263155.2 of Setaria italica. NCBI lineage: Eukaryota > Viridiplantae > Streptophyta > Magnoliopsida > Poales > Poaceae > Setaria > Setaria italica. The sequence goes on along the minus strand of NC_028458.1, from coordinate 22,234,459 downwards.
CGGTACGTGCGGACAAAAACGTTAATATGTAACGAAGCTTAATAAAGACCCTTTTTGTAAAACGGGCAGGCAGAAAGCTGCCCATATTTTCTCATTGTGTCTGTGCATTTGAAATGCAGAAATTGAATTTGTTGAATGTCATGCGGGTGCTTTTATGTGGTACTGTACCGTGATAGTGAGACTCTCTTTTCTTAAAAAAAATAGAAGATCACAAAATGATCCCTCTGTTGTGAGGCTTCATGTGTCACATTCTCACTATGGCGCCGTATGGGCGTAGTGTGATAAATTTTATATTTTGAGATAACCAAATAAAACTCTGGATCGATGATTTGGACTCTATACATAGGCCCTGTTTGGCATGGCTCCAATTCCGGGTGGAGCTGCTCCACTCCAGAACTCCACATGGAGCCAGCTCCACTCCAAAACTCCAGAACAAAAATGAGGTGTTTGGCTAGATGGGTGCTCTCAGCTCCAAAAAAGATCGATTTCAGTGTGGATTGCCATTGTTGCCCCCCAATTAAGGCCTCACTTGTCATCCTCTCTATCCCATCTTCTTCTTCCCCTTTTTCCACTGCACTGTGCCGCACACGGGAGACCCTCCACGGGCGGCGGGGTGGGTAGCGACGGGGCGGCGGGTGGCGACGGGCGACGACGGACGGCGACAGGTGGCTGGGTGGGTGGCGACGGGCGACGACGAGCGGCGGGCGGCGGGCGGCGGGTGGCGACGGGCGGTGGGCGGCGGCGACGGGCGACGGGCGCGGCGGGCGGCGGGCGGCGACGGGCGGTGGGCGGCGGTGACGGGCGACGGGCGCGGCAACGGGCGGCGGCGGGCGGCGACGGGCGACGGGCGGCGGCGGGCGGCGACGGGCGACGGGCGACGGCGGGCGCGGCGACGGGCGGCAGCGGGCGGCGACGGGTGGCGGCGGGCGGCAACGGGCGGCGGGGCCGGCCGGCCACGGGGGTGGCGACGGGCAGGGCTTTGGCGGCGAGTGGGGCTCGGGAGAATAGAAGGGAGAATAGAATGAAACGTTTTTTTGTGTAACCAGTGGTATTGGTGGGTAATTACCCACCAACTCCACGAGAAGGTTCAAAAGAGAGGTTTCTGGAGCAGCAAAAGAGGTGCTCCAAAACTCCACCTACATTTGCACTACAGCTCCATGGAGTTGGCAACTCCATGGAGTTTTGGAGTTGGGGTGTTTGGCTGAATTTTTTGATGGAGTTGCTGGAGTTTAGGAGTGGAGCCGTGCCAAACAGGGCCATAGTGCGTAATTACAAAACCTTTCTAGCCATGAAACATGTATAGAGAATGTATAATTAAGAGGCTTGATGTCTTTGTGATTGCATCAGAGAACATGTTCAAATATTCAATTTCTTTTAGGCTACACGGTTGTTGTGGACAAAAAAGGAAAAATCATCAGTAACCAAAAGCACTAGTAGTATATATTTTGGTCTTCTTTTTTTTATAAAGGAGAAATAAAGCTTCAGATGGGTCGTGCAAGTCACGTGTAAGCAGGACGGATCTGAACTCGTGCTTTTCTATATGATAATCATATATTACGTATAAGTACTCGATAATTCTTTTATTAAAAATAGTGGTTCTTTAAAAATGCATGCAAAAACATGCAGCGAAAAGGGTGATGAAAACATAGAGTAGCAGTTGGCTATATTAAGTTGTAGGCGTCGTTACGAATCCCCTGATCCGTGTTCCCTTCCCAACAGAAGATGAGGCGTGGAGAAGATGGTAGATGACCTGTGTCCCTTCCCAATCCCAAGCATGACACACACGAGGGACAGTAGATGTAGGTGGAACAGATCTCTTATTTAATAATAGATGAGTACAGATTCCATTATATAGGGTCAACCTTCAAGGTATCTTCGGTATAAGCCCATAATTATCCCTAATCAAAGGGATATCTGTTATATAGTGCTACACCCATGGTACTGTCATACTCGTCAACAAGTGTGAATTACGCACCGTTTTTTCCCCTTACGAAGTCGCGTTGTTCATTATTCCTGACTTCCTGTAGATTTTTAGATTAGAGACTGGGAATGGTTCGGTTCGGCAAAAACAAACCCTATGAATAATCCAAATCGAAAGGGAAAAAAAAGGTATAGCATTATTGGCTCGTGATTCCAATTCCAAGCAAGAGTAAACAAGGTTATCGTTCCTGCGCGGTGGGCGCCGCCTGCTGGCGTCACGTGGGCCCCACACCCAGTGAGCGCACCCGCGGCACCACAGCCTTTTGTTGCAGCTTCTGGCTGCTGTTGTCCTGTGACGCCATATGCCAGCACCACAGCCTCCATTTTCTACAGCTTCTGAGCTTCATAGCAATAGCAGTAGGCGGTTGCTTCGTCAGGGAGGAGCTCCGAAGCAACTGATGAACAAGAACAGGCGTACGGGTGGGTGGTTGGTCAGATGGGGAGCCGCTGTCAGTCGTCGGTGGCGGCAGCCATCACACATCAGCCAGCCACTACAAAGGATTCCGGCGTTTTGTTCTTGTCATCAAGAAGTGGTTGGAATTTTCTTTTTGTGTAAACAAAACATATGGAGGGGGAATTCAGGCGCCGGTCGAGCTAATCTGACAGCGTGGATGGGAGCCAAAACATAGGGAGCCGTCGCTGACTCGCTGTCCCTGCTGAGTCATCATCTTTTTCAGAGTTGGGAAGGAATCTTGCGGGCTTTTCTCATACTGCCAAATCGAAACCCAATCTCAGGACTCTCCGTCTAGGATGGCTGAGATAGCACTGTATTTGTACGTAGTAGCACTTGATAACAACCTGCAAATCCAGATCGGAAATTGCCAGGATTCCACAGCAAGTCTGCGCATGATCGCATCGCCTACGGCCTCGGCCATGAAAGAAAGTAAAGTGATCACATGCATGATGCTACTGATCGAGCTCGACGGTGTGGATGAGCGGTAGCGTTACGTCGCGTCGGACAGGAATTCGTGCGGCTGCCTGCTCCTGCCTCTGGCTACCTTATCTGTGAAACCCCGATCGAGAAGTGCACCACAGCCGGAGACCGTCGAACTTTTTGCAGATGGGCTTCAGAAGCCACTGTCCATCTCCACGGGTGGTGGAAACGGAATGATGGTTGGTTGGATGGATGGTGGTTGCTCATCGCAGTTTCACGTGGCTTCACTGACCCGGCGGATGATAAAAGATTGCCACCTTTGTCAGCAGGCAGACGTTAGTTACTTGCTAGTATCTCTGGTCCAGTCATTGGGCGGTGTCACAGAAGAGAACGGTCATCAGTGGGAGCTTCGCGCAGCTGTTGCTTTAGCAGGAAGCCTTCTCCAGTCGTCGGACCAGCATCAACAGGTAAAGAAAGGAAGAAGGAAGCCACTGGAGCTGAGGCCCATCAGCCACAGCCTTGTGAGTGCACTGTAAACGAGCCGCTCGGTCCTAAACACCATCATTAGGTAGGCTGCAGGAAAGCCGTTTGTGCCGTCTCGGTACTCCTTATTTATGATTCAAACTTGGTAATATTTGATAATATTTGATCAATAATTCAACTATTATTTTTTTATTTTTATAATGTAAAACTTATATGGTTGGATTCGTAATCAAATATACTGTAAAATGATTATACGTTTATAACCATAAACAATATAATATAAGATAAACGAATAGTCCGAGTATTATTTGGAATACCGTGCCAAGTCATACCACACCTTATAAACATAGGTGGAGGAAGTATAAAAAAATTTGTATATTTCAACGTCTAGCTGACAAGCGGGCCCCATCGAATTGGAACATGAACGGACATAGCCACACATGCATGGCGAATACAGGAGCGAGCTTAATTGGCTTTGCCAACTGGAATCCGATAACCAGCGCATCACAAGATCACAGCGTTGGACGGGAAGGAGGAGAGAAACACAGCTGGGCAGAGCACGCAGCATGAGTGACCTCCCATGCCGTCGCAAAGTGCCATGGAGCCTCCATCAATGCCTGAAAAGGCCACGTCCGGCCGCGCCCAAACAAAATCCTGCATCTCCCTGGGTCCCGAGATCTCGATGGCGACGCACGCAAGCCTTGCAAGCTTGGGACTGTACGTACATACAAAGGGGAAGAAGAAGAAGCATGTACCCTTGCTGTGATAGGGGGGGCTCGCGATCGCAGCAGATGGGTGTACGTACAGCTGGGTATATTGGCATCAAGGGGAGGCGCCTTTCGGCACACAGCTTTTCCCTTGGACTCGCGTGGGTGCCTCACGCTCGCCCTCACATGGCGTGTCAAGCCGCCATGTGTGGTGACGCCTGTGCGCGCGCGCGCGTAGATGCGCTCATGTGCAGCAAAAAGAAACTGTCGCCGAATAATTGCTTTGTTGGATTGGAATACAAGTGCCTTTTTTTTTATTTTAAAAAAACGAATCAACGGCAATGGTTCAACAAAAGCACTCGTAAATTGTCATCAGCCACGATTCGATTCGGCTTTTACGTACCAGGATACGATTAAAGGGTCCACTCAGACTAGCTCGCAGTGATTTTCTTTTTCTGGCTAGAAAGGATGGCGATCTACTCCTCCCTCCTACAGTACTATCATGGAATTTTAAAGATGCATTTGTCATTGTTTTTGCATCTACAATGTAGTTGGGATTTGAGGGGGAAAACAAAGAACAATTAGCTGATTTGACACGCAAATTTGATCAGCAGAGACCATGCCAGTTGGTTTGAAAAGAAAATGGTGAGAGACACGAACGGGAGAGAAGCAAAAGCAAAGGGCCGCAACCTCATGAAATGCACGGCACGATTGCCCTCAGCACAAAAAGAAAAAGCTCAAGGTTCTAAATGGGCCTCATTTCAATCGTGCGATCCGGCTTGATTGAGATGCCGAATGCTGCTGTCAGTGTACGAAAAGAAAAGGAACAAGAATCACTGCGCTTACCGATTTTTATTACCTGATAATTTGCATAGCAAACCGAACTTTGTAGCAACTGAAACTCGTTCCAAAGGACTCATGGGTGCAAAGGCAACAGCCCTGTTTGGCATGGCCTAAAATTAACTTCAAGCAGTTTTTAGCCAGCTGCCCACGAGTCCAGTATGAATATATACTTTTTTCGGAGATTGGGCTCGCCGTCATTCAATTAGCCTGTTTGGTATTTGAAATTTACTAGGCTAGCTAGCTATAAAATTGTTTCTGGGGATGATTTTGACGCACAAGATTCCGCTTTTTTGCAACTGGACGGAGCAATAAGCAAGCCCTCAGGCTCAGGCCAGGATTGAAAATTTGAAATGGTGAATGGAAAATGTCAAGGATCTGATCCGAGACCGAGAGCCTATTTGCTGCTGCTCTATAATTCATCAGGCCGAAAGAAAGTCGAGCTCCACATTCTGGTCTATTTGCGGCCCATGCTCGGCCCAGCTCAGAACCCCTAGCCAATCCCCCCTGTCGCTCGGCGCTCATCCCCGCCGCAACGCCTCCGCCCCCGGCCGCCGCCGCCCATCTCCCGGAGAAACGCCGAGTCGCGTGCCGTCGCAGCAACCGCCACCAACACCACCAGAGCCCTCCCTAAGGTCAGTTTCACCCCCGACCCGCCGCCACTTCCCCCCTCTTCTCTCCTCCAGACCTAGCCGCTGCCGGTCGCCAGTTTCTCGTCTGGCAGCCGCGTAGAGCCCGTGTCAGGACACGATGGCGATGAGGAGATTGACGGCGGCGGCCCTCACTAGACGCGCCCTTCCTCCGTGCCGCCGCGCTCTCTGCTCCGGCGCGCCGCTGGGCCCGGAGCTGGACGCGGCGGTGCGCGACGTCGTGTGCTCCGGGTCCGGGAGCCTCGACGAGGTGGGGAGCAGGCTGGACCGGCTGGGCGTGGCCGTATCGCCGGCCCTGGTCGGGCGCGTGATCGACTCGTGCGGGGAGAGCGGCGGCGTCGGCTCGGGCAGGAGGCTCCTGCGTTTCCTGGCGTGGTGCCGGTCCAAGGACCCCGGGGCGTTGGGGGAGGGAGCGCTCGATAGGGCGATTGGGGTGCTCGCACGGGCTGGGGACCTAACCGCGATGCGAATTGCCATTGCTGATGTGGAGAAGGATGGCCGAAGGATGGCTCCGGAGACCTTTACCACCGTGGTCGAGGCCCTTGTCGATGCGGGGAATGAGGATGAGGCGGTCCGGCTGTTCAGAGGCCTGGAGAGGCAGAAATTGCTTCCTGAGCGCGGTGACAGTGTCAGAGGAGATGGCGTATGGTCGAGCAGCCTTGCCACGGTTCAGGCATTGTGTAAGAGGGGCCACGCCCGCGAGGCGCAGGGTGTGGTGTGGCACCACAAGAGCGAACTATCGGTAGAGCCTATGGTTAGCATTGTTGAACGTAGCCTTCTCCATGGTTGGTGCGTTCATGGGAACGCTAAGGAGGCTCGGAGAGTCCTTGATGAGATGAAATCTGCAGGCGTTCCGTTGGGCTTGCCATCGTTCAATGATTTTCTCCATTGTGTGTGCCATAGAAACCTCAAGTTCAATCCCTCTGCCCTTGTTCCGGAGGCTATGGATATATTAGCAGAGATGAGGTCCTATGGTGTTGCCCCAGCTGCTTCTAGCTTCAACATATTACTTTCATGTTTAGGCCGAGCAAGAAGAGTGAAAGAAGCTTATAGAATCTTGTACCTGATGATAGAAGGAAAGGCAGGGTGCTCACCTGACTGGGTTAGCTACTATCTTGTGGGTAGGGTCCTCTATTTGACTGGGAGAATCATTAGAGGGAAAAGGCTTGTACATGCCATGCTTGAAAATGGGGTGCTTCCAACTGCTAAGTTTTTCCATGGCCTTATAGGTGTCCTTTGTGGAACTGAGCAAGTTGACCATGCTCTTGATATGTTCAGACTCATGGAAAGTTGTGAGTTAGTGGACACTCATATATACGACCTCCTTATAGAAAAGCTTTGTAGGAATGGTAGATTTGAGCTTGGAAGAGAGCTCTGGGATGATGCTACAAAGAGTGGCCTTGTGTTAGGATGCTCAGAGGATCTGTTGGATCCCTTGAAGACAGAGGTATTCAGACCAGCTTGTCCAGCACAAAGATTAAGTCCTCAGAGCTATAAGCGTCTGACACAAAGAAAGAAGATTACTGCTGTTGGAGCCAAAAAGAACACTGCTACCACAGCCTCAAGGAAGAAGTAGGGAGTGTAGGTACTATTGAATTTGTTAACTTGAGCAAATCTTCCTGTTACTCTTGGAATTTGTGATGATGAGCTGTGCAAGCTGAAATGTAAAAACCATCCCATGCCTATCAGCTATGCTAAAAGGCATGAAACCTGTAGTCTGGCAATATTGGTAGTTTTAAAATGGCTATCCTTGAAAAAAAAGTTTTAAATAACTAGTAATCTGGCAGAACAGATGGCTTCATGATGTCAGATTTGTCTATTACATTTGTTTTTCTTTCTTATAATGTCTGTCTGACATCCTTTAGTTTTTCTTTCTGTACCTCTTTTGACAGATCTTTTTCTTTCTGTACTTCATCAATTGCAGCTTTGTTCAAGTGCTTGTTATACTTCATGGATAATTCTCAGGATCAAGAACATGATTTTGGTGTATTGCTGAAGCAGGGGGCAGAAGGGGTAAGTCAAGAATCAATCGCTACATGCTTGCAATTTATCCTTTTGTCTGCATTCTAAATAGCTTGTTTGCTTCTCTGCAGAGGGTATTTGTTTCAACATTTGTGGGACGGAAATGTGTAATCAAAGAGCGCTTTTCGAAGAAGTACCGGCACCCATTGTTGGATGCAAAGTTGACTCTAAAGCGCTTAAATGCTGTTAGTCTCTAACCAACATGTTCCTTTTAGATTTGTTTTTTTATTCACGTGTAAAAGAATTTGGAATTCATACATATTTTTGCCTTTCCATATGTCTGAAAGGTATAAATTATTGGTTTACTCACGTTGAAAAACATAGTCTGAACAGTTGCGCATAACAACTGATTCACTGAAATTTAGCTTAGCATGGTTCTTTTTTATGTTCAGGAAGCTCGGTGCATGACAAAAGCAAGACGGCTTGGTGTTCCTACCCCAGTTCTTTATGCTGTGGATCCGCTTCTGCATACTTTGACCTTTGAGTATGTGGATGGCTTGTCTGTCAAGGATATACTTCTTGGGTTTGGTTCAAATGGGGTTAATGAGGAACGTCTGAATGATATTGCCACACAGATAGGGAATGCAATCGGGAAACTACATGATGGAGGCCTGGTTCATGGTGATTTGACCACGTCAAACATGATAATCAAGAACAGCAACAATCAATTGGTGCGTAAAGTGTCCTTTGTGCTAACATCTTTTGGTCCATGTATTCACTTTCCTGAGCTATGAAATCAAGTTTATGGTAATCAAGATCAGCAGCAATCAACTCCCGATGTAGAGCTGTAGAATAGTGTTGATGTCTTTGTATTTTCTATGTTGAGCTATGTGATCAAGGCTGAACACAGGAGACACGTCTTGGCTACTTATTTATCAGTTTTGTAACTTCATTTTGGCAGGTTCTTATTGATTTTGGTCTGAGCTTCACATCAACAATCCCCGAGGACAAAGCGGTGGACCTATATGTGCTAGAGAGAGCTTTGATTTCGATGCATTCATCCTGTGGGGATGTGGTAAGCGACTGCGTTCAAGTTAATTTTTTTCCTGACCATTAGTGTGCTTTGCTTTGTATTGTTACTCGTTTATATTTTGTCAGTTCATATACCTTAACATATACTAGCCAGTACAATTATTCAGTAATTTAGTATTTTGTTGATGTATACTGTATACAGGGTTATCTAAGCAGCCCACAAGATTGGATTGATTGAAATGTTTGACAATCATGAATGTTGGGACAATCATTGAAATCATGAAATGTGCTATCAATATTTAGCTTTGTTTAACTGTTATTCTGAACTTGGGGCTGACTGTTCTTGTATGGACACATAGAATGTTACAGCACAACCTAGTCCATTTTTTCCTTTCTTTCTTTGGCATTTTGTTTCTGATGATTTTTCTACTGGTTTGTTCAATTGATCATGCAAAACTTTTTTTTTTCTGTTTCATGAGATAGTCAAGTTTGCTTTACTCCCATCTCCCTAGTACCATATGCCGTGCAACTTTTGAAGTTTTGATACTGATAACACACGGCTGATTTGTGTGATGAACCAGATGGAGAAGATCCTGGCGGCGTACAGAAAGTCTTCGAAGCAGTGGTGCTCCACCCAGAACAAGCTGGCTCAAGGTGATCCTGGCCCTCCCCCAGCGCATGCACATCTTTGCTTATGTAGCTCTGTTAGCATGACGATTGACCTTTTCCTACTGTCTGCAATTAAAACTTGCAGTGAGGCAACGGGGCAGGAAGCGCACGATGGTCGGATAAAACCTGCTGCCTGGATATATTTGAAAGAAAGGCGATCTAAATTATGAACCAGAAGTATTCACGGCTCCCGCATGAACCGATTCCGTTGCTGTGTTTTTAAGCGACCGATAGCGGCTTTGCCTGCTGTATCATTTGTACTGCTTGGAACCCAATTGCGTCAGCGCCAGAAGTAGCGTTGCTCTGAACTGGGCATGGTTACGTGTATTCTGCTAGTCTGTGTGTCGTGATCTCACCGGGCTCGTGGGCCTGATAGGCTTGATGTGGGCATGTGGTAGAGGGCTCTCGCTGACTGTATTGGGCTGTATGTTTGAAATGGCCGGAGTGGCAAAGAATGAACTCTCCTTCGCCGCCACGGTCATTTTCACTTGCACTTGTGTGTGCCGTGGACTCGTGGTGTTAAAGAGGCGAGCGCCTGTAGCCTAGAGCGCTGCAACTGCTAGGAGGACAGGCGTTCCATTAGTAGCAAGCATGATGCGATGATTGCGTGCTCGTCGCTGGTGGGCCCTGGCTCACGATCACGACGACATGCTCATTGCCTCCACGGGGCATCGTACTAACAAGGCCGGTCAATGATGGGGCCGGATGGATGGATGGATGGCGAGGGCCCCAGCTGGAAGAGACTGCCGCAAGTGCAAGCAAGCGAGGAACGGGTAGTCTAGTGTGGTCCTTGCTGCATACTGTGTGCGTACGGACGCGTTGGTAGCATAACATAGCGTGCATGTGGATGGACAAAAGGGAAGGAATGACAGCAGGGAAGGGAAGGGAATGGAAGGGAGGCCCAGCAAAGGAAGAGGGATGAAGAAGGCTGCTGGAGCAGCAGCAGCAGCAGAGGCGATCAGATCGCAAGAGAAGAAGAGCAGGAAAGCAGAGAGCGGGGCCCAGCCGGAGCGACCTCGCTCGTCTCGCAATCATCACTAGCAGTCAGTCACCATCTCGCCGATCCGATCCACCATTCCACCACCTACTAGAGAAGTAGAGAGTAGAGAGCCTCGCTCGCTCGGCACCATCTGCAATTCTGCGTGCACCTTCCGGTCTCTCCAGGCTGCTCCCGGAGTGCAAAACCAAGCGTGTCGCGCATCGCTTTCACGTAGCTATCTAGCTAGAGGATCTCGCAGAGACGCAGGCAAACATGCATGCGAGCTAGGGGATTTGGTCAGGATGCTCTTTGGAAACTTGCCAAACGGACGCGCCCGTGCGCGGGGATGCACGAGGGCTATACGACTGTGGGCACGCAACGGCTAGCAGCATAAAATGTGCAACCAGGTTAGAATAAGCCAATGAGACCCTAGTAGCGAGAGTGCGGATCGTGGAGTTAGCCCGTCTTGCTCATCTGAAGGATCATTGTCTATGGCGTTTGTTGTTTCCTCACAGTCATATGAGATTCTGGTGCAAGTCTCTCTATTTAAGGCTCCCATTTGGCAGGGATACGCTTTCTCAAACAAATGCTATTGGAGTTTGATTCTTCTGAAAAAAACATGTTTTTTCTGCTTTTTGGTACAATCCAACAAGTTTCTTCGGGACTGATTTCCCGTTTGGAGAATCCCAATAAATCCTTTGGTAGGATTCTCTCATATTTCTTCAGAACCAATTTCCCCGTTTGAAGAATCCCGGCCTATCAAACGGGGCCTAATTCTGACAGCGGATCCATGGCGGTACATTTTTGAATGTCCGCTCCTACTGTACCTCACGTTACTATCCCATCCTTTTCTTCGTTCGTCGAGTACTGCAGATCCCGGTCGGTCGATCACGACCATCTAGCCGGCTACCAAAGCTCAAAGGAAAAAAAGTCTCAAAAGGCAGAGAGAGGCACACACACAAGAAGAGAGGAGCAGCCGAGCAGGGGGCCGCCGGGCCCCCTCTGCCAAAAGCGTACATGCAGCCCAGATCCTGTTTTGACCGCCCCCACGGTGACACGCTCAATTGCCCAACGACCAACGCAACAATAAACCAGAAGAAAAAGCTTAGCAGCAGCTCACCGCATCATCATCATGGCATTCATAACAATACTAATAATCCTGGCCTCGATTAGCTAGAGCTAGGCTAGGCTCACTGATTACGTGTATTACGTACGGCAAGAAAGGTTCATGCGCTTCCGCGAGGAGTTAGGATGCTATCGTGCTTTCAACACCTCTAAATGTGTATAAAAAATTTATCTAAAATTATGAATGGATACTCTTATCATCTTCTACCATCGTACATAGGTTGAATAAAAAATTTGATGAAACAAAAAAGAAAAATAGATGCAAGCACACACCCATTACTATTCATGCATTGATTTCTTTTTTTCTTCTTCTTACACAATTTTTTTAGCCATTCATAATTTAAATAAATTTTTGATGCATATTTAGAGGTGCATCCACAGGTTCGGAGCACCGTAGCACCTAACTGCAGACCACGTGAACCTTTCTCGCGCATGAAGCTGCATGCTCCCACGCCCTAATTAAGCAACCCACTGGGCCCTCGTCGTCCCTCTACTGCTGTAGCATCGTGCGGTGCTTCCTAATTTGTCCATTAAAACCTAGCTAATCAGGATCAGCAAGGGGGCATGCATGGCCACTGCAGGCCTTTAGTTTACTTGCATCTTAATCTAGCAGCTGCTACACCACAAGAAGAGCCAGCTCTGGCCTGCCTGCCATTGCCCTGACACATATTATGCACTCAACCATTCTTAATTACTCTCTCATGCCCTACTTGGCATACCTAAAACAGACACTATCATATTATCCTAACAAAAGGATCGAAATGGATTTGTTTTATCTCTCTTTCTCTCTCTAGCTTAGTTGTTTGACCTTGGTCAAAGCCCTGCCCACAAGACAGGAAGGCTTTTAGCTAGGCTTGCTCTGCACAAGGGGAGCAAACGCTACTGCCCAAGGGTGTACTTTGCGATTTAATTAGTGTGATGCTAACGACCTGGGTGCTATGTACTTTGCCGGTCTAAATCCTAGATTGCGACCTTTAAGTAGACTACTAATCATATCTGATGCCCGCTCGTGCAGTTCCTCTTGTATATGCACAAATATTTATGTTAAATGCCACGGCCGTAGGTCCCAGCAGTAGGGATGATGTGTTGTTCAGCAGCTAGAGCAACTGGTTTCCGGTTCTGCTGACCGTACGAAGGCCTAAATTATACTACATCGGTTTACATCAAGGGATGTCGATATTGTGAGTTTTGGCATTGAAGTGATATCTTTCGAAATGGATCACAATGCTAAAGAGATTGTTTGGATGTCGATGAAATTGCTAGATGGAATTCAATGAGTCAGCGAATACCAATTCGTGTTTGGATGGGCATGCCATAAAATTTGGCATTATTTGAACCTTCTTTTTTACCGTTGTTTCTCATAAATGATGCTAATATATTTTCCCAAGGATAATTATGCTAATATTTTTTTCTCAAAATGTGTCATATCTCTTGGTTCCAGATTATAATGGAGTATTCCCTTGGATTATTACAAATATAACCAGTTTAAGACATCAACTCGGCCTAAAAGGTGAAACTCATACATTATGAAGTTACCTTTCATGATGAATGTAGTAGCACCAACCATATTTATTCCTTCATAAATAGACAATTTCAGTAGGGGCCTCCCTATTGTTCGCCTAAAGAAACCATATGTTGCCAAACTATATGTACTTTTAGTTACTGATGATCAAAGCTAAACAAGTGACTTAAAATAAATCTAAAACTTCCTATATTTGTAACCAGAGGTAGTCAACCATATGGTTATCAATTCCCTAATCCCAAGTCCATTTATTGAACTTTAGATCCATGTACTCCCTCCGTTCATGAAAATACAAAATTTTGATTATATATATGCTTTGATTCAGACATTTTGAATTATAACAATCAATATTTTTCAACACATAAAGATTTTATACATGAAAAATCAATGTGTGTGTGTGTGTTCATAAATATTTTTTTGACACACATGTTTTGGACGCTTGCATGAAAATATGTGTTCTATGTGCTTCCATTAAAAAAAGAGATAACAAGTAAAATATCATATGTTTTGGACTAGATTAGTTAAGATGATGTATTACATAAGTACATTGATAATACGTATGTAGCCCAGCTTGTACCACATACATGATTTTTCTCTATTATGTTCTTGTTAGCAAGATGTATTGGCACAAGAAAATATAATTGCAGAAAAACTACTATGCCAAATTAAACTATACCTATCATATAGTACCCTTCAAGATTGAAAATTTCCACTTAGTAATTGCTCTACCTACTCTTTAAAATTCTAACCCAATTGAAAATTTGAGATTTACCTAAAAATGGAAATTCTTCATGTCCGATAAGAGGAGCATGGAAAAATAATTCCATCGGAGTTGAGATACCTTTTTACCAAGATACAAATATAGCACGAATGAGTGATGTTGACCTTAGCCAAAGTCTTCCTACAAGGCAACTTCTACTATAAAGTGACCTTGTATAAAAGATTTCTACTCATGGGGCAATAGAGGTTGTTAGTCTACTTAAAAATTGAACTCTAGGATTAGACTAGAAAATACTATTCAATTTGGTTCATCTTTCCAATTAAATCATAAAGCACATTATGTGCACTAGTAATGTCACATCCTTGCTTGGGACATGTGAACCCTTAGATGTTCTTTGTAACTATTTTAAGTTGTGATGCACATATGGAGGCACGAGTATAAGCTATACATTAAGGTATTTCACGAACCGATGAAGTTTCACACACTATTAGCATGCTCCATGTTTCCTGAAGTTTTACTAGTACTCTCGGTACAAAACAGATATATCATCAATGAATGTGTGCAGTTGAACTATTTTCAAATGTGTCTATTTGTCATATGACACATTATAATATTTTATATATTTAGTATACATATTTTTTGTTAGTAAAAATGGTGCTGATGCATTTATTTTAAAATTTCTTGTGTATCTTTTATTACAAACAATATAATGTGTCTTAGTCGCTTGGTTCTAGGATTATTATGTTAATTGCTAGTTTATTGATGTTCCACTTCATTTGCTCATTTTATTAAATTATTCGTTAGGACATTTTAATCAAGGTACTCAAGTTGGATGTCAATGCTTCCCCCCTTGTCTACATTGCTTATGGTTTAGGTCCATTTAATATGAATATGGTAAGAAAGTGATCATTATTATTTCTTTCATGTAATTTGCTTCTTTTATTTACACACTCATCCATCTACCATTGTTGGTGAATGAGCACCAAAAGCAAGAGTTAGGAGGGAACCCTTTTGGATTCGGTCAGGGGTGAAAAGGTGCTAAACTTCCTTGGAGTAGGAACTAAGGACAGACGAAAACTTAGATAGTACACATAATATCCTACATCATGTGTAGGACACTAGAGCTCGCATAACAAGTAGCATGGCGCTAGGCCATCCTAGCCAACCACAATCAGTAATCAAAAGTGCCATTCAAGGAGAACATTGCCTAAGGAAAAAAATGCTAATATAAGATAAGTGTTTGATTAGATCAATTAGTTACATAAAAACCTGGCAAAGTATTGCATAAAGATAAAACTAGTGTGCTACAAGAAAATCTTGACCCATGGATCTAATCTAAAACCCACGCAATGAAATTAACAAACTACATTTTTGTCAGATAGATGGATTGCATCTCTTATAAGAATACATATAAATTCAATTCAAGTTTAACTCTGACGATCCAATCATCATTAATTAGAAACGACTAAGAGAAATACATTTTTTGAGGATGATAAGTTTGATAGGACTATACGCATATGTATCATTAATAGAGAACATACATCCAAATTAGTTGATGGTAGCTAGTTTTAGGGAGCTATACCAACCTTTCATTTGATGGTATCTAGTGTTAGGAGGATTTAGAAAGCATATGGTATTAGAAAGCATATGCAAGTTCTTCAATTTGTTGCATGTAAATAAATTTGAAATCGGTGATACTTTGGCAAACTATGTTATATTTTCCCAAAGGGTGTTGAACACATCACCCTTAACTTGATTCTAGGCTTGTAGCTTCAAACAATATGTTTTGAGGAAAATTCTTGTTTGTAGGACAAGAAAAGCATCCTAATCCCAATAAATATGATGAATTTACACATAACAGAGCATCTAAAAGGAAAGAAACTGAAGATTATCTTATCAATAGAATGTGGTCAAGACTTGTCCAACTGGTACAAGAGGAAGTCACGCTAAGAGTGTAGGAACTTTTTTATTTACCATAACATCATCATGTCATGTTTCTTTTGGTTAGCCGGTGGCAGAGAACTTGTTGCCTATCCCTTTTGGTCTCTTGTTTTTGTAGAGCCGTTTGATCGCATGCACATAAAAAAGTTTCCCTAGTAGTGCACCTACCGCTTAGTGAATATGACGTGTTGACGTATCATGCAAGTCTCTAACTAATATTTATTTAAACCTTTTTTCTTCTACAAGGATACTTAGTTCTCTCTAACAACTTCTTGTTAACATCAGATATCTATATCTAAAGGTAGCCATGACTCTAGAGTAACTACTTGATCAAAATTACATATATTATATGAATGCCATTTGATATTCAAAACTCCCACCTAGGAATGCCATAGTCCCTCTACCACTGTTCATAACTCTACTTCCAATGGAAATTTTTTTTTACCTAGCTAGGAGAAATGGACATTCTTTCTGATAAGTAACTATTTACACATAGTGGAGCATCTGAAAGGAAAGAAACTGAAGAGTATTTTTTTCCAGTAGAGTTCTAGTCAAGATTTGTCCAACTAGTCCACAAGAAGTCACCTTAAGAGAGTATCACCTTTTACCATAACATCATCATGTCATGTTTTCTTTCGATTAGTTGGCAGTAGAGGACTTGTTTGTCTACCTCTTCTGGTCTCATGTTTTTATGAAGCTATTTGGTCACTTGTGCATAAAAAGTTTCCTTAGCAGCGCACCTACTTTTTAGTCAACATGACGTGTTGACATATCATGTAAGTCTGTAACTAATACCTATGTAAACCTTCTTCTATGAGGATACTTGGTTCTTCACTCTACTGAAAAAAATAAGGTGAGCCATCTTGGACAAATCTTCGGCAAAGTATGTTATATTTCCCCAAAGAATGTTAAACACATTACCCTCGAATTGAGCCTTGGCTTGTCAATTCACCCAAGATGTTATTCCCTAAGAAAAAACTTCATCTAAGATGTTTTGAGGAAAATTCTTGTTTGTAGGACAAGAAAAGCAACTTGATGAAGCAATTATATGTGTAACTATTTAAACGTAATGGAGCATCAAAAAGGAAAGAAATTGAAGAGCATTGTTTTCAATAGAGTGCTAGTCAAGGTTTGTCCAACTCATCCACGAGGAAGTCACATTAAGAGTGTTGGCCCTTTTTTTTTTTACTATAACGCTCATCATGTCATGTTTTCTTTGGGTAAGAGGGTGGAACACAACTTGCTTGTCTACCACTTTTGGTCTCTTGTTTCTATAGAGCTAGCTATTTGGTCGTTTGTACATAAAAAGTTCCTTTAGCAACATACCTACTGCTTAGTCAACATGACGTGTTTACATATCACGTAAGTCTCTAATTTAGATCTATGTACACCTTCTTCTACAAGGGTACTTGGTTCTTCTCTAACGGTTCTTGTTAACGTAACATATAGACATCTTACGACAGTTATGACTCCAAAAGAAAAGGAACTACTTATTCAAAATTACATACATCACGCAAATGCCATTTGATATTCAATACTCCTGCCCATACGACTGCCATAGTCCCTCTACCGCTCTTCATAGCTTCACTTTTGATAGGAAAATTGAAGTTTTACCTAGGAGAAATGGTCGTTCTTTTTTTACCTAGAGGATTTAGCAAGCAAATATGAGCTTGAGTTTGAATTTACTACCCAACAAGATTTTGCCTAAGAGCTCATTTTACATGAAGTTCGTATAGCTGTAGTTCACGGTCCAGTTGGAACGCGGTAAATTCACAAGAATTTTGCATATATCAGTTTTACCCCAAGAGAAACTCTGCATTCGAAACAAGGCCCCTGTTCCCAGAGAAGTTTGTGCTTGTTATCCACCAATTCCGCTCCTTCCATCCACAGACTCAGAGAAACCACTTGAATTGAGGTGGCCATTGTCCTCATTTACCCACCAATCCCGCCCGCCAGTTAATGCCGGCAATTCAACAGCTTTACCTCACCCCGTGCCGGCAGCAGGAGTCACCTGCCAAGCCCGGCCAAACAAAATTAACAGCACGGCGGTTTCAGGTTTTGACCGCCGCAGTGGCCGTGGGCTGTCCTGTGACGTGATCATCAGCTGAGCAGGTAATCTGAATCGACTACTGTTATTTGACGGCTAATCAGTAATCAGGTGTCCTAAACGCTTAAACTTTCGAACGGGAAGAGAGAGATGGGCACACACGCACACACACTCTCTCTAGCTTTACTCTCGCTCTCTGTCAGTGTCTGCAAATGCTAGTAGGCCTCTCTTTACCTCCTAGAAGTAGGAGACAGCAGGAGTACTGCCATTCGGCTGGGGCGCCTCCTTTCTCCCTTTGCTTCACAGGCCAGCCATTCCAGCCGCGGCCGGCCGGCGTGAGCCTGACTGACCCCGTCTTCTCTTTCCCCCCGTCCTCCTCCTCTCCCTCCCATTAACAAATCCCTTGCGTTGCTGCCTGCCCAGAACCAGAACAATCCCTCTTGCAGCCTTCTTGCTCCTCCCTCTCAACTCTCTCTTTCCCATCACATCGCAATCTCTGTGCACGGAAAGACAAACAGTGCCCTGCTTGTCTCTACCACCCCTGGCTCCTACCTTATTAGCCTCACCTGGCCTGCCCATCCCCTGCATTGACAAGAGACAGGTCAAGAGCCATCGCCGGGCCTGGCTGCATGAGTGCTCCCCCCCTGAGGAAGGGGAACAATGAGGGATGGCGGCGGCGGCGGCAAGATGAGCAAGGTGGAGTTCTCACTGCTCATGAATCCCTGCAATTATCTTAACCTTGTTTACTTGCCTGACCTGACCGTCTTCTCCTTGCTGCTGCTGCTGTTCTTCTTCTTGCTGCTGCGTTTGATCCATTTTGCAGCTATCGTGGTCCAAGAGCCTGGTGAGGAAGTGGTTCAACATCAGGGGCAAGTCCCATGACTTCCACGCCGATGCTGCGGCAGCTGGGACTGGGAGGTCAGGTGAGTCAGTTGATAGCTGCAACCTGCTTGGTGCTTGGCCTCTCGGAGTGTCTCTCGGTGTGTGTGTTCTTGTGGGGCCCACCACTGGCTTCCATCTCTCCTACCTCTGTCTGCCACTGGAAGATCACTCTTTTGTTCCTTCCGTCTACTGTTCCCCCTGCCTTCCCCTTGTCCTGTCCTCCTGCAGCTGCTGCTAGTCAAACTGTCAAAGGCCTCAACTTTTCAGACTTCAGTACCTGTTTCCTGTTCTTTAATCATTCTCTGTTTTTGTAATCGAACGTCGATGAGTCATTCCTCTCTTAGATTTTTTTTTTGTCAAATTGAATACCCGTTCTTGCTGCAGGTGGAGCAGATGATGACTGGATGGATAGCGGCTTCACCAGGAGGGACTCCTGCGGCGCCAAGAAGAGCAGAACAGGTGAGGAATTCGTTCCTGCAGAAAAATAAAAAGTTTCCGCATTTCTGCTTGCGATTGAATCGTGCAGCGGCCCCGACCTCTGATTCCTGACTCGCGTTGCCCAACGCCGTGGAATTCCCGATCCAGAGAGGGCGTCGCGGAGGAGCCACGAGCGGTCGCGGCGCAGCAAGATCGACCTCGACGCCGCCGAGGCCACCGTCATGCTGGACTACAGGTGAGCCCTGTTGCGATGTCGCGGAGTGCGTCCACGAACTGGATCGATCGGTTCCGTCCGGGAGCGTGATGTCATCTTCCTCTTGTGTCGTGACTCGTGAGGGTAGGATCTTTGCTGCCACGTGGAATGTAGGTGGCCGCGCGCCGCCGGCCTCCCTCAGCCTCGACGACTGGCTCCGCTCCTCGCCGCCGGCCGACATCTACGTCCTAGGGTACGCCGGACTCTGTTGCCTTCTTCTCTTTTCTTGCGTTGTTTAGCCTGATTGATCGGCGGCTGATTGCCGTTGCGGTTGCGGCGCAGGTTCCAAGAAATCGTCCCGCTGAACGCCGGGAACGTCCTCGGCGCCGAGGACAACGGTCCGGCGAGGAAGTGGGTGTCGCTGGTCAGGCAGACCCTGAACAGCCTGCCGGGAAGCAGCGGCGGCGTTGGCGGCGGCGGGAGCCTGCAGACGCCGTCGCCGGCGCCGTACCCGGTGGCGGAGATGGACGCCGATTTCGAGCGGTCGAGGCAGAACAACCCGTCCTTTTTCCACCGGCGGTCGTTCCAGTCCGGGCTCAGCCGGAGCCTGCGGGCGGACGGCGACATCCTCGCCGGCCCCGGCCCTGCCAGGCTCGAGCGGCGTTTCAGCGTCAACGATCGCGTCATGTACGGCAGCAGGCCCAGCGACTACGAGGCCAACTGCCGGTGGGGCGGCGGTCAGTCCGACGACGAGGACGATGGCGGCGGGTCGCCGACCACGGTGTTCTCTCCGATGTCGCACGGATACGGCAATGCTCCGCCCATGGAAGAATACAGCGGATCAGTTCGTGGCCCTGCCAGGTACCTGCAATTTCAGTCAGTGGATCATGCCATCTTCTTAACTGGAAAATGCAATTCTCCTTCGTATTATCTGAAAAACTATTTATTTTAAAATCATGTAAACATATGCTGTTTTCATGAAATTTAGTTAAGTTTATTTGTACAATTTTGATGATTAGGTACTGCCTGGTTGCAAGCAAGCAGATGGTTGGATTGTTCCTGATGATTTGGTCTCGGAAAGAGATGAAGAATGACATAAGAAATCTGAAGGTTTCTTGTGTTGGGAGGGGATTAATGGGCTATCTTGGAAACAAGGTGAGTTGTACTCTATCCCGATTAATTGACAACAATGCAACTCAAACGTGGAATCAGAGAAAGAGAATTGGTTTGGTTCTGGTCGTTTTGGAATCCAATAAGAGGGTTTTGGTGTGTTTTTCAGGGTTCAATTTCCATTAGCATGTTATTGCACCAAACGAGCTTTTGCTTCGTCTGCAGTCATCTAACATCAGGTCAAAAAGATGGTGACGAGCACCGTAGGAACTCCGATGTAATGGAGATTTTGAGGAAGACCAGGTTCCCAAGGGTTTGTGGGCAGTATGAGAGATGTCCGGAAACTATCTTGGAGCATGAGTAAGCAGACACCTTATTCTGAGTGCATCAGTAGCAACTTTCAATTGCATATCTTGTGTAAATGTACTAATGCCATCCCATGTCTCTGCATTTTGTTTTAGTCGGATAATCTGGCTCGGGGATCTGAATTATCGCATCGCACTTTCCTATCGATCAGTGAAGGCGCTTGTAGAGATGCGTAACTGGAAAGCATTGCTGGAAAAAGATCAGGTGAGAGCTTAGCTACAACTTTGTAGACACAATGTACTTCCATGCGTATCTTCTGATCGTGAGTAATAGAAAAAGTAGCAAAATTCTTTCCAATAGTAGATTTCTTGTGACATTGGCAACCAGTGCTTTATCTCTTGTCATTCTTTTGCTTCGTTGATGTTACAAGGCGTCAATAGTTCGACAAAGTAAAAGGCAAGTACAATCCTGATGAGATGGTGTGAAACTTTTGTGCTTTCAGCTGAGGAGTGAGCAAAGAGGCGGACGTGTGTTTCCTGGCTGGAATGAGGGGAGGATATACTTCCCACCAACCTACAAATACTCCAACAATTCTGACAAATACGCAGGAGACGACATAAACCATAAGGAGAAGAAGCGAACACCGGCATGGTATATAATTATAGTTAAATTGCCAGAATTTTGTCATAATTTGTACATTTAATCGAACACCAGCATGATATATAATTATAGTTAAATTGCCAGAAGTTTGTTCTAGTTTGTACATTTATCGAAATTCGGTATCTTTTTATGCAGGTGTGACCGCATTTTGTGGTATGGAAGGGGCCTTAGCCAACTCTCATATGTTCGAGGAGAGTCTCGCTTCTCAGACCACAGACCTGTCTACAGCATGTTCAGTGCAGAAGTGGAATCGATCAATCACAGCCGAATTCAGAAGATGAGTTCTTGGAGCTCCCAGTTGGACATGGAAGAATTACTGCCATACTCATATGGGTACACTGAGATCAATCATTATGGATATACTGACCTCAATTTCTTTTGAAATGGACAATGCTACTCACTCACAGCTTGAGCTAGATGCCTCAACTGAACTGCGTCTAGTTATTGGTTGATTTCGATGCCAGTTATCTTTGCCAACAATTGAGGGCAGAGTTGACAGACAAGGAGTAATCTGCACTAAGTTTCTGCTACTGATCGATTGGTGCGCTGCATTTGCTTCTCATGGTTGTAGAAGCTTGTTAATGTAGACACTTACCTTGAGTTGAGAGAAGCAAATCTCGAACTTCAGCATCGCAATTTTCTGACGGTTCAGGTTGCTATCAAGATTTTACCAGTTCGAACAAGGTAAATACCCAGTACATGCACAAAAGCTGCCTCTGTGGCGAAATGAGACATCTGATGAGCCACTGGATGGTTTCTTTTGAAGGTCTCCATCTAGTGTTAGATTAGATATTGCAAGTAGTTTGGAAGATGAAGGAAGCTTCAATGGCTCTTAGAGACAGAAAAAAGAGAAACAAAATTGACCTGAGAAATGTCGAGAGAGATGCTCAAAAGATGATGAGCAGATAGATAGCATAGCACTGGCCCTTCAATTTGAAGGGCCAGGTGAATTTGGAAATATTCCTTTTCCCCCTTTCCTCTCTACATCTGTATACTTTGGCCGTATTCGGTTTATTCCTAGCTGTAACAATACTAGCTAGTTTTTGCTGTGTTTTGAAATCAGTAAAAGAAAAAAAGGTCATGAATGCCTGCAATGTCCTCAAATCATTTCGTTTCCCTGCATGGAGGAAAAGGTTGTGTGGAAGCAATGCATGGCCATCATGCGTTGACAGTTGCATTGCAGGCAGGGGCAATGCGTGATCAGTGAGCTGATGAAAAAGGCTACCTGTGACATTGCAGCCTTAAGTCTTCAGGAATGTGCAGAGGCCCTTTGTTGTGCTGGGATCTGCAGTAGTGACTGTTTAATTTGTTGTTGCCTCTCTCCGGTTTTCCCCCCAAAGCCATCATGGAGCCGCTACTCTTGCTTTTGCATTCTGACGTTTCAGACGATTATGTTCAACTCTCATTGAGAGTGTACTGTACTGGTGCAAGTGTGGGATCGTCCAATTTGTGATCTTGATGTGCAATCAAATTCAGACGCATGAAGCAAGTTTTCTACATTACATCCATCAATATATACAAGTTTTTTTTAGCCAAGCTATGCGATAGGCCCTCTTGGGAACAGACGAAGATCTCTCCTGATTGCCACGATAATTGGATTGAACCGATTGCTGCGATAAACTGTAGCGAAAGCTATGTATGTGATACTGTAGGTGAAGTGCGTGTTTGTTACCTCTCTTTTCACGCACACTGGGATCTTTGTTGGACAGTTTGATCTGACGGAAGGACGAGAGATCAACAAAGACCATCACATCTCAGAGACGAGACGACGGACCAAAAAGCGTCCCAACGTGTCTACTAGACGGCGCGCTTTAACCATGAACACTCGTGTCAGCCTTGCAAACCGTGAACGTCTTTCCACGAGGAATACAGTGTTCGCTACGTAGCAGCTCCCTGAAAAGAAGTGTCAAGTGTGTGTGTGTGTGTATTTGGTGGTACACAATTTGATTGTTACATCCATTTCGTGTGACTGAACAAAAACACCTCCTTTCTTTGGCACACAATGGGCCAAAAGTTTCAAAAGCCTTGCAATCAAGCGGCACACCCGCCGCTAGTGTACGTCGACAGAGTGTGTTGACGATAAAAGCGTGTGATAGGTCGGTGCACTGCATGGCGTGCTTGCATATGGGGGCCAAGCTAAGATCCTTTCCTTTGGGCATGGAAGTGACTGGAGTAAAGCAAAATGACCCTTGATCCTTTCGCCATCACCCTCGATCCATCCGTGGATGGATCATCACCATCGCCGTCGCCAAATATAGCTCCTATACAACTCCAGAAGCTAGTAGCCATCCTTGGCACAACATCAACCAGCCTAAAGCATACCAGTGAAGCTTAATCTGCAAATTAAGCAGTCTCAGTTCTGATGGCCAATTATATGCATATGCAGTGGCATGCATGGTGCAGAATGATGTGGCACATGCCCACATCTTTGCATGCCCTTGTTGTGGGGGTTCATTGCTTGTGTCCTTGGCCTCATGATTGGGGAGTGTGCCTCAGGTCGTCATGCTCATGCACTGCACGCAGGCCGGCCGGGTGCCTATGGCTGCTGCTGCTGCTGCTCTTTCCGAAGCACCACACCCCCGGCGTGCTTTAGCACGCATCATGCACGATTGGGAGGGGAACTGATCGACGAGCAAAGTGGCTATCATCGTCTACCCGTCTGATGGAGCCCGAATACCGAGGCACGCGATGTCTTGTTGATCACCTTCCAGAGCATGCGGCAGAAGAGCCCTAGCCCACAGGCAGCAGCCACTGTCGCCAGGAGAGTCCTAGCTTGTACTTGTTTGCTATAGTTGACATGCATGCAGCATCGTCTCTGGACCGGCCTGCCAAAAAAGGACGAGATTAATCAAGATTTACAAACAGTACATGGGCATGCATGGATATGTGGAAAGAAGGCAATCGAGAAAAAAGAGTACTGCTCTAACCTCTTCATTCATTTTGTCTAATTACATACGGTCCAGATATATGGAGAAATTAACGAGAACGCTCAGGAGGAGTTGAGGATTCATCCCCACATGCTCTAAATCTCTCCAGTTCTGCTGCTCAAATCTAATACTTTTCTCCAAGTACAAAGGTACTTCCATGTGAAGATTTAAGTCCTGCAGAAGTGGATTTCTACTCTCCAGCTCTGGTTCAAACAATGTGAGTATGCCTTATAAAAAAAAAACAATGTGCGTATGTGTTCCTCAGCTCCATACGCACAAATCAAAAACCAAATTTAGCTGTACAACTTCAATCAGTTGGTACGTGTAGCCAGCGAACATTCACGCCACTCCATGAGAGGCAACATAACACAGCGGACACATCAATATCTTTTGGATTGAACCAAAGACAAGGTGGACACCCTTCCTGTTAATTTTCCTTATGGAGTATCCAAAGGCATCCTTAGTGCATAGCTGCTTAATTAGCGTCCAACAGGAAATTTGTGCTTAGAGCACATAAGAAGACATCCTTAGTGCACTCAACCATTCTGTTCCTTGGAGGAGGGGTTAGGTTCGGAGCTAGAATCAGATGCCTCATCCAGTGCACTGTATATTGGAAAAGGTTATTAGCATTAGCAGCCATCAAAGCTAGGTGAGATTGTTGTACTTGTCTTGGTTTGTAGGAGCCTCAAACGATTCTGATAAAAAAGAGGCCCTTGAGTCAAAATCGAATATCCCATCCATTTCACAAACCCACCCCTCGAACCAAACATACTATTGCACCTATCAAATCTATTAAACCCACTAAATGATCGAGAGAATGACACACGACAAGTCATTGTATACTATCAACTGCAGGGCAATGGAAGCATGCATTTTGGTCTCTCTGGGACAGACAGAATCCAGCCCATGCATCTATGATCTACACACACACACACACACGAACATCGAAGAACTTTTTCTGACGTGCACGTCTGCACCTGAATCCGCACCGACAACACTTTCCAGCTTTTTACTGTTGTGAATTCAGGTCAACCCTTAACACTATCCTGCCCGCTGGAGAGTGTTTCTAGTAAACTTAACAGCAATTTGGTATAAGAAAGATGGCAAAACTGATTCAGTGTTGTACATAACACAAAAAATACTGTCTAGAATCACACAAGGTTCAATCCGAAAGATGCAGGTTAACGTTTCACCGTGATTACAGATTAGTAGAGCTTTTATGCAAAGGAGGCCTAAGTTGTACTCATGCAGTTGATATGATTAACTCTGTGCATCAAGTTCAGTAGGTCACTCAATTTGTCATTACTCTTTCACAATCATCTCGCCGTTACAACCAAACAAACATTCTTTTTAAAGAACCTTGCATGTATCTCCCTGGAATCTTCAAACCACGATGGTTCCATTGGGAACAAAATTAATTGCATGGTGGTGTCATGCAGATTACTCAAGTAGCATTATAACACATCGAGCCTCCAATGGAAGATTGCAAATAATAGCAGTCAGATCACTCAAAGGTGCTTTAATCACCAATTCACCACGGCCGTGTATGATTTCATGGTGCGTATCAAGCTCTCACTGAGATTTCCATGAGCGAGGGCCTGTCTCTCTGAATGATCTAGCATTTTAAGTAACTTAGTTGTCAAGATCCTTTTATACCTTGGACTTTTCCTTTCCACCATGCAAAGGTGCTAATGTACATTCTTTGCTTGAGCCAAGTTATCATTTAAAAAAAAACAGCATGGGTCTAAGTCTATAAAAGCAAGCTTACTGTCTACAGAAATGACATATTACACTAGATTACTCAAGTGGCCTATATTATGTTGAACCTTGAATAGTAGATTACAAATAATAGCAGTCAAATCATTACAACGTGCTTTAATCACCACGGCTGTGTATGGTTTCATGGTGTATATTATGCTCATTGAGATTTCACTGAACTAAGGCATCTCACTGGTGAATGATCTAGTAGTTGAAATAACTTTATTCTCATCTTCCTTTGCTAAGCCAAGTTATAGATAAAGATTTAGTGCGGTACTAAATGATTATTGTCCAAAGAAATAATAGACTGGATTAGAAACCATCAGCAAAACATTTATAACATACTGATGCATAAACATGTCACCTAAAGGATGATACATTGCATTGAAAGTGTGAGCTGGGTAGCAAGCGTACAAATAAATACCTTTGTTATCAATCAACCCCTTGTACCAAACTACCATCTTTATCAACAAGCACCCTTGCACCACATAGAGGAAGTTATTGTTTCAGCCATTAGCCCATTACAACTTCGGTACTTCTGTTTGAAGCAAAGTAGACTTGATATATGTGCCTGGAAAAAAGAAACAGAGGTTTAGTTTATCCTACTAATATTGTTGCTATATGAAAATTTCATATTGGGCATTTGCAAATGCTAGTGATACAAATTAAACAACGAATCCATTTGGCACAACGATGTTGTAAGATACATCACTGGAGTGGAGTTGGTAGAGAAATAACAGAAATGTACCTGTATTGAGTTTGTTGTTAATACACACTACCTGTAACGGTCTGGATTGAATGGCTCCTCGTTCCGTTCCCCTCCCACTCCTGGCGCACCCCCTCCCCCCTCCACCAGCCTCACGCCGTCGCCTACTCCGGGCATGGCGGCCACCCAAATCCCCTCCTCTTCGGCGCCGGAGGAACACCGTCCGTGCTTGGCTCCTCAAGCTCCTCCCTGGGCCACCACGGGTCGTTCCAAATTCCAGCGTTGGAGGGACGATTCCCCTTCTTCTGGGGCTTTTGGCGACGGAGCCTCTCCCTCATTCAAAGACGTGCTCCTCGTCGGCACTGTCCCCGTCGTTATCCCGGCTCTGACGACCTCGGGTGAGGCCTTGAAGGCTCCAGGTGCTCCATGAGCCTCGGCCGTGTCCTTGCAGGTCCCCCCACGGCCGGCGCCCGCATCATCCTCTACCCTAAGACACGGAGGTCTCACGTGGTAGCAGGCACTCCGAACGACTACGGATTGTTGAAGGCGGAGAATCGTCAAGCCCGTCAGGCGCGACACCGGCATGAAGCTCCTCCCTGTCGAGCGGTTCCTGCTGATCTCCGGGGGAGATGCTTCAATTGCTTCTCCCTGAAACATCGGGCGGCGGATTGTTGCTCTAGGCCCCGGTGCTTCGTCTGCCGGGAGCTAGGTCATCGTTCCGGCCAGTGCCCGTCCCGGCGCCCGGCAGCTCTTCGTGTGGTGCCTCGTCCGCGACCAATGCTGACCTGGTGCTCGGTGGCCACATCGGAGATGGCTTCCCAGCAGCCCCCGGTGGCCGCGGCGGATGTCCCTCCTGCGGACGCCGCGACAACTGCTCAGGGAAGAAAGCGACGTCATCGCGCTCGACGATCGAGAGCCAAGAGAAGCACGGAGACACCCGGCGGTGGTTTGGAGGAGGGCAACGAAGGCTTCTCTCAGTCCATCCCGAGTGAGGACGATCGTAATTTGATTGCTGAAGATCGCCCACTGAAGCCCAGGCACATTCTTGATCGCTCAGCTAGCATCGCCCGAAGAGAAGATGATCTTGCTCGCGCCTTGGTCATCACCATGATCAAAGGACACGAGGTTGGCGCGGTGGAGCTGGTGCGCACAACAATCGCCAATAGGTTTGAGATCAAGGAAGAAAGCCTAATCCTACGCCCGTGGGGATCGACTAGCTTCCTTTTGATCTTGCCTACTGATGCAATGCTCAAGCGCGTCTACAATGGCGGAAGACCCATCATCACCCCCTCAGCCCGCCTGCACGTCATGCAATGGACGCGTTTTCTTCAGTCATCGGCGGCGAGCCTCCCTCTGGCCATTGAGGTGGAAATCAGAGGCATTCCGGCACATGCTTGGGAGCTACCAACAGCCGAGCTGCTCCTCAATGAGTATTGCTGGATTGTTGGTTTGCATCCAAGCATCGCGGAACGGCGTGACATCTACCAGAAGAAGGCCTGGTGCTCGAACCCGAACTACTTCCCTGTAGAGATGGATCTTGAGATTGTTGAACCTCCATTGGCGGCGGAGCACTAGCCCGGGATGCACACCCTGAAGTATCCTATCTCAATCGTTGTATCTCAGATCGGGTCGTCCAATTCTGAAGATGATCCTCCCTCTCCACCTCCGGCCAATGATAATGGACGCCGCCGTCGCCGAAGATGAAGACACCGCTCGCCGTCAATTCCCCCAGAGTAGGCAGCACCAGGAGGCGCGTCATCGTCAACTCAGGGACGCCGTGCGCCAGTGCAGCCTCGCGACGGAGTTCATCAACAGTCTATCCAAGACGCCGGGTGCCCTCCTGCCGATTCCACACATCAACAAGCGAAGAAAGAAGTTGATGCAGCCACCTACTGAGGCACCTCGCCGAAGCCGCCGCCTAGCTGGTCTGGAGGCAGCAAATCTAGAGGTATGCCCTGCACATCTGAAGAAACGGGTTATGCGAGCTCTTGATTTGGAGGTGAATGACGAAAAAGAACAATTTGACCAAAGGATCTTGGACAAATATGCCAAGTGCTTCCAGCAGCTCCAGGCGACTCCGCACACCAAAGCTCTTGCTGCCATCTTCGGATGGTCACCTCAAGAAGATGACACCGCATTTGGGGTAGTGGAATGTATGGTTTGATTCTCAAGCTTTTTGGTTTGTTTCTAGTCGCTTATTTTCTCTGTTCTATGAATCCAACACATATACGATATGGAATGTTAGAGGGCTCAATTCCTTAGCAAGAAGAGATGCAGTGCGCGTTATTGTGGACTCTTCCAAAATTGATATTATTTGTTTACAAGAAACAAAGACGAATTCAGTGTCTAGGGAGATTATCCTCTCTATGCTAGGCAGTGACTTTGATAATAATTATATCTTTCTACCTTCGGTCGGGGCCAGTGGAGGAATCCTAGTTGCGTGGAGATCTCTCCTTGGGCCTGTTGGTGCAAGCCGGATTGATTCACATTGTGCTTTGGTTCAGTTCTGCTCACCTAATGGTACTGCCTGGTGGTTAACATGTGTCTACGGGCCTCAAGACAATCAAGCAAAAGTTCAATTCTTACAGGAGCAGCGCTATCTGCGGGCGCAGTGCACAGGGACCTGGATGGTGGCAGGCGATTTTAATCTTATTTATAAAGATGAGGACAAGAACAACACAAATCTAAACAGAGCTATGATGGGAAGGTTTAGAAGATGGATAAATGATATGGCAATTACTGAAGTTCCTCTTCATGGTCGTAAGTTTACTTGGTCTAGTTCCTCTACTAGTGCTGATCCTACACTTGTGAAGCTAGATCGTGTGTTCTGCTTGCCGGATTGGGAAGACATGTTCCCTGAATGTCCCCTGCAAAGTGCAGCCTCTGACAATTCAGATCACTGTCCTCTAATTCTTGGTCTCAGGGACAACCTAGCTGGCAAAAGGCACTTTCACTTCGAATCCTTCTGGCCCGGCATGGATGGTTTTATGGAAGTAGTCAAGACTGCCTGGAACTCAGTTCAGCCCTGCCACTGCCCTGTGGAGACTCTGTCCCTGAAACTCAAGGCAACAGCAAGAGGTTTGCAAAGTTGGAGCCAGAAGAAAATTGGGCATATCAACTCCCAACTGCTTTTAGCAAAGGATATCATCCACCAGTTTGATATTGCCCAAGAAAGCCGCACCCTACAACCAAATGAATTATGGCTGCGCAACAACCTGAAAAAGCACGCTCTCGCCCTTGCCTCCCTACTGCGGACAGTAGCCCAACTGAGATCCCACATTGGACGGCTCAAAGAGGGAGATGCCAATACTAGATTGTTGTTCCACATGCATGCTCGTCACCGAAAAAAGAAGAACTTCATTGCCAAATTGAGGGTGGATGATCCCACCATCACAACACATGAGGAGAAGGCTGCTGAAATTTTGGAGTTCTATTCTAACCTAATTGGTACAGATTGTACTCGGGATAGGACCATTGATCTCAACGGGCTGAACATCCCTGGATATAATCTTAAAGCCTTGGATATACCTTTTACAGAAGAGGTGGTGTGGAACACCATTAAGCAACTTCCTTCTGATAAAGCTTCAGGGCCTGACGGGTTCACAGGGCGTTTCTACAAGTCCTGTTGGTCAGTTATTAAGGATGACGTGATGGCTACCGTGCATACTGTATGGGAATTTTTAGGAATCTTTGGATGCTAAACTCCGCTTACATCACCTTGATTCCTAAAAGGTCAGACGCTGAACAGGTAAAGGACTTCAGACCCATCAGTCTGGTGCACAGTTTTGCAAAATTGGTGACCAAAATTCTAGCTAACCGTTTATCTAGCCGCCTAGACGAAATGGTCTCTCCCAATCAAAGTGCCTTCATCAAAAAATGGTTTATTCAGGACAGTTATATGTTGGTTCAGCAAACTGTGAGGTTTCTGTACTCCCAAAAGCAGCCAAGAATCCTTCTCAAGTTGGACATCACAAAAGCCTTCGACTCGGTATCCTGGAGTTTTCTCATGGAGGTGCTCCGAAAACTTGGCTTTGGATCTCGGCGGTGTGACTTGTTGCGTAGCCTCCTATCGTCTTCTTCCACTCAAGTTCTTCTTAATGGTATTCCTGGGGATATCATACAACACCGAAGTCCTCTTCGCCAGGGAGACCCGCTCTCCCCAATGCTCTTCATCCTAGGCATGGATGTGCTGGATTGGTGGTCACCAGAGCCGCTGAGGCTGGTCTCCTACAGCCACTGTCCCGAAGGCCAATTCAACATAGAATATTGTTATATGCTGATGATGTTGCCCTCTTTCTACGGCCTGCAGCAGCGGATATCACCTTGACCCTGCGAATGCTCCAGCTCTTTGGGGATGCCTCGGGACTCAAGACCAATGTGCAGAAGGGTAATGCGCTGCCAATCCATTGCTCCGGGGACAATATGACTCTCATCCAGATCCTGCTGCCTTGTGAAATCTTGGACTTTCCGTGCAAGTATCTTGGGCTGCCACTCTCTCTTCGAAAGCTTACCAAGGAGCAATTCCAATCTGTTATTGATAGAATAGCTGATCAGCTACCAGGATGGAAAGCGGACTTGATGACGCGTGCAGGAAGGGTGGTGCAGGTACAGTATGTATTAACTGCAATGTTGGTATATTTGGCCATGGCGACAGAATTGCCATCCTGGGCAATTAAAGCTATTGACAAGATTAGAAGAGGCTTTATCTAGAGGGGGCGGAAGGAAGCAAATGGAGGGCATTGCCTCATTGCTTGGCCCAAAGTGTGTCGGTCACGGGAACTTGGTGGTTTAGGAATATCAGATCTAAAATCCCTTGGACTAGCCTTAAGAGTAAGATGGCCATGGCTCAAGAAGTCTGATCCAAATAAACCTTGGGCAAGTCTGCCTCTCCAAATCAGCAAGGAAATGGATTGTCTTCTCTCTATGGCTGTGGTCACTGAAGTTGGTGGTGGAGCCAACACTCTTTTCTGGAAAGATAAATGGCTAGCAGGAAAAAATATTCAGGATATTGCACCACAGGTATATGCCTTGGTCTCTAGGAGAACAGTAGGAAGGCGTACAGTTCTGGAGTTCTAGATGCACTGATCAATCAGAGGTGGATAGAAGATATTCAAGGTTCAATTTCCTTGGAAGCTCTAATGGAGTATGTGGTATTGTGGGATGTGATCTCTGAGGTAGAATTACAAGTCGGGTACAGGACAAACACATTTGGAGCCTTTCTACCTCAGGACAATATACAGCGAAATCGGCATATGATGTTCTCTTTCAGGGGGCCATTTATTTCAGACCATATGAGAGGATTTGGAAGTCTTGGGCTCCACCCAAATGCCGCTTCTTTATGTGGCTGCTTGCCCACAATCGATACTGGACAGCTGATCGGTTGGCACGGCGAGGCCTTCAACACCCAGACAAGTGCCTCTTGTGTGATCAGGAGGAAGAGAACATCCAACATCTGCTCATTGGGTGTGTGGTTGCAAGGCAATTCTGGTACTCCCTCTTCCATCATGTTGGCTTCTCCCAACTTGCCACGACAGCCGCTGAATCATCCTTCGACGCATGGTGGGAAAGTGTGGGAGCAGTTGTTAGGGGCGATGCACGTAAAGGACTAAACTCCCTAATCATTCTTGGTGCTTGGTGCATCTAGAAGCATCGAAATGACTGTGTTTTTAATGGGGCTGCCACAAGCGTTGCCACTGTGCTGAGCATGGCTAGGGATGAAGCTCAACTGTGGACCTTGGCAGGAGCCAAGGGCCCCTCTCTCTCGGTTAGGGAGGTTGGCTAGGCTGTCCAGGTCTCGGATCGTCCTTATTTGTAAAAGCCGATTAAGTCTTCTTCTAAAGTGGGTGGGTGGGTGGGGGGGGGGTGG
>NC_028458.1:22131035-22201369 GCF_000263155.2 Setaria italica | reverse complement strand
TTAGGTGGGGGAATGCGAGTAATTCACACTATGGCACTACTGTAGCATACTAGGCAACATTTGGAATAACAAATCTAGTTAACCAATGCAACTGTTCAGGATAGCCACAAAATGAATTGCCATTTAAAGATATAGGACCTCCAGAATCTTGCAATGCAAATAAAGATTCAATTAAAATGTGTACAGTTAAGGGGTTCAAACTGCTTGTCTTGATCATTGTTGCAAAAAAGACAATTTCAAGCCAAAAGCATTATCAAACTAAAATAAAATAATTTGGTAGCCTGTGGATGAATATTATTTGTAAACAAGGTTGTAATGATTAATGATTAATTAACACAAGTGCGATTGGCTTCTTAGATCAGGTCAGACTAATTCGCTAACACATGGAAAATTTAAAACATGAGATAGGCAGCATAAGTGAGAATTATTGCTACCAATTGTCTATTGCTAGATTACAATTTACAATTCTGAATATTATTACATCTTATTAAATCTCCACAACTAGATTGATGTTCTCTGTTGTAAATTCCACATTTTTCACAAGACGTAAATCTGGATGTACTCATTAAAAATTTGAATATGATAATTTTTTTCTTAAAAGAATATTCACAAAATTACAATCATATACAGAACTACATCCAATTCTCTGTAATTATGATTTGCATTCTGTATGCCTTGAAAATGCACAAATACCGCTCTCTTAATCACATGGAATGGAACAACACTATATTGAATGTGTCAGCTGAAGCATTTTTGTCATAAACATAACAACCGAGTTTCTATACATAACATAGTTTGGGTTCTGATTAGTCTTCAAACATGAACTTCACAAAATTGCAAAATGAAATCATGTTACCTTCTAATGAACTCTATGATTATGATTTTCAGGAATTTGTAAAGATCTATCCACATAGCAGATGATAAAAGAGCTCCTGATCAAATATCATAGAGTATGAGTTGAATCTTATGCTCTCATGTCAACCCAATCCATTTCTTGAAATGTATTGCTGCTTCTCTCCTTTTTAGCTGTGCTTCTGTTTGCACCTTGGGAGCCTTACCTTTGTACAATGTCCTGTGATATTTAAGCCACAAGGACTTGTACTTGTATTTGTCTATAAACATATCGCTTTTCTCCATCATCTCTATAACTTCCATGGCTCGAAGGAAGAAACCACCTCTCACAAAGCAATACAACAGAGAGTCCAAGAGCTCCTGATCAAACTTCATAGAGCTTGAACCAGCCAGAACTTTCATTTCACCCCACAAATCTGTCACCTCCACATATTTGCCACCAATGGCAGCATAAGCAGTGATTAAAGAATGAAAAGTTTGTGCATTTGGCACATGGCCAGAAGCTCGCATCTTGTTCAGTGCACTGTGAGCATCATGCATCAATCTCTTCTTGCAGAAGAAATGGATGACATTATTCCAGTCATGAACAGCATGATCAACCATATGACCACTTCTTACTTCCTCCACTAGCCTGGTCGTCAAAACAGCTTCATTTTCATCAGAGCCTTGCACTAAAGTCTGAAATTCCTTGTGACCAGATTTCAAAACATTTGAATTCTTCAATTCTTTAAAAAGATGGAGAGCACCTGGGGTGTTACTGTGACTCGCCCTAGATTGTATCAAATCCTCATAGCAGCTTGCGTCAAGCTGAATGCCTGCTTGTTGAGCATCCTTCAAAAGTGCAGTTATGTCATCTTCATGTTGGCCCTCTTTGCAATAGGCTTTTAGGAGTGATGAATAGATGGATGAACCAACTCTAATCCCAGAGAATCTCATTTCATCCAGAAGATCATGCGCTTGCTCTAATAACCCAAGACAAATGCACGCATTTATCACTTGAACAACAAAGGACCTTTCAACAGACACAGGAGAATCTTCTTTGCTTGCTTTCACAAGAAACGAAGCCAATGCACTGATCTTATCTGCTTCCAGAAAAGCTTTAACAAGCTTGGCGTACATTGTTTCAGTTGGGTGGAGGATACCATGTTCAGATTTCACCAGTCCAACCTGTTCCTGCAGCTTATCCGATAACAGCTCGAGTAATTCTCGTGCCTCCAATTCAAGTCTTGCAAAGCTATTGTCTTTGAAGAACGAAACATAACTTAGCATTTGGCTATTAGATATAGGTCTCTCTGAAGAGCATGGATTTTCAGCCTCAGTCTTCTCATAAGGGAAATAAAGTCTCCTATTTTCAACAGCTTCAAGAACTGCTTTGGCTGCTTCCAATGACCGCTTTGCATTCTTGCCTTTTCTTAGCATATCCAACACCATATCAACTGCAGAATCCAAATCCCCAAATTTCAAATGACAGGAGAGCAGACAATCATAAAACTGCCTGAACTCTGATTCGCTAAGACCATAGGCCTCATCAACATGCCTCTTTAACTTCTGAATCTCATCTCTGTGCCCATTCCTTTCATATATGCGGGCCATAACAATCAACAAGTTGACTTCAGGCTTCACCCCTATCCTAGGCATTAGTTCGAGAAGCTGCTCCGCTTTTCTTGTAGTACCAAACAGGAGAGCTGCAGTCAGAACAATATTGAATGTAAATGAATTGGGTTTCATTGATAGCAAAGGGCGGTTGCTCTTCTTCCGTGGATCAACTCTATTATTCTGGAAAAGGTAACCAAGCTCCATAACAAGGTCTGCAGCAAGAAATGCACCAGTGTTGGTTTGACACATATGTGCTACAATTGCTGACCAAGCTGAAACAGGTGGGTATGCCTCCATCTTTACCAACTTCCTCACAACATTTATAGCAAGATTAGGCAGAGCACAGCGTGCAAGGGTGAGAGATAGGTAAATCAGGGGCTCCTTACCCAACAATTCATGCTTCTCTTCAAATGCATGACTGACCACATTGTAGGACTGGTTAAGCCAGTGAGCATCACAGGTCTCTGCCAAGCCAGTGATGAGTTTGCTCAAAACGGACTTTCTTGGAAGTCCATCCATGTGAACATGCTTCTCATAAGCCCTCCATGCATCATCAAATCTCCGCTCATCGATTGCATTCTCTATCTCCAGTGATAGCTGAGATGGATCACGAGCTTGGACTAGAATTGTTTCAGTAATAGTGGAAAAGAAAGTGCCATGACTGCCTACATTTAGCTGCGGACTCAAGAATTTAGTATTGTTATCTCCTGTTTGGTTAATCCCATGACACTTGCAGTCCAAGCAGTGTGGACTTTCGAGAGCAAACAAACATCGTGGACCCAACAGTAATGAAGATACAGCATGGCGTGCATAAGATCCTGAACAAATTCTTCCAGCACGAAGCATTTACCTGCCATGGATAACGAGGGTCAGATGAAAATAACTCAAGACTAATGGGACAAATGTAGCATCCAGAATGTGGCAGGTTACACCATTAGAATTGCTGGAGTTCAACAATATCCCAGCCCAATTTATAAGACTGATTTAGCACAACCAGGCAATTGCAGCAGAAAATGAAAACATCAGCTCAGGCGACAAACAACTTGAGACTCGGCAAATTTGCACCTGTGCAATTTTCTTGCAGTGGTTTAGCACAGGCATTAGGATATAGCCATAGGCAAAGGGACTTTACACGGGCAGTGATTTGTGAAACCATTTTTCATGTTAATGTCTGACCCTAATTGGTTTAGCACAATGCGGTGGAGATGTACCAGTCAAGGGAACATTGACGACGGACTTAACTTGGATTTTTTCATTCCCTTTTTTTTGAAAAACTGCAGCCACACCTTGGATATAAGCCGCATCAAACCAAGGATGTGTAGGACAATTTATCTTGTTCATGCTGTATTCCTACTTGCGATTCTATTTTTCAATTCAGAGATTCGTCATTATATGATTTAATTCTAAATGAAAGGCCACATGATTTGAACCCAGGGTATGCCTAGCTAAAAAAACTCCAATATGCAATACGGTACAATCAAATAACCAATTCAGTAATACAACTATAAAATTCTGCTACAATTCAGTATACAAGTATAATAAGGTAACCAAAAGTGCGATGGTATACATAAAAGGTCTCACCATACCTTAAATTCAACAAATAAGTTCAAAACTTGCATAAGGTACAATATAAAAAGTTTGAACACAGATAAGGTCTGGCATAATTACAATCTCAAGGATGAGATGTTCTTCTCTACCTCTTCCAGAGCCTAACAATTGGGCAAGACCAAACATTTTACAAGCTGTGTTGTCATAATTTGATAAAGAACTCAAAAGAAGCATTATCACCGGCATGATTTGAGAGTACCAGCTTTCAGGAGCATGGAACAAGGGGAAATATAAATCGCATCCTAACAAAGATAAATAGAGCAGTATAGGAACATGGTACCAACTCCACATTTCCTCCAACAATTTAGTTTAACTAACCAGTAATGATCTGGTCCATTAAAGCATCACGACGAAGGGTTAAAGCGGATGGAGATGGAGTAGACTACACACCAGTCGCCGTGAGGGAATTTGCCGATTGGGGATGGCTCCTGTGTAGCTGTGGCCGTCCGCCGTCGTGGAGTGCCGGCGTCGCCCGTCACGGCGCCGGCCGGTCGTGGCGTCGGGCGGCCGCAGAAATACGCAGCCACGCTGGCACTAGGCTCGGCTGCTCCCGCTCGGGCGTCGGGCGTGAGGGCGTCGTCGATGTCGGGCGGCGCAGCCTCGAGCAGAGCCTGGAGAGTGGAGAATGGGCGGGTGGAGTGGCGCCTAGCGGACCGCGGAGGTGGAGCAGCTCCTACGGCAGGGTGTGTCAGCCACCAGCGGCGCGGAGAACCCCTCGCCTCCCCTGCTGGCGGCGGCGGCGGCCTCGTGCGGCCGAGGCGCCGACCGCCGATGGAAGGAAGGAGATGCTGCTGCTGCTGCTGCGTTGCCAGTTGGGCCTCCCTCCTCTCCAAACAAGCAGGGTGTGGATTACTGGCCTGGCCTATAGATAGATGGCCGGCAGCCCAGCAGCCAATAAGGCAACAGGCCCAGTACCTAAAAAATGATCAAAATATTATTCAGGCCATGTTTATTCAATGTTTTAAATAGCGGGTTAAGCCATTTAGCGGCGGCTTCGTTCAAAAGCTATAAAAAGCTATAGCGGGATATAGTGGAAGCTATTTCATTTAGCGGTTTTATAAAAATATGAAAATTTTGAGTCAATCATGCAAAAAAAACATGGGCCTTGGAAATTTTATGAAAAAATTTTCATGTCCAGGGTTACATGAGAGCGTGTCTTCGTGTCTACCACTTCAAAATTAAATATTACAGTTGATTTTGTATCGCTATCATATTTTTTTAGCAACTAATGGACTTTTGGACCTCGTTAGTGCGGAGATAATGAAACATCATCAACCCACATAGCGTAAAATAGGATTAGCGGTGCTAAATAGATTTTGCGGCTAAGGAAAATAGGGGTGTTTAGTGGAGCTAAAGCATCCTTAGTGGCCATGGCGGTACAATTGGTAATAGCATAGCACCAGCTCTCTAAAAAAGCTATAGCAAGGCTATAGCGGGCTATTTAGAACTATAGTTTATTGCTTTGTTGATGTGAAAACTTGTTTGATCACTTTTGAGCCATTTCCTGACCAAGTGAAATCAATTCGAATTTGTTCTAGTTTTGAGATGTATTGTCTCATATCACAAACTAATTGATTTAATTTTCAAATTGGCAGGTTGGTTCTTCTAGCTCTTGGATCTTGGAAATTTATCAAATTCATGAATTATATTACGGTGCTAAACACTTCTACATTTTTAATATGAGGTACCCTCGTTAATCTTTAAATATGTCATTCATTAACATTTCTTACTCTTATTCGTACAATTTCAATAAGATTGTAGCATGGGTACGCGATTTGTTTTTCCAGTTCTTCCTCTTGTAGCCGGCGATGTATTGTGGATGATGGAACGCAACAGTTGCACGCATCAGATCAGGCACAGCTAAATTAAGCGCCAGCCAGCAGTACAGCTCGTCTACAATTAGCAGCTCGCAAAACGATCTAGAGCTGGCTGAAAAACAAACACTACTACACCACGTTTTGAAGCTCGGAACCCTAATAGCTACTGTATAGATATGAAATTCTTGCAGTGAAGCAGGAATGGAGCATGATCCATCGATTGATTCTTCTTCGCGCCAAGCTGGAAAAAAAAAAGGCGAGATAGATGTCGCCTCAGGATTCTTCGTCGAAGAGCAGCATCTCGCGGTAGCGGCACTCGTGGCTGCAGAAGGCCATCTCGCCCCTGCAACACGGCACAGTTAAGTTGGCCAGTCCGTCAAAATGGCTTCAAAGAAACTACGGCGCCAAAATTTGAAGGTGCTAAATTACTGTTACAGCACTGTAGCACACTGTAGCGTTTCATTTGTATTTATGAATTATTGTCCAAACATTGACTAATTAGGCTTAAAAGATTCGTTTCGCAAAGTACAACAAAAATGTGCAATTAGTTTTTAATTTCGTCTACATTTAGTACTCCATGCATGTACCGCAAGTTTGATGTGATGGGGAATCTTCTTTTTGCATCGTGTCAAAGTTGGGAGTTGGGGGTGAACTAAACAAGGGCTACGGTTACTCATGAGCATCGTTCAGTTACTGAAGAAAAGAAGCCAATGCAGTACAGTGTACAGACATAGATTTTTGCGCGTACGTACACTACTGGAAAACTGAGCATTGATCCTACCCCTTAGTACCGGTTGGTTTTTAAACCGATACTAATGTGCTAACGGAAAAATGAGAAAAGAAAGAAAAGAAAAAAAAGAAATAAGAACGGGAAAGGAAAAGAAAAAGATATCGATCATACATGACGTGGCAGGTAATTTAGTACCGGTTATTTCACTCGGTACTAACCAATATAGCAATACCGGCTACACAACCAGTACTAAAGGGAGTTCGGAACTGATACTGAAGACGATTCCCGGGCAGTGGTACTGAGTACTGACCTGTACATGAAGATGTCCTTGCCCTGCCCAAGGTCCTTGCTGCATCCATGGCACCACCTCAGGAACGACTCATCGTCCTCGCCGCCGGCTCCGATGGAGAACCCGCCGCAGCCGTCGACGACGACGCGGTCGTCGAATATGTGCGTCGTCCTCGGGTTCGGCCCCCCGCGGGCGATGACGCGGGTGTAGTCCTCCGACGCCTCCATCTCCGTCGGCGACATCATCAGGCACCGGCGGCCTTGCGGGGAGGAGGAGCGCGCCAAGTGGCCGTTGACGGCGAACGCGGGGCTCCGGAGGCTCTGTCCTCTCAGGACCGTCGCCGCGTGGGGGACGGCGTCGTCGCCGTTCAGGGCGCCGGCGAGGCCAAGCCCGGCGTTCCTCGCCGCCTCCCAGGCAGGGCGGCGGTGGCACCTGCGGCTCCTGCTCTTGCACCGGCGGTCGCCGCCGGATGACGAGCTCGCCCCGTGACTGGAGAACGCGCCGACCTTGGCCGCCGGAGACGTGGGGCTGTCGACAGCCGCTTGCAGGGTGGAGGTGGGGCTCATGACGGCGGCGGCCTCCACCGGCACCGGCGACACGCGGCAAACGCCACTATCATCAGCCAAGAACAGCTTGGGGGGCGCCGACAAGGGAGACGGCGGGACGGCGGTGCCCGCGTGACGGCCGCGATCGGACGAGGCGTCGCGCTGCTCGGCGTCGGCGACTCCTCCCGCCATCCTCCCCAGCATCTCAGTGCTTCGCCGGAGGTATCTATATACTGGTTTCGGATATACTAATCCAATTGCTTACCAACTAGTTACGAACGATTAATCCAAGCAGAGCATCATGCAGAGTCACGGCCTCACGGAGCAGAGCGTGCAGTGCAGGCAGCCAAGGAAGTGATGCGAGCAAGCAGTGGGCAAGGCTCTGATGCCTGTTAAATACATGCATGCAGCTTGACCTTTTGACAGGCAAAGTGCGAGTACAGAGGAGGACGAGGTGAGATGAGCCAAACAGCCAATCCAAGTGAGCATTGCAGGAGGCTACAGCAGATGCAATGCAAATTGCAACAAAGAGATCGGAGAAAGTACATGCACACTAGTGGCCAACTGGCCATTGACACGTGGGGCCCCGCACGCCACGTGGATGGCCCACCTCGCAATGCATTGCGTGTGACGGGATCGTGCAGTGGCCGCTGGTGGGCCACACTGCTAACTCGCAAGTTGCCGCATGCTAGCGCCCAAGGATAATCATCAGCTGCAAACTGTGAGCGCCCATGCAAGGAAAGTACCATTGATCTTGCTTTGACGTGCAAGGAAACAATGACCATTGATCTATGCAAGGAAAGGAAAGTACCCTAAACTCTATAGAGGAGTCTTGTTTGGATAGTAATGGATTGAAGTGGAATGGGAAGGATTGGAAGGGAAATTAGTTCATTTTAAACTCAATATCCTTCCTTCCACTCCAATCCATTTCTATTCAAACAAGCTCTGCACGAGGGGAAATATTTGTGGTCAAATTTGTTATAGTTAATTTATAAAATGGTCACCAACAAGTTGTAATTCCTTATGTTACAGTGCCACAAAAATATTTGTGGTTCTATAAAATTAGCTCATTTTTTAGTATTTAGACCTCATATTATAAATCCTTCAAAATTCCTGTAGAACCAGTCATTCCGTAGGGCTTTTCCATATATAGGAATCCCATTTGTTCTAGATGGCAGATTTTCCTACACAATCCTAACCCTACGAGTTATCCTTTGTTTTTCTTTTTATACAGTACGTTCTAATGGAGAGCGAGGCTGGGATGCAATAAACAGGATTTTACTTGATGTTTACAGCACAGGACATGTACCTGGTACTCGTGAGCAGCAACAAGCTCAAGAGATATCTTAGAATACTGTCTTCTGTTGTGTGCATTTGTGCTTAGTATCGTAAAAAATAAAATAGTACTCCTTCCATCCTAAATTATAGGTCATTTTAACTTTTCTAGATGCATAGATATTATTATGCATCTAGGTATATGGCGTATCTAACTATAACAAAGTCTATGAACCTACTAAAAAAGTCTATGAACCTACTAAAGCCGGATGGAGTAGCTGTCATATGCTCCTTGGAGAAAGGTAACAAGCGACACGGATCTCAATGGACAATCGACACGTAAGGAGCACGGCCGTAAAAAAAAAAGGACGCTCGAGGAGTATCAAATCAATGCTCCAACTATTGAAACTGTATCCTGCTTCGTCGCATCCCGGCAGCTCTTTAAAAGATTCACCCCCGGATTTAGGGGGTGTTTGGGAGGCATGTGCTAAATTTTAGCACATGTCACATCGGATGTTTAGATACTAATTAGGAGTATTAAACATAGCCTAATTACAAAACTAATTGCACAACCCCTAGGCTAAATCGCGAGACGAATCTATTAAGCCTAATTAGTCCATGATTTGACAATGTGGTGCTACAGTAACCATTCGCTAATGATGGATTAATTAGGCTTAATAGATTCGTCTCGCGATTTAGCCTAGGGGTTGTGCAATTAGTTTTGTAATTAGACTATGTTTAATACTCCTAATTAGTGTCCAAACATCCGATGTGACAGGTGCTAAAATTTAGCACATGCTATCCAAACACCCCCTTAAAACTGGATTTGCTCGCACTCAATCCGTTTGCTCCGACGAGTAGACGGCCGTCCCCATTTCGACCAGTACTCGGCTCAATAATTGTCTTCAGTTCTGCAGTTGGAGTGCTGACGGGATGGGCCAACAATCAGTAGAATCCATGTGTTCTTGAGGGATTCAGATGGTCCATATCAGAAAGGAGTGGCTGAACTGAAATGCTGGACCAAACAAAAATTTTATCAGTTGATGGGGTTGATGGCTAGCAGCACAGTGCATATGCATGGATGGGTCCTGTTCTTGTGGGTACTCTACTCTCCGAAAAAATTGGATGGCCACTTTGACCATGACCTGTAGCTAGCTAGCTAGCTTGAGACCAAAGTGATATATTCGTAGGGGTCCCTCATTAACTGCCATGCTGATTCAGTGTGGTAAGCATCTTTGGCTTAGCTTTCTCTGGTTGTTTTTATCTCATGTTTCTTTTTTTCTGGTGAAGGAATTTTCAGTGGGTGAATCATCAGGAGTTTTATATTATCAAGGAGTTGATGAGCATACCGTACGATTAAGGGTTGTTAAGATTCGACATTG
This sequence comes from Setaria italica, assembly GCF_000263155.2. Classification (NCBI taxonomy): domain Eukaryota; kingdom Viridiplantae; phylum Streptophyta; class Magnoliopsida; order Poales; family Poaceae; genus Setaria; species Setaria italica. Next base: position 22,191,275 of record NC_028458.1, on the reverse strand, counting down.
GAACATTCTGAAATCTGAAAGTGCAAGGTTATGCTTCTCACTTGGTTGATTCTGACGACAGCAGCAATGAAATTTGGGACCTCTAACAGTTATAAAAGAAAATGGAATACATATCTTTTATGCTAAATATGCGCAATCGATGCCGCGGCCTCTGTGCACATTTTGGGTTAGAAAGCCTCCTATATACGATTTTTTTTACAATCAGTGACACAGACCACATTTATGCAGGCGCCCTACCAATACATGAAGAAACTAAGGATCAGCATGAACTTCTGGTACTGCCAACCTACCCTGTTTCTACAAACATTGTGACCCCTTTGATCTCACATGCTCAAACAGTCAGTGGATGACCCAGACGACAGGGCCTTAACTCCCCTTTGATCTCACGGGCAATGATGCCCTGGAGAGATATCATCACGCCATGCATGCCTCTGAAGGCTTTCATCTTTTGGTGTCAAGCATCAGCTCTCATTGGAGGTCACTCTCCTTGCGGTCAGGCCTTTTGATCCCAAGCTCTAACTCTCATTGGAGGTCACTCTCCTTGTGATGATCAGGCTTCCATCGATCTTCTAATATGTACGTTCTAAGTTTCTAATCCTCCGATTAGAGGTCACCATCTTGCGGTCAGCATCTTAATATGTGTGCTATTCTACTTGATGATGGACAGTACTCCAGTTCGGTACAGATGGATGCGCAACCACATTCTTCTCTTTTTGTTTTGTCTCTCCAGTGATCACATCTCAGCTTTTCCTTTCACAAGTTTCAGAAAACAAGAAAAGCTTTCTTTTTACAAAGAGAAAGTTATGGCAAGAAATCGTTGTGAACTGTCACTAACAAGAGAGATTTCACAAGTTCAACTGTTCAAGATCACCACCTGTTCACAAAAAGGAATTTTGGCACTGCATCTTTGAAATTATTAAACTAGAACAAAATGGGCAAACATGTGCTCTCTCCCCCTCTTTCAAAGCCTGGATGCAAACCTATCACCTCGATGATGGACAATTACACTTGACAACCTGGTAAACAAAGTTATCACCGGGCCAGCAGGTGTCGCATAGTGAGCCCATCTTTGGCTTTTGTTATCATCTGAAAGGCAGCTTAGGACCAGTAACAACGATTAGCCTTACATGATAGTGACAACGAACAAGTGGTTGCGGTAGGAGTCTGCCATTTAACCCCATAATCGATTCTGTTGTTATATATATGCATGGCCCCTCATACAACTTTTGAGTCAGCAATATAGTTTTCCTTTTCACATGATTTACCAGTTGTAACCACTTTGGGCCAGCAGGAATCAGATGCCACCATAAAGGATTCATCCTCTTTGAGAGCAATGATATCATTTTGGCCAACATATGGATAAGGGTTTGTGAAATGGCCTTCAAAGTTTGGTCAGTGGGCTCAAAACCCGGCCCCTTTTCTTGGGCTGTGCCTTCCAATCCAAGGCTCCTTATCTACCGAGTTCCTGCTAATCCAAAGTCACTGCAACTTGATCCACACACACTTTCCATGCCCAAGCACCAATTATTAGCAAAACTTTGATCGTTGCGCAGTCCTAATAATTAACCAGCTGATGGGCCCTACATTTCATATGGCAAGGATCAAGGATGTATCCAAGTTAACCACCGGTACTTTTACTGCAACCACTTATTGATTGTAAGGATAGCAGTCTGATAAATCAGCTTACAGACAGGTTTGTAGAATATCTTGATGTCAGCCTGTACATCCTTGAAGTGCAACATTTCAAAAGGCACTCTAGTAGGGATCAATTAGCGGTGGACAACACATGAATTCAACTGAGACACATCTGATTGAGTGATCAAGCTAGTATCAGAGCCTGCCAGGAATCAAGATGACAGCATGCTAGCTAGCTATAAATAGACTACTGTTTCCTTGTTGATCTCACAAATGGGCTCCAAGATAACAAGGAAAGTAGGTTGGTGACGATGGAACAGCTTGAATCTTAGCTCAATCTCGATCTTACGCGAGAGACCGATCGCAACGGATTAGTTACCTTGTTGCTATCAGTAATGTTTGTCTGTGCACTGATCAGGCGACACAAACACCGCATAATCTGCATCAATTAGAGTTTAGAAGCTAGGAACTTTTTACAATAAGCTGCACCTATATGTGATCAGGACTCAGGAGTGGTGAATATCTGCTCTTTTTTTTAAATCCAAGTGATCATTAAAAATTAAAAATAAAGGGAGGGAAATAAAGGGGATTGAGAAAATTAAAACTAAAGAGGAAAGGGAATGGAAATGGGATGTGCTGGATCAAGTTTTCCTCCCTTTAATCCCCTTTATGGCTGAAAAAAGGAAAGGGAAAAGGGGATCGGCAATACACGATCGGAAGGAATAATATATATTTTTTTATACAAAGCCAATTAAATTATTTTATTTAAAGCTAGCCTCCTATCACGCAGTCATCCCTCCTCATTGAATGACATTTTTTAGATAATAATGGGATAAAAATATCCCAGCCTCCACATCTTAATATGATTTGGCCGTGCCATTGAATGACATGGAAACTGAAAATATCGAATAAATAATTAATCCTGCCTAATCCTAATAAATGATCAACATCAGGAATCAGTTCCGTCTTCTTTAGCCAGAAATTCCTATGGGCTACACACATACAAGGCCTTAAAGCAAGCAATCGGGTTGTGCATCTGGGCCCAGTCTTGAAATCCTTTGGACCCAATAAAGTCAGAGCTTATGCATGCATGATCGCCTCTGCACTTCGAATGCTTCTGATTTGTTTGTGTCATGTCTTTGCTCGACATGTTTCTTGCATGCATGATCTTCGTCCTCGACACAACTGACACCGAAGAAACCAGAAAAATATGCACGGATCACCTACACTTTAGAATGTTAGCTGCTAAATCAAGTAATAATCACGGATGTCAATACGTTCAGTTTTATCTGACGTTAGCTAGGATGATCCAGGAACTGACCTCGTAATGCTATAATGGGCTGCTACAAATCGAAAATACTCCCTTCGTTCCAAATTGTAGGTTGTTTTGATTTTTTAAATTCATAGATATTATTATTGTAAAACATCGTTGTAACCGGTACAGCAAGAACCATACACCGCGCAAGTTCATGTTCTGAAATGAAAAATTAATTAGGGCCAGCCAATTGCATGCTTGCCACTGCATTGAACGGTAATGGCTCAACCTGGGTATCGTAGTCTGATTGAAGCCACAGATAAAATCGCTGGCTCAGAAATTCTCGCTGAGATCTTGCTTGACCTGTTTAATAACCTGCTCGGACCTGCCGCCTGGCCTCTGGCTGCTGCCACGCTTCCTGCTGCTCTCACGCGACAGATCCACCATCTCCTCCATCTTGGGAGTCAGGTACGCCCTAGTAGTAGCAGTAGCAGCAGCCTTCCCCGCCGACCCCTGCAGCTCCACCCCTGACGCTCGCTGCTGCGCGTGCGAGCTCATGCCGGCGAGCAGGCACGCGCGCCCCGTCTGCTGGTACTCCCGCCGGTCGCCGACGCGGGCGCTCAGGTCGCGGAGCTCCTCCTTGATCGCCTCGCACGTCGGGTCGTCGCCGGCCGCCCCCGGCGCCGACCGCTCCACCTCTTTCAGCCGGGCGTCCAGGATCCGCGCGGCGCCGGCGTGCTGGCCGCCGTCGGCGGCCGCCCGCGCCGCCGCGATGCCCTCGGCCGCCGCGAGCCGGACGCGCTCCCGCTCGACCTCGATGGACGGCGGCGGCATGTGTTCCAGCTCCAGCGGCCTCTGGATCACCGCGGCGGGGGCGGCGGCGTGGGCCGTCTGCCCTGTCGCGGCGTCGCCGTAGGTGCAGCTGACCTTGACGAGGCGGGTGACCTCCTCCGTCGCGCGGGCCCTCGGCACGTACACGAGCACCAGGAAGAGCCTCCTCTCGTCGTCGTAGAGCTCGCCGGCGTCGATGGTGGCGGCGCGGCCGTCGGCGGCGACGTTGCTCTCGTAGGATCCGGACTTGACGTCCTGGACCCGCACGCCCCGGTGCAGGCACGTGACGGCGACGCGCGTCTCCTGCACGGCGACGGAGAGGAGCCCGCCGACGCAGCGCGCGAACGAGTCCTGGATCGCCGCCTGGTCCTGGACGAAGGAGAAGGTGCCGCCGGTGGCCTCCGCGATGGCGTGCATCGCGGCGGCGTCGTGGTCGGCGCCGAAGCCGAACGTGTGGATCGGCCCGGGCCGGGAGCCGGCCGACGCGAACGAGCGCGGCACGAGGCTCGCGTAACTCTTGGCGACGCCACCGTTCGGCTGGGCGATCGCAGGCGGGAGGCACGTGTCCTGCCCGTCGGAGAGGAGGATCATGCTGGCGACGGCGTTCCTGTGGCGGCGGCCGAGGAGCACCTGGGTGCCCACGAGGAGGCCCTGGCCAATGTTGGTGCCTCCCACGACGACGAGGCGCTCCACGGCCAGCTTCGCCGCGGCCTTCCCGGCGGCCGACATGCGTGCGAGGTGGGTGATGCGCCACGCGGCGTTGGAGAAGGTGACCACGGAGAGGCGGTCGGCGGGGCCCAGCTGGTCGACGACGAAGCACATGGCACGCTTCACCAGCTCCAGCTTCTGGCCATTCATGCTGCCGCTGACGTCGAGCACGGTGACGAGGTCCAGCGGCGCGCGCGCCACGTCGGCGGGAGCCTTGGCGTCCACGAGCACCGCAAACTTGTCCCAGGACGCGCCCCTCCCGAGCGCCGGGAACTCGCACTGCACCTTGAGGACCAGGCCGCCGTTGGCTGCCGGGGCGGCCTGCGCCCCGCCGGCGGCAGGCCGAGGCTCCAATGGGTCGTCGTCTTGGAACACGACAACGGGCGGCGGCGGCGCCGCCGCGAAGTGGGGAAGTTTGATGTCCGGCATCGGCGGTGTGTGGGCTAGGGTTGGATCGATCTCGTTGGCCAGGTATATATAAGGGAACGTCGCAACCTTGGAAAAGGGCTTAACTGTAAAATAATCCTATCACTAATTCTACTCATTGGATTAGCATCTTATGACTTTAATTTATTGTTTCCAAAGTTGCACGAGGTAGATGATTTGCACCAGATATGTTCCCATATATCGGCTTCTGATTTAGCGGAGACTGGTAGATGAAAATCCGGGCTGTAATTGTGCTGCTGCTGATTTTTTGGCTGCCGCGCCGATCATCTTTCCATCATTCCATGCATGCACGAACATCTTTCCCGAAAAGATAGAAAGTGTCAAATGATCAAGTTGTTTGGCTGCTGCTGATTTTTAGGCGTCGTCAATCTGTTCAGATTAGATTAGAACGCGTTGGAGTCAAAGGGGCTGCATGCAAAAAAAAACCAAAAAAAAAGGGGCTGCATGCCGCGTATATGAACCGTCCAGTCAGCAATGAACAAGTTCACACCTTTTAAATTTTTTTTTGTGCCAATGGAACATGTTCATTCATGTATTAGATTAGATGGGCTACACAGATCGCGCACGCCACTTTCTCTGGGCCATGGCCCATGGACCAAATTTGAAAACTGACAAACACCGCTGCCTATAAATATCGCCATTGGATCAAGGAAGGAAAAAAGCTAAGAGCTTCTCCGATCATGCCTCTCTAGTCTCTACATGATCTATGTTGTAGCAGGAGTAGAACAGAAATGGCGGCACATGCCTTTGACCTAAACCTTGAGCCTCCCCAGTTGGGCTTAAACAGCCCTATAGATTGGAATGGCATTGCTCATTGGGATGATCCTGGGCATGAACTAGAGCTCGATATGGTGTGGGGAGATGGAGATGGAGGTAGTGGTCAATCGCATGGACTAGACGCCGGCGCCTACTTATGAATTATGATTGCTCCCTGCTCTGACTTGCTTTAAATTTTGCTGTCCTACCTGCAGAAGAATTAGGAGATGAGAATGCTGCCGGCGAGCAGCTAGGGAAAGTAAGGTCTGGTTTGGTTCGGTTGCTTATTTTTAAGCACCCGTCATATCGAATGTTTAGATACTAATTAGGAGTATTAAACGTAGACTATTTACAAAATCCATTACATAAGTGGAGGCTAAACGGCGAGACGAATCTATTAAGCCTAATTAGTTCATGATTTGACAATGTGTTGCTACAGTAAACATTTGCTAATGATGGATTAATTAGGCTTAATAGGTTCGTCTCGTCGTTTAGCCTCCACTGATGTAATGAGTTTTGTAAATAGCCTACGTTTAATACTCCAAATTAGTATCTAAACATTTGATGTGACACTTGCTAAAAATAAGCAAAGGGAACCAAACGCCCCCCAAATTTCTTGAGCTGCCAGCACCTCTCTTTGTTTTCAGAGAGAATTGCTTGAGCATCTCTATTTGTTTTCTGGATGATGCAAATTTGCAAGAATTTGGTTGGACCTATGGGGCATGGAGTAGGAGGCAATGCTGCTGCAGATCAGGGTAAGCAATCACTAGTAGAGAATTGGTCTTTAGTCCCGGTTGGTAGGATGCAAATCTCCCGAAAATCCATCCGGGATAAACCAACCGGGACAAAAGGGGGGTCTTTTATCCCGGGTCACTCAACCGGGACAAAAGACCTTACCAACCGGGATAAAACAGGTCACCACGCCATGCGCCGCAAAAAAAAAGAAATTCCATGCTCCCAGGAGGTGATTTTTCACGCGAAATATGCGCGTGCGCGCACCTCCTGCCTCGCGCGTAGCTTCCTTGCCATCCCACCTACACACCACATCTGACTATAGGGGATGCTATCCTTTTATATTAACTCGTAGGGGACCCTTTTATCCCGATTGTAAACACCAACCGGGATAAAAGACCCCCTTTTATCCCGGTTGGTATTACAAACCGGGATAAAATGGTTCGAGGGATTTAGTCCTGTTCCAGTGACCTCGTTGGGGACCCTTTTATCCCGGTTTGAAACACCAACCGGGATAAATGAGGGCCTTTTATCCCGGTTGGTGTTACAAATCGGGATAAAAGGGTCTCGACCCTTTTATCCCGGTTGGCGTTATCAACCGGGATAAAAAAAGGGGGGTCTTTTATCCCGGTTGGTGTTTCAAACCGGGATAAAATGCCTCTCAGGATCTTTTTTTCACACTAACCTTTGCAACCGGGATAAAAGGTTCCGGTTGGTGAGCCTCCCACCAGTGACCGAGCTTTAGTCCCGGTTGGTGAACCTTTTGTCCCGGGCCAACTTTAAACCGGGACAAAAGGGGACGCATCGAAAGCCAATTCTCTACTAGTGAATCCTATTGTCGGTTTTGGTACTGTAATTTCAGATCAATATCTCTTTGTTCTTTTAGATGTTGCAAATGATCGAGATCGAATATCCTGCTCTTAATATTGTGTAGTCTGTTTTGCTGTTGTCGGTTTTGAGACTAGTCAATTGATGAGTCTAGTGTTCAGTGCTGGATTAGCTCATTTTCCAGTTGTCGTAAGTGGTACCTCATTTTTCAAATCCAGTTCAGTGACAGGCCCAGTTTCAGGGATAGTTTCAACTCAAGTCTTTTGTATGTTCAGCGATACGTTCAGTTTCAGAAGTTGTAGCACGACTTTCAATTGCAGACAGCTCAAAAATTTCAGAATTTGTAGACTTCCAGAAGTTGTAGACTTCCAGAAGTCTTGCATCTTGACCCTGCCGAAAGTTAAGAACTCTTCTGCATGTTTTAGTTGACCCCAAAAATTCAGAAAGTTAAGAACACTTTTGTATGTTACTTGATGCTAAAATTCAGAAAATTCAATAATTGACCTAAAAATTCAGAAGTCAGTACTAGGGTAGCTGGACCCCGGCTACGTAGTTCGTAGCCGCGACCCGTGATGAGGGGCGAGGTTTTCCCCCTCAGCGCCCAGGTAATTTGGAGGAAGAGGACGAGGGAATTAGAGATAGTTTATTGCTTAATTCTGAACCTGCTGAGTACAGCTCTTTATAGGCCCTTCGGCCAACCAACCTGGAGCTAAACACTCCTAAATCTAAGGTACTAACAACCCTGGAGCGAGTTGCTCCTCAAGCCAAGGCACTAACAGCCCTATCCTGATCCGCTGCTTCAGATGGCGCGGCTGCAGCTGGCGCGCCGTCAGCGGCCCTGCGGGTGTCCCGGGCACGCCGCCTTCTTGTGTAGGTGCGGCCCCACATGACATGGTGCCTAAAAATTTAGAAAGTAACTTGATTCCTAAAAATTCAGTAAGTTCAGAAAGTTATTTGACTGCCTCAATTTTCAGATGTTGTCGGACATGCTACAATAAAATAGTTCTTTTACTAGTACAGTGAAATAAGCCTTTTGCATGTTTTACATTTGACTTGTCTTTTGCACGTTCAAATAAAAGGAGGAGGTTCTATTCAGATACGTTAAAGATTGCTATTCATCTGGAGTTGGTGGCAAAGACAAATCCACCTGTGCTGAAACTGGAGTGTCTAAGCAGGTTGCACATAAATTTGGTGTGCCTCTCAGAGTTGTGCAGAGTGTGTGGCACAACGGATAGGATTATGGTGGGATAGAAGGTCTAAAAAATAGGAGTAAGGTGGTTAAAAATTGCGGTCACAAATGAATAGGAATAGACATGGAAGTCATCAAAAACATGCCTTTCAGAGAGCGCATGACCATCCAGAATCTTGCCAATAAGAAGAGCACAATTCATAACCGGTTTAAAGAAGGCTATTTTGTCAGCACACCAATGACATAAAGTTTACCTAAAACAAGAAGTTAAACATGTCACTTAAAGCTAACATATTTTTTTTCTCTCGAACATGCAGGAGAGCTGCGAACCAAAGAATTTTTTAGAAAAACCTAGGATACAACCAGGTTTTTATGGAAAAACCTTAGCAGAAAAAGCAGAACACTAAAAAAACTACTCACCCTTTTAACACAAAAGGAAAGACTAGACCCTACTAAACTGTGGAAGGCACCATGGCAACGAGATGAGACCCCCCCCCCCCCCCCCCCACCCCAAATTGACAGAACTCTGTTCAGGTTAGGAAAAATCCCAGAAAAAATACAACGGTTTTGGTGATTCCAAACCGACCAAGCCCAAGAATGGTAATGGAGTTCAGACTCTTTTTAACCACCAACCATTGTAGGGATTGTTCTCCAGCTGTGGGGTTAAGGCCTGTAATCCAAATTTCTGCAGCAAGTTGAACCAGACTTGTTGAGTGAAGACACATGAGACAAGCAAGTGATCTATCGTTTCCTCAGCTTGATGACACAGTGGGCAGCACGCCGGATGTGGCAGATTTCGTTTTGCAAGGTGATCGGCCGTCCAACACCTATTATGCGCGACCACCTTGCATTTGCCGGGGCTTGAAGCTAAACATCTTACTAGAGTTCAGTTTCACAAATGCTGAAGACAAGTTCATACACAGAAACTGCTCTTATCTAGTGCAAGTGACAAAGTTGGTGGACCAAATGTGTTCAACTTCATATATATTTCTGGCCTAGACAAGCTTAGTACGTAACAACTGACAGAGCTCTTTAGCCTTGATTTTAGTTACTGACGCATGGAAATTTACTGTTACCTTTTTAGCACTGCTGCCCAAGTAAATGGCTGTTTCACAACAGCAATTTCATGTTCAGTTCCCATCAAGTAAGGGATTTGTTCCTCTTCCAGGCAACTCATCTTGAGCTCCTCTGTTTTCACAAATGCATCCTGATGGGCACGCAGTTTGTGTCACAGGCAAGGGGATACCATTTTAATAAGATTATTAGATATGGCAGAATGGCATAAATAAGGGAGAGATAAAACTCGAAATTATTATTAGTTTGCTTGAATGATGATCATTTTGAGATATGTTATAAGCAATATATATATATATATATATATATATATATATATATATATATATATATATATGTATTTTAAATGAGTTTGAGACCAACCTATCACAGTTGAAGACTATAATTATTGGGGCATTTGTGTTTGTGCCCTTACTTTGGAGGCTAATGGTGAATTTGCCCTTATTTTTCAACTTTATGATTTTACTCCTTGTTTTTAAAATCGGAGGCAGAGTTTGCCCCTGTTCCATTAGACCACATGTCAACATACATGTGAAAAGACTAGAAAACTATAGGATTAAAATACTTGACATGGAGGACAAGTGCATGTGGTGTTCATGTGGAGGGGGAGAAAACAGCAAGAATCAATGGAAGCTAGAAACATGCCCTAGGTTTTTATGGGGGTGGGCCCAATGGCAATGAGAACACTCCGAGTGGGGGAATAATTGGGGTGGTTGCTCATGGTCTCAGGACAAATTCATAATGAGCAGAGAATAAACCAGGCATTGTTAATCATTCAGCAGGGTCTTTCAGGAACAAAGGAGCCTCGAGTTTCTGCAGCCCTCTCTGCTTCAACTTTTGCAACGTTTCAGGCCCAGCTCTGAAGCAGTCAACTTCACTGGAACCTGACGGTGCCCAACTTACTACTAGCACTGCATAGCATCATCATACTCGCAAGATAAACAATGGCATTACAAGTATTTTCCAGTTGTTTCTCTTGTAACTTATCAAGCTTAAACTTCGGTTTTGAAGATACTTGTTCTTGTTTAACATAGAAACTTACCGCCAAAATCTAGCAAAAGACGAAAGAGAGAGCTGCAATAAGAAGAGATACGAACATATAGATCAGTTGATCATTTTCTTCATTGTGCAATCATAACCCAACGCCCAAACTACAAAGGTAAAAAGTATTATAAGCAGTATAGACTAGAGAGTAATAGGGATTATCATTGGACGACCAATCAGTGCCCTAATCCATCCAATTATCAGTTAATCTGACCAACCCTAGCCGCCGTGCAGCTGATCAGAATACAAAACCTCCCAAGCTGACGTGGAAGAATAGCATGCGCACCAAATGCAACTGCTAGAAATGAGAGAAATCCAAGAAGGCAGCAACAACTTTTGAGGCGGCCAATAACAGAAACAGGCCCAGCATCCATCCATCCGCCAAGCAGCAAACTTTAAAGCTTGTCGATTGCCATGCCTTGCAGTGGAGGAACTGCAACTGCCCCCAACATTTATGTGCCGGGGCACTTGGCACGGATGGTAGGGCCCAGTGTCAACTTAATCTGGGGATCGATGCTAATGCATGGAACACTAGCAAACAATCTTGCATTGGGGCTGGTCCCTCTCTCTGATTATGAACTGTTAACAAGGTTATCAGGCTACTAGAAGCTGGAAGCAGTTGGGAGCATCAGGCCATAATTTGGGGTTTATGCCGGGCTAAAAGCGTCGGAAGCCACGCCGCGGTTAGCCCGGGGAAGGATTATTCAACTGATCTTGCTTGGTCATCAGCTAGACGACATGTAGGAGGACCCAAACCAGGTGGCTGGCTGATTGATTTAGAAGAGAATTGTATAGAGAGTGACCATGTTCAGTGTTGCTCACAGGTCATCATCCATGGGTTTTCAGTTGAGACACACTGTCAGAGCTAAGCACAGGACAGGACAGGATGTAAATGTATATGTTTGTGATGAGTTGGACAGTGACAGGAATTGGTCTAGCTAGCTGGTGTTGGCTTCAGGAAATGAAAAGGATTTCAGGCAGCCGAAAGGAGAAAAGTGGAGGGAAAAGAACGTTTGTCTGGTGGGTCCTCGACGATAAACAAACTTCACTATAATAAGATTCTTGCTGAAGCTTTGCGAGGCATGGCGAGAGCAATAACAGTAAAAGGTACAGGCACCATGATGAGCGCGGCCGGCTTAGTGCTAAACCCACTTGGATTTCCACAAGCTAGCCGAGCTCTTCAAATTTCGAATTCGAACAGGTTGCCCTGTTTCTTTCTTTTTTTTTTAATAAAAAACAAGTCACCCTTAGACTGATGCAGCTGCAACAAGTATCCGAGACCTCGTCTGAAACGCATGAAATTTCAGAGGAAACTGTACAATTCTCATGGCCTTCGATGAGACAAGATGAAATTGTTTTTACAAGCACACAGTATGGGACGCCGTATGGTTCAATCAGTGGGTGCAGTTGGAGGCCAAGACAAGTTAGGTTAGGTGAGGTGCGACTTGGTAGTGTGTGTGTGGCTCCATAGTCCATAGACCTCTGGTTAGAGAGTCAACTAACGCTCCATGCATGAGCCTAATTCCAAGCCATAATCGACGACACAATTCTATACACAAATCGCAAGTCACACACAGCCGCTCCTGTATATAAAGCATTCTCAGGTAGCTCTGCCAGAGAGAGAAGGAAGAGAGAGAGAGAATCCCCTGCCCTCCGCCTGCCCTCCATCTCCACCTCCATAGACCTCATCACTCAGGTTGGCATGGAGATCGAGTCGGCCAAGTGCGAGTGCTGCGGCCTGCGTGAGGACTGCACCCGGGAGTACATCGCCGGCGTGAAGGCGGGCTTCGGCGGGCGGTGGCTCTGCGGGCTGTGCTCGGAGGCGGTGCGGGACGAGGTCGCCGCCAAGAAGCGCGGCGACCTCGAGGGCGCCGTCAGGGACCACATGTCCTTCTGCGCCAAGTTCGGCAAGAAGGGCCCCGCCTTCCGCGTCGCCGACGGCATGCGCCAGATGCTGCGCCGGCGCTCCAGCGACATCTCCGCCACCTCCTCCGCCGCCTCATGAAAAAGCTAGTAGCGGAGGAAGAAGAAGGGTTGCATTGGCTGTGAAGAAGAAGAAGAAAGCAGCCACTGATCGAGCTCTAGCAGCGGCGGCGCGGCCGAGCAAAGCTTTTGCTGCGGCGCCGGTGATCCTTGACGATGGCAGGTTCTAGGATCGGTTGGTAGTTTAATCTTGTCACAATGTCACCGTACTAGCATGTTGCAAGTCGGTGCCGTTGGCTTGGTTGTCCTCTAGCTCCATTAGAGGTGTGCCAAGCGAAAGCCTTCTTAGGCCTAGAAGAAGGCGGCTTCTTGGACGTTCCGAGTTTTGGTACAAGGAGAGGTTGTACAACTTGAACCACAATCGCAATGTACCATTGATCCCTTCATATCATGAATTGGATTTATTTTTTCTGCATTGGTGTTCACGGATATGCTGCATTCTCTGCACATTGATCATCAATTCATCATCATGGAGCTGGAGCACTTCTCCCAACTTTGGGCTTAAAAGGTTTTTATTTAACCCCAGCAAAGGAACAAAATCATATCAGATTTTGGGATTTAAAGTGATAGCTTGTAGACATTATCCTTATCGTTGTGCTTCATTTTCTGAACCTTGATATGCATGTGCACAAGAATGAGGTGAACACACAGAAAAAGTGTTGCGGCAATTTGGATCACAAACTTCAATCAGTTACAGCTTTCTAGCTGTAGTCTTGTGAGAGCTTCTCAGCTGCTCTCTCACCCACAGATAAATCTATCTCCGAAGAGATTTAGACAGAACAACCGGATATCAAATCACACCCATCCTGAAGGTAAGTGAACATCAACCAATTACTGCTTTTTATAAAGAAAGAAACGAAAGTCATGTACTTCAGATTTGGATCAACTGTTGATTCTTAGCACGGAGTACCTTATGGCTAGCATGCATCTTCACTGTTCACTGTGACAGACCACAGTTGTACTGAGCATAATTGTGTTTCCGCTTACTGCTTTTTATAAAGAAAGATGCTCTCTCCAAATCAGCAAAAATGAGGGGGAAAAATGATAAAATGTGCCAAGGCAGAGATGCTGACTAGGACAAGATCAGGTGTGCATCAATAATCTGGAACCGTACTACCATTTAAGGAATAGCTCATGAGGATGCGTGCTTGATCATTTCCTTCCTACTATGGATCTCAACTGCATAATTGTTGTGCCGCTTGTAAGATTCTCCCTCATATGCCAAGCAGAAGCATGGGGGCAAGAGACTGAGTCATATCCACGTCTGAACATATTTTTAAGCTGAGCCCTAAAAGATGTTATAAGGTCTTGTATCGTCTCTACGATTTGTGACGACCGGTGGTCCAAAATTTTTCTTTGAATTTATATCACAATTTGGACTCTAGGGTTTATGATCCATACAAGCTCAGAGCTTTCAGAATTATTCTCTTCTTTTCCACTCATAAATACAAGAACTATCTTTAATTTAGGTGTAGCTCTTGCAATGATTTTTCTCTCCTGAATTTCTTTATTCATAGGTTATTTGCGCAAAGCACATAATTAGTGTAGATCCTTATGTTAATGTTTAATCAACAACTCTCCTTTTCTTTTTGAATGGAGTCCGTCAAGGCATCTCAGAATGCTTCCTTGGACGCAATGATTGAAGGCTCATCCTGTTACTGACATGGCCTCGAAAATTCCAGATCCATGGAACAGTAGTCAGTAGTGGGTACTACGGCAAGTCACTGATTGCATACTTGTTTGCGCTCCCATTTCTCTTGCCCGGCCGTATGTAAACTGTAAAATCCTTCGGCTCCTCTGGAAAAGCTTGCATTGTAAGGGCTAGTTTGGGAGTCCAAAATTTCGCCGGGATCCGGCCTTTTCCCCAGCCAGGCGCTCCCCGTAAAAATGCGGCACGAGCAAAAAAATTCTCACCATTTGGAAGCCCACACCGAAGGGCTGGGCGACCCGTTTCCTCGCATTTTCCCCAGGGCAGGCCCTCCCAACCTCGAGGGTTCGGCCGCTGCTTCCCCGTGCGGCTCCTCGAGCGACGCGAGTCGAGGGTCGAGGTATCTCCGCAGCTAGCACCGCACTGCGCCACTCCATCTCCTCAACCAGGCTCTGCCGCCGCCGCCTCTCTGTCCAAGTGTCGCTGCCGCTTCGCGTCACTATCCAGATACCACGGCTGCTTCGCCTCCCCATCTCCTGATTCGTGAATGTAACATTGTCGCTCTCCTTGGCCATCTCGATCTACAGCGACACCTCCACCAAGGCCGCATCCTCCGCATCGACCATGGTGTCTCCACCTTGTCTTCCTCCTCTATCACCGTGATATGAGTTCTCCCCCTATCCTCCTCTCCTATTGCCTAGGGTATGTATGATGTGAGTTGATAAGTTCTTGGTATGCTGTGTACATGGATTCTATCCATATTGGAATAAATTCCTGGAAGTGCATATCACTTTGATGCACTGTCGATCTCAAAATTTGGAATCTAAAGTTCTGAACTAAAATGTATTTCCTGTTTGTTCGGTAAGATCAAATGGTAATTTAGATGTCTAAATTTAGGTAACGTTTATTGCTAGATGGTCATATTTGTTAACTAATTGGAACTTGCTCAATCTTGGTGCAGGTAAAGGAATTACTGGTATCTCATGTTTACCAAGTAGGCAAGTGTAAATCATGTTCTGTGTCTCCACAGATGCCACTTACTACTGCAGAGAAGATTATGGATTCTCATGGTGTGGATCACCTTCCTGTAGTCTCTTAACATAATAATCTTCAGGATAACGAACTTTTGATAGGTTTTGTAGATAGAGAATGCATCGCCATCGCTTGAAGGTAAAAGTAGGATTCTTCTAAGATCGAACATAGTATTGCTTGTATTCCATAGCCCTTCCTCCTTCAATTGCTGAAATTTTTGAACTTGGACAGAATTTCACTGCACTGGACTGAACTACAAGTCCTTTATTTCTTGCTTATACGTGAGTGTTCCCTATGCTATGCATGCCTGGACTTGTTCTCTGTCAACTGTCAGCTTTGGATTCTGAAATATAGTACAAACATGTTCTCTATGCTATGCTTCGCATGTCCTTGAAGAGCATTGGATTCTGAAACGTAGTATTGACCACCAGCTCGCAAACATTACTTTCCATCCCGTGGTACTTCGTTAAGATCAACATGATATGTTTCATGAATAAATGTTGTGAATAATTCTTGGTCTGCTATATTTGTAATATTTGGGTTGGATAGATCTTGGCCTAGTTCTTCGATATTGGTTAGGATGTAGTTATCCGGTTTGTCATAGGCTGCAATAGGGGATTTCTCTGAGCCACATGCTCTAAAACTGGTGAGGCACTAAGGCAGATGCCTTTTGAGATAACTACAAACAGTAAATAATACTTGTTAATTCAATTTTCTCTCCCTCACTGAGATGTTCTTTGTGAGTTCAAATGGACTGTTAAGCCGTTTCAAACCTAAGGTCCTGGAAAATGGTAGAAATTAAAGTTGAATGATCAGGGCAGCTACGAAAGAGTAGCAGTAGTACTTCTGATTTGCTTACCATAATTGACGATGATTGCCTTTCTTAATAGGTTGCACCACCTAATATTGGTAAGCTAGGAGATTACAGACCTGAATGCATTTTTCAAAAATACTTGATAAACAAGTACTAATTAACTTGGTAGCTAGACTCCATTTTCTAATTTCAGTGTCTGTTGGTACTCCCATGTTGTATTTTCGGTGTGTTGAACAATTAGACTTGGTTTGGGCCTTGGGGTCTTTGTTTACGATGCTATTCATGTTGTGGGTTATCAAGATCACAAAGGTAGCTTACCTTAATCTGTTTGGTTTTATTTGGTTTATGTGTTCTGATGATTTATTTCCCTTCAAAAGTAAAAACATGTTATCCCTTTGTTTTATATTGCTCAGTAGAGACATATTCTATCTCTTTGGCCAGTGCTTGTGTACATGTGGTTATTTGAGGATTCTGAAAATTTATGGCACTTCAAAACCTGCTACCCTATGTTTGATATGCTTATGAATTTATTCTTGAGACTTGAGCTTCTAACTCATGTGACCTCATAGGTTATATCTGTCTAACTTATGCTCAAGTGTTGTTTAGCGGAACGACCACACAAGTTCCATTACAGTTATCCGATCGTGTTATATAGTTTGGTAGGGTTGTATCTGACTGTGTGCACTGTTGCGAGGGAGCAAAGTTTTTTTTTCATTTCCTGTTTAGCTTGGTCCGGTCCTTGTTGTGATTAGTACTGACATCTGCACCTGCAGCTTCTTTGAAAGCGTCAAATAGGAACGTCTTTGTTTTGAGTTTCCTAAATTATAGTAGACCACTGATGCATGGGAGAGACGATCAATCCTAAATCAACTTATAGAGAGCAACTCATCTCCCCCTTTTTTTTTGAGGGCAACAGCTCATCTCCCTGAGTTTATTGCTAGTTACTACAATTACCTCTTTCATGCTTTTCTAAGTCTGCAGTGCATTTCCATTGTTTGAGCAATATTATGTCTTAATTTTTATCCCACTTGATAGATAAAATGAGGTTATTTCTAACAACAATTATATCTGTCAGATACAAGTTGAATCAACTGGCCAAGTATTCTAGGTTCTTGATGAGCTCATCAAGAAACATGGTACTTCTTGAAGAGCGGTAGTC
Organism: Setaria italica; assembly: GCF_000263155.2. NCBI lineage: Eukaryota > Viridiplantae > Streptophyta > Magnoliopsida > Poales > Poaceae > Setaria > Setaria italica. The sequence goes on along the minus strand of NC_028458.1, from coordinate 22,174,140 downwards.
TCTTGCATGAATTATATTCATCTGGTTGCATGATGGGAGGACTGTAATTTGAATATTTGTGTATATTTTAGCTATTTATCTTGTAAATGTTGCTCCAGATCATATAATTATTTCGGATTTAATCATGAGTTGCTTGTTAAACAGGGAACAGAGAGCGTACTACTTACTTGTTGATACAGATTTTAGCTATTTAAAAATAAGATTTCTTATCTTTCTTGCACTACTTGCCTTTTGTATTGGGAAATGGCTAATGGGGTACTTTTTCTTCCCTGGACTTTTACCCCCAAACAGCAGGAGGGAAAAGGGGAATATCTCCCCTGCGGGAGAGGGGGATTTGAAATTCCAGAAAAAACACTATGGGATCGTTTTTTCCCTGGGCTAATCCCCGTGCTTCCAAACTAGCCCTAAAGTACCACTTGATTTTACCACAACGGAGTCTTTTCACCTGACGTCTATAAATGAATTATTGAATTGTAACCTCCCAACAATCCCCACACACTCATAAACACGCTGTCGGTTGGTGAAGTCTGTCAAGTTTCTTCAATTTAACCACTAGCAGCCGATCTTGAGTTCGTGCGTCCGGGTGCTGATAGTTTTTACAGCAACGATTTGTTCCACCATTTCACCTGACGAAAATGAGTGCAGGCTTCCGTTACCGTTAGCAGTTAGCACACACGAGCAGAGCATTATCTTGCACGTGACGGAAGAAACAGCAGCTTTCTGCCGAGGCTGCCAAGGCATCAGAAAAACCTCAGGTGACACTACCATGATGAAAAGCATCTGCACAAATAGTAACTACTCATCAAACACCCCATGAGCAGCGTACATTTTACCGTTAGACGCCAAGTAAAATAGATTTGCTGACAATAATGCTCCCTTTGAGTGAGCCTCACAAGTACCCAAGAAATCATGTCACTGGATGTAATTAGCTAGCCATGCACAACAGAAAACTGTCAAACACCAGCTCACAACAGACAACATCCGCTAATAAACTTACCATAGTTAACCTGATATAATTAGGCTCTGAGCAACTGTTTCTAGTTCTGACATCATGAACTAGTCCATGGCATAGAACCATTATCACATAAAACTAACACAGAACCTAATAGCATCTGCTGATAACAGCATAACACGAGACAGAAAACCAAACTTGGCATTTCAGATAACTAATAGTCTAGGTCCAGCATATACTGCTTCACTGCTAGTGCTGAAACTACAAGGCTCCAAAGGCATGTAACACTAGCAGGAACTATGGCATTATGTCTACAGAACAGGGTAGAACTTCGCACGCAACCAAACCTGCATCAAGACACAAGACAGACATCAGTATCAAGCAGTGGAATCAGCACTATCCATTTCTCCTAGAGAACTGCAAAACTAAGCATGTAGTTACCTCATCAGGGGTTATATGCGTTGCAGGGCTCCAGAGTCTGACTTTCTCTCAGGATCATTCAAGACTTGAAGAAAATCAGAACCCATAAAGTGGTCCATGAACTGAGTGGGAATGAATGAGAATGCGACTGACTGAAGGATCGATGCGAGATGCAATGCAGGGGCACTATGTGAACCTAAGCTGTGTGGAGATGCAGCAGATATGGTATGCTGGATATGCAACAAGGAGAATGCATAGTGAAGTTAGTATTGGAACAGAAGGAAGAGATAACAGGGACTTCTTGCATCTTCCAACCAGCTTCTTCCTTAAAAAAAACTAGAAGAAGCCGGCAAGGAGATGATGGTGTTCTACTGCTCTTTGCAGAGCACCAGGAAGCCAGGATAATTAGTGTGGCAACCAGTTGGCTAGAGCATAGAAGGAAATAAGTATGCAAGGATATGCAAGATGCATGAAATGCAGGTACCCTACAAATATTTGACATCTGATTGGGGACTAGGATGCATGCTGGAGATGGGACTGCTGCTTTGGCAGAGTGCCACTGTAAGTTCAGAACATGTACTATGGATGCTAATGATGCAATGCTAAATTCTACACCTAACAAACCAAGAAAGCATATAGGTGAATACTATCAACTGCCATCCACCCCATCCTTAACCTAGAATCCACCTTCACAACAACCAACATGGCAGTTTCACTTTTAACTAACTTTCTGAGATCCTTCACCTAGGAACTACACAACCATGATCCTGACCATATCTTACAACCACCAGGTATTTATGACCATTACCCTATACACTACTATGCAGGAAGAAAAGCTGTCAGTTGAAGATAACCTATGTACACAGGAACCACCCTTCCATCCTCCTAATATTCAACGATCTGCTATATCCAACTGGAGAATCCTCCTCAGATTCTCCGTTGCTATAGCACTAGCAGTTTCATTGTCATTGAAGAATTCATACCCTGCTCCCCCAACTGGGGATGAAGGAGCTGATTTAGCATGCGGCCTGACCTCCACATCATCTGAGCGCTCAACTGGTGGCAGCTCAAGAGAAATGCTGCGCTTCTGGCGGAGGGAGAATTTGGGGATGGGCAGTGAACTGGGGGGTGGTGAGTTGGAAAATGCTGGCCCCGCCCACAGCTCAGACCGGGAGGGAGGAGATGTGGAGGGGCTTATGGAAATGGGTCGACTGCGCTTGCCACCATGACGTGGCTGCTGCTGTTTGGGTGTCTTGGGCTCTGGGGACGAGTAGGTGCGGGCAGGTGGGGGTGGTGGAGAAGCGAGAACACCCATGTAGCCACCACCAGAGTGGAAAGACCGGCAGTTCATTCCATGGAAGTCACGAGAGGGAGGTGGTGATGAGAAGTGTGGTCCCGATGACTTTCTACGGGCACCAGGGTGGCGGTGATGGTGGTTGCGCTGCTCCGGGAAAACCACAAGAGCCTCCATGGACAGTTACGCTTGCAGTGATGATGTTTCGGTGGGGGATTGGCTTTCCAATACACCTGAGGCAGCTTGCAGCAGCAGGTCACCCCCAGTCCTAATGAAAAACAAACAGAGGTGCTGAGGATCAGAACTTGCACTTTTAATCATACTGTCAGTATATATAGTACCACAGCTAAAGAATACAAGAACACATCATCAGCGGAAAAAAAAACTGGTAATCACCGCCCTCTTCCTAGCATCTTCCAAACATTATGCGCATGTGAGGTCAGTGAAACTCTATTATGATTCAGAATTCTACAATATGGGAACTGAGAAGGCATACAAACACATAGGACAAGTATAAAAAAAATGGATACCCTTGCTACAAATATCAGCAAAAGCCTAGCAAGATACAGATGGTAAAGCGCCACCCTTTCTTACATTACACCACATCCTGGTGAGAAATCTCACTGTAGTTCAGAGCAAGTAAACGACAGCGAGCGAGGCATATATGAAAGTAAAGTTACGATTTTGACGACCCAGTAACAAACCGGAAAACTGCAAAACAAAGTGGAAAAGAAGACAAAATATGATCACGTGTGTATACCTTCCAGATCTACAGCCGAGGAGCAGATCGGTGCCACCACAGAGGACGTCGTCTCCTCCACGCTAATCCCCTCCGCTGCAATGCAGATCCGGCCACGAGCACACTGCACGCACGCACAAACCAGGTTAGGAAACGAAAAACCCAAACATCACCGAACCGACCATCATCCACACACACACACACCCCGAAGCACAACAGCCCACCTGCTCCTCGAAGCGGAACAACGGATCTGAGCCGGCGAATCTCGCCACTTCCGGCGCGGGAAGTCCCGGTGAAACCCACCGTCTCGGCCGGGAGGAGGCGGCGCGTCAATCCACGGGAGCCAAAGCCGGATCCGGGGGTAGCCGCCGGAGAGGAAACTCGCGGAAAGGTGAGGCCTTGGGGTTGGGCGAGGAGTGAGAGCCCGGAACGGGGGCGGCGGGATGGGAGCGCCGAGGGGGGAGGGTGGGAGTGGGGTGGGTGGGGGTGTAGGGTAGGACGGCACAAGGCGACGGACGGCGACGGACCCGAGACGGGGTTTCGCAGCGGCAGTTGATACAAATCCGTTGCGTCCGGGAGGGTGCTGGTTGGGGTACCCGACGGCCGTGCCACTTGGCTACCAACGGCTTCCACTTGTAAACTGCCGAGAATAAGAAAAAAAAGAAAGGCAGATGATGCGAAGAAAACAAATCTTAGAGCGGAATAAAATTTTGGAAACATTGCGATTGCATTCTTGCACGTTGAGCAAGGAAGTTTGTTTTTAAACTTGAGTCCCTGTCACATAGTATTAAATATACGCTAATTATAAAACTAATTACACATATGGAGGCTAATTTGCGAGACGAATCTATTAAGCCTAATTAATTCATGATTTGATAATGTGGTGCAACCATTTGCTAATAATGGATTAATTAGGCTTAATGGATTCGTCTCGTGAATTAGCCCAGAGCTTCTGCAATTAGTTTTATAACTAGCTCATGTTTAGTCTTTCTAATTAGCATCTGAACATTCGATGTGACAAGAATTAAACTTTAGCGTAAGGATCCAAACACGCCTTAAAACTAAAAACTTAGCTTTGTTTTTCTTGGTGTCGTGCATATATCTATGGGCCTACTAAGAGGTTTGAACAGTCCTAAATATAGAGCTGGACATCGAGACATATCTGACATGGAGACTATAGCGCAGGATGACGTAGTCTATGTGGAAAGATAGAAACTAGTCGAGGATTAGGAAAATTACTCGTAGCAATAAGAGTAGAAGCCGTCTAGTCGAATCCGACTAGTTTCTTGGAACCAACCGACCTGTAATCCTGCCCCCGGCAATATAAGGCAACGCAGGGACTCCCTCTAAAGTAATTCAATCCAACCAACACACAGTACGTAGGGTATTACACTATTCAGCGGCTCGAACCTATTTAAATCGTGTGTCTGCATTTACCTTCGAGTTTCTGATCTCGACAAGCCCCACTGACCAAAATACTACCTCGGGCACCTCCCTCGGTAGGTTGCTGGGTCTAAACACCGACAGTTGGCACACCAGGTAGGGGCTCTCTCCAAGAATCCACTGGCGAACTCGATGGTACAAGTCATCATCAAGCCAATCATCACGTTTGAAACAGGCGCAATGTTCGTCTTCGGCTCCTGGGTGTGCATCGCAGACGGCGCTGGAAATTTCCACCACCACATTGCACTGGCCCCGGAGAAGAAGCAGCAAACCATGAAGCTCCAGCGTCAAGCTCTAGAGGATCTCGTCGAGAATTTTGACAGATTTTTAATGACTAAATACGGAGAAGAAGCAGCAAACCATGAAGCTCCAGCGTCAAGCTCTAGAGGATCTCGTCGAGAATTTTGATGGATTTTTAATGTCTAATTTAGTCAGAGGCTGGGGGAACGATGTCGGTGTTTAGACCCGGCAACCTACCGAGGGGGTACCCGAGGTAGTGTTTTATGCATGGGGCTCACTAAGATCAGGAACTCGAATGTGAACTCAAACACACGATTTAGATAGGTTCGAGCCGCTTATGTCGTGTAATACCCTACGTCCTGTGTGTTGATTGTGTTGTATTGATTGAACTTGTTTGGAGGGGGTCCCTGCCTCGCCTTATATTGCCGGGGGTAGGGTTACAGATCAGTTGTTTACAAGAATACTAGTCGGATTCGACTAGAGAGTCCTACTCTAATTGCTACGAGTAGTTTTCTAATCCTCGACTAGTTTTTATCCTTCATGTAGACCATGACGTCCTGTACCGTAGTCTCCATATCTGACACGTCTCGGTGTACAGCGCCGTATCCAGGACTGTTCAAACCTTCTAGTGGGCCCATAGATGTATGGCCGACAAGCCCCCGAGTACGTTTTAGTCAAATGTAGCAGTCCCGGATACTTCTGCAGATGGCTCCGACTAGTTTGTGGTGCTCTTTGTGTACTCCATTAGATTGAGTCTTCGACTGCACTCAATAACTGCTATGCGGCTAGAATGTGCTCAAACCTCATTTAACTTGGTCTTGAATCTTATATGGAAGTGCGACGAAAGTCACACTCCATATGGAGTAGCCCCCGAGCCTTAGGTTGAATCGAAGAATCAGGCTGAGGGTCAATCTTATAATTTCACATCTCCTTTTCCCTTAAAACCGAAAGAAAAAACTTTTTAGCCGATGGGCATGTGGCACACAGCCCCCGAGCCGTTACACGACTAGTTTAGGTATAAGGGTCAACCACTGGCCAACGTAACTGTTCGTCAACAGTAACCTTATCTCTTTCCGAAAAAATTGGAAACTAAAAGCAATAACTTTGGGTGTTTGAAAACGAAATATTCTCCATTAATTTCGCATATCAGGTAACTGTACCATGGTTATAAATAACGGAGGAATTCATCCTTTCCATTTCACCCGAGCCATTGGCCCCTTCATCTTCCACACTATAGCCCTAGTGCCGCCGTTCACCTGAGCTTTGAACTTTGAGTGCCACCGTCCCCCACCGCTTAACCCCCAAGCGCATGCGCAAGAAGACCCTCGTGGCAACACGAATGGGGAAGAAAGCGACATCCAGCAAGGCGGTGGAGAGCAAGAAGAGGAAGGCTGTGAAGAAGGAGAAGGAGATCCAGTTGCCGATGCTAAAGTATGGGAAGACTGACTAGACGGCACTACCGAATCAAGCCTGCACCTGGAAGAAGTCCGTGATGAAGGAGGCGGACATCCAAGCATATGTAGATGCCAAGTTTCTCCAGGAGCAAGAATTCATCGACTGGAGGGCTGCCTTCGGCAACCCCTGGCCTTTGGAGAACTACACCCACGAGACAGTGATCTTCGCGCACTTCATCGAGTGAGGTCTGGCTCTCCCCACATCTGATTTCTTCCGTGGGCTGCTGAATTACAACAAGTTGGAGCTAGTCCACCTCAACCCAACTCGATTTTGCACATAGCAATTTTTGTGCATTGGTGCGAGGCTTTCCTTAGAATCTAGCCACACTTCCAGCTCTTCCGGAAGTTGTTCAGAGTGAAGCCTCACCCTAAAATGGATCATACCGAAGTAGTCGGGGGGGTGGGCAGGCATCCAATTGCGGGAGAAGATCAAAGGCTCGTACTTGGATTATGAGCTAATTGACTCCCACTTGGGCTAGAAGGACAAGTGGTTTTATATTGGAAATCATGAGCCACGACTACCCAAGGTGATCGGTCACCACCCAGTGTGGAATAATATGTGGTTGGACGAGCCGACCCATGGGGATAGCCTTCAAATTCCTGAGCTCCTGGAGAAGATCGCTATACTCAAGTCGTAGGGACTGACAGGAGTAGGCGTGGCCTTCAGTTTCATAAGGAGGCGGATCCAGCCACTGCAGTTGCACTGCACTTGGGGGTATGACTACTCAAGCCCCCAGAACCCATCCCAAATGTCATCAGATGACTTGTCCGTGGATGATGTGATGTCGCGACTGAGGTGCTTCTTCAAAGATGCGAGAGCGATCCCGACGATTGTGTGAGAATACTGTGCTACCAACTTGCCAAGCAGTGTAAGTACCCGTGGCCTCAATCCCTGAGTACCAATTTTGATACTTGTCATTTTTCTGACTTGTCTTCTCTTGCAAGAAAAAGTTCACTTGTTTTGCTCTGCTCGTCCTCCACTCAGTTTAGATGGCTTTGACGCTGCTCCACGTGTACAGACACTTGCAGTTGTACAAAAGGCGATCGAAGAGGAGGAGGAGGAAGAGTAGGAGGGTTTTTCCTCTTTTAGCAGCTCTGATTCAGAGGCTGCTGAGAAATTTGTCATCAAGCACCGCCCATCAGACAAGGCGGGGTCTTCTTTCGGGACATCCAAGTGTGAAGCCGAAGATGCCTTAGGAGCCGAACTAGCGCCACCCCTGAAAAGGAGGCGCACTGCCGCCGTCAAGCGGGTGGTGAAGAAGCCCCTCACCACCGATGAAATCCCCTCTTCGGTAATCACATACGAAGAAGGAGAAGATCCTAAGGATAGAGTACTCGTAAGTTGTTCCCCTTACCGCCTTGTATGCCTAGTTATGACATTGGCGAATTGCAGGTAGTCGAGAAGGAGATAGAGGCGGAGAAAATGACTACCGAAGTCGTACAGCAGGAGCTGCTAGGGATCAAGGAGGTAATCGAACTAGATGATGATGAAGAACCTGTTGTTGCCAGGGCCAACCCCGTCAGCTCGCAGGATGCTCAAGGAGTGGAGATGGTAGCCAAGGCTGGCGAGGATCCAGCTGTGATCCAGCAAGCCGCGTCGAAGAAGTCATCGCCCATTGTCAAGTACGTGTGCTTGGCGGGGAAGCCCTCCATAAAGATAAAGACATCCAACAAGTAAGTAATGTGTATTTATTCGAGTACTAATTGTACCTCGATATTGTCATGCAATGCATTTTGACACTTGTCTTTTTCAGGAAGTCCACCAGCGTGGGTATTGAAGGCCCGAGCCCGAAGTCCACAGCTAATGGCGGTAGCTGCGCAGCGAAAGAACCTATTCCGGTGCCTTCAATTCCACCGTCAGAGGAACAGCTTGTGCCTAAAGTCGCTCCATGTGATGTATCCCTTGTCACTGCACTCATTCACGATGGGATTGCATCACATAATGTTGCTGTGGTGCCAGCCCCCGAGCTGCTGGTGGTCGAGCCTATTGCGGCGACTACTTCCGCAGTAGTGGCTACGTTGGTAGCCCACGAGCCGGAGGCGGAGACCGAGGTGGAGGTGGTGACTACTTCTGGAGTCGAGGTTACGCTCGTAGCCCCCAAACCAGAAGTCGAAGTGGAAGCTGCCAGGGCTCTGCAGGTGTTGGTTGCGATCCCGCCGTTTGAGGCAGGACCATCTACTAGCCGTGGCATGGCCCCCCTCTCCTCTTCTGAAGCTGGTCCCTCAACTAGCCGAGCATTGGTTCCTCTTGGTGCACCAAACGTCGAAGAGCACGAGGAACCATGGATAGCTGAAGGGGTGGACCTGGAGAAAATCCAACTTCTTGCTGACCCTCTAACCACCATAGACATGGAGGCCATGGTCATGAAGATGCATCGCCGTGGCGAGTTCACAGAGGTAAGTTTCTTCCTGCGTTTGTCTTCAACTTGAAATTGGTACTTGTTCCTCAAATGAGTACTTGCTCTGTTTTGCAGAAACTGATTGAGCGTTCCCGTCGCAAGTCAGAGATGATCCAAGGTTATGGAGACACTGTTGACGCCAGATTTCGACACGAGTAAAATCGGTGTCAGGAGAGGAAGAAATTGAAAGATACAGCAAGATACAGGGGTGACAGTTGGAAATTGGCCGAATGACGCTACAGTTAAAGATTGGTTGGTTGGTGCTACAGTCCAGGATCGGCCGATGCTACAGTCCAGGATCGGCCGATGGATCTTTAGAATTCTGCCTCACTTGACCCCTGGGGTTTGGGATCGGACGCGCCCGGTTCCCGATCGGTTACCCCTTGCCGATGAGGAAATCGGCCGATTGGGAGATTGGAATAGTTGGGCCGGTATGGGCTTAGAAAGGATTATAAAGATGAAGAGGGAATCAACCCATGAAGCGCATAATAATCGACCTAGTACGAGTCGTACTTGTAAATATTCGTTTTCCATTTGAATTAGGGATAGAGTTCTAGTCAGATAAGGAGTCGTCTGTATGGGGCTATAAATAGCCACTTTTGTAGATCTGTAATCATCAACAACTCAATACAATAAACTACTGTTTCCTCGTACTTACTTTCAAGCAGGCGACTTCGCCGAATACTTTTCTTCTTTTTCACGAGTTCATACGGGTTGGCGGGGCTGCATCAACTTGACCTCCGGCCGATCTTGTAAGTTCCGTTTACCGAGTAAATTCTAAGCTTTAACTTCGGGCGCATCGCTGTCGTTTCGTTTAGATTTATTCACTAGTTATCGATATTTACTAGAATTATAGGTTTTACCTATTTTTCTAGTTTTATCACCAGTTATCCAGCTAGGAATCGGCAATCTTGGCTTTTCTCGTATTTCGTTACTTAATTTACTTATTTTATGCATAGCCAATTAGATCTGTTCCTAGTGTTGCTACTGTAGCGTTGTATTGATTGCTCCAGCAGTTTTCATTCACGCTGCCCGGTAATCAGCTGCTTCATAGCCGATTTCTTTATTACAGCAAATTGGCCGATTCACTGATAAGCTTTCTCGAGATCAAAAATTTAGCCGATCGCGACCTCTGAATCTAACACGTCTTCTTCCTTGCCAATCAACAGGTCAGATTGGCTGGCACGCCACGCGAACCGCACCAGGGCAATCACCCGAACAGGAGTTAAGCAGATTCTCCCGAGTCGTGTGTTAAGACGCTGGGGATTCGGTCGGCCGATTTCTAGCGCCAACAGACACCATCATGCAGGCTTAAGCGTTTGAACAGGAGCTAGCCAAGGAGCGACAATACTCCTCTCGGCTACTTATGAAGTACAATGGGCAAGCCATGGAGTAATGGAATGTCATCCAAAGAACCGCGGAGGAGAAGGACCACCTCCGGAAATGCAACAAGATGTTGAAGCATCGGGTGGAAGGTAACTTGTCATCTCCCAGTGGTATTCGAGTATTGATTTGCACTTGACTATACTGACTTGTTCCTTGTGTTTGTTCTTGCAGAGCTCCAAAAGGAAAAAGAAGATTTCCAGGGTCACATGACTGATTTGTAGAACTCCTACTACTAAGTAACAGACCAACACGATAAGTTGACCGTCAGTACAAGACTCTGGAGCATCACTTGGAGAAGGAGCACAAGATGCGCGTTGATAGAGAAGTCAATCTGGTGGATGCCATGACGTCCCTCTAGGAGTGTGCGGCTGAGTTGGAGGCAACCAAACTTGCTCTGAAGGAGCTATTAGAAGCCGCTCGGCCCATCACCGATATGGTGGAGCCCCCGATGGAAGGCGTGAAGCCTCGCCCATTGGCAGAAGTACTCAAGCAAGTGCCTGCGAAGATCACCGGGTATATCTAGAAGATGGCAGAGTCTGTCTCGAAGTAGCTGTTGACCATGGTGAAATCCTTCTACCCGCAAGCCGACTTGGCTCCTGTTGTGGAGGGGATTGCAATGCTCTGATGAGCAGTTCCAACAGTACCGGCAAGAGATGGCTCCCATTGCTAAGGAGGTAGCTGGTTAGATGGACCTTGAGTAGCTTGTATGAAAAAATATGAAGTTATTGTAATATAAACAAGTCATGAAATGAAATGTAAATTATTTAAAGTCTTGTCGCAATTCCTATTGCTTGTCGACTTGTTTGAAGTCTTTAGTTTAGTGCACCTCCCGAACTACCCTGATAGTTGCTCGTGTGGTAGTCGGGAGTGTCTTCGCACAAGGCTACTCGTGTGAGCCTCTTCAGATACACGATGTTGAGTACACTTAGGATGCAACCACTTTCTATGGAGTGCAAGTACCCGGGTATGTGGGTAGTCAAACTCTTTAGGCGAGTAGACTCTTCAGGACTTCGTTAACTTGAGCCTACCTTTGCAACCTCTCTGGGTTGTTTGGGTGTTGTTCTCCGAAGAACTGGAACTACAGACTTGTTATTACAAGCTACGACTAGACAAGTTTATCTAAATAAGAACTCGGGTAGTATATGTAACTCCCAAGTTTGCTGATGGCTTCTTTTGTGAAGACCATCGATGGACAGACTTGTCCAACGAGCTGACTAGCTCAGGAATTTTGTGTGTAGTCTTTCTTTTTTGCATGTTGCTGCTATCCAACGAGTTGAATAACTCAAAAGATATATGTGCAGACTTGTTTTTACAAGCCACATATGGACACTGTGTCCAACGAGTTGAATAACTCGAGAATATCTTTTGTGCAGACTTGTGAATACAAGCCGCGAGTTGGACTATGGTGCCCGGAGAGCTGAATAGCTTGATGAACTTTGCTTTTTGCAAGTCATGATTAGATAGACTAGTTGTTTTATGACAAAACATAACTCTGCTTTATTAAATTGCAATTATACAATTGAGGTCGATGGCCAATTTACATGAATATGTAAACTATGGGTAAAATGGACACAAATGCTCGATGTTAAATGAGTTGTCAACTTCTTCACCTGAGAGTGTTTGTAGCCTATACAGCCCAGGTCCAGTGACCTTGGAGATGATGAAAGGACCCTTCTATGGCGAATTTAGCTTGTGCAACCTCTTGGTGTCTTGAATACGCTTGAGGACCATGTTATTTGTGTTGAACGAACGTTCTTTGACGTTGTGATCATGATAGTGGCGGATTCCTTCAAGGTATCTTGCTGACTGGATGAGTGCTGCACAGTGAGCTTCTTCGAGGCTATTTAAGCCTAGATGCCTTGTGTTGTTCTGCTGCACCCTCCTCGTATTGCTCAACTACTGAAGATTTTCACATGACGTCAGCGTGGAGGACAACTTTTAATTCGTAGACGAAGAAGTAGGGTGAGTACTCTGTAGGCTTGCACAGTTGGGTGCAAAGCCCCCAAAGGACATTGGGTAATTCTTTGAGTCACTTGCCGCCTTTGGTGTTTCCAATGTCGTGTAGTCTTTTTTTCAGTACCTTCAGTAGCATCCTGTTGGTGCACTCAACCTAGCCATTGGCCCACGGATGAGCGACGGAGATGTACTGGACATCAATTCCGCTGTTCTCACAGTACTCCCAGAACTGATGATTGTTGAAATTTGAGGCCAGGTCTGTGATGATGCGATTAGGGAAGCCGTAGTGATGAACAATCTCGTCAAGGAAGTCGAGTACTCTGTCTGCCTTGGTGCAAGTTATCGGCTTTACCTCGATCCACTTTGTGAACTTGTTGATCGCCACGAGTACTCTGTTGAAGCCCCCAGGTGCTGTAGGCAGAGGGCCAATCATGTCTAGCCCTCAACATGGAAAGGGTCAAGAGGGTGGTATGACGATCAGCATGTAGGCAGGGATTGTTGTTGTTTAGCGAAAAATTGAGATCCTTGACATTGGCGGACTAGTTCCTCGGTGTCAGCGAGAGTTGTAGGCTAATAGAATCCTACTCTAAAAGCCTTGCCTACGATCATTCTTAAAGATGCGTGGTTGCCGCAGATGCCTTTGTGGATTACCTCCAGTATATCCATGCCATCTTGCCGTGAGATGCACTTCATGTGTACTCCTGATGATGCACCTCGTCTGTAGGGTTTGTCTCCGACTACTATGTAGTTCTTTCCATGCCGTGAGACTTGATTTGCGTCTGTCTTGTCTGGAGGTAACTTGTGCTCCTTGATGTAGTCGATGAAGGGGGTTCTCCAATCTACATTGATCATCATAACCTCCCAGTCTGGTGCATCATGACCTCAATCGATGGTTTTTGACGGTGCTGGTTCCACTATGGATGGCTTGTGTAGTTCATGTAGGAAAACCCTAGTTGGAACTTGAGCACGAGTAGTTCCAAGCTTGGACAAGATGTCTGCGGCTTCGTTGTTGTCACGAGTCATGTGATGGAACTGCAGACTAGAGAACTTGTTCTCTATTTTTTGTATTTCTAGGCTGTATGCGTCCATGTTGTCCTTGTGGTGATCCCATTCGTCATTGACTTGATATATGACCACAAGTGAGTCGCCGTAGACCAACAATTGCTTGATTCCTTGCGAGACTGCCGGGCGGAGCCCGTGCAGAAGCGCTTCGTATTCAGCTTCATTGTTCGACACCTCCTAGAAGATTTGCAATACATATTTAAGTTGTTCGCCTTTGGGAGAAATTAAGAGTACTTCTGCACCGGCACCCTCGAGCTTGAGTGATCCATCAAAGTATATGACCTAATGTTTTGGGCGTTCTGCCGATGTTGGTACTTGATTTTCCCACCATTCGACCATGAAATCAACCAATGCTTGTGACTTGATGGCAGTACTTGATTTGAAATCCAAGGACAGTGCTCCTAGTTCTACTACCCACTTGGAGATTCTTCCTATTGAATCTTGGTTGTGGAGACTTTCTCCCAAGGGGAAGTCTATTACGACGGAGATGTTGTGTTCCTGGAAGTAGTCTCGTAGCTTGCGCGAGGTGAGTAGTATTGCATATCGCAATTTTTGAACTGGCAGGTACCTGGTTTTGGAATCTGACAACATCTCGCTGGCGAAGTAGACGGGCCTCTGTACTTTGTACACATGGCCTGGTTCTGGTCTTTCGACTACGATCGTTGTGCTGACGACATTAGTAGTCGCGACGATATAGAGCAGCAAGTCTTCATTGGGATTTGGCGCTGTGAGGACCGGTGGCTTTGATAGGAAGTCCTTAAACTATTGAAGGGCTTGATCCGCCTCCTGGGTCCACTGGAATTTATCTTGCCACTTGAGTAGTTGGAAGAAGGGTAGTCCCCATTCTCTAAGCCTTGAGATGAATTTGTTGTGGACCGCCATGCATCCAGTCAGCTTCTGGACGTCCTTGATGCACGATGGCTCGTGCAAATTGGTGATGGTGATGATCTTCTCGGTGTTAGCTTCAATCCCTTGGTGACTGATGATAAATCCAAGTAGTTTTCTGGAGGGTAAACCGAACACGCACTTTGTTGGGTTCAGCTTCCACCGAGACTCTCGCAAGTTTGCGAAAGTTTCTTCTAGATCTGCAATCAAGTCACCAGGATTTCTGGTCTTTACGACCACATCATCCATGTACGCTTCTATATTGCAGTGTAGTTGTTTTTTGAAGCACTACTGTATTGCTTGTTGATAGGTGGCGCCTGCGTTCTTCAACTCGAAGGACATTGTGGTGTAGCAGAATGCTCCATACGGGGTGCTGAACGTGGTCTTGATCTGGTCTTCTTCCTTGTGGGCTGTTTGGTGATACCTCGAGTAGCAATCAAGAAAACAGAGTAGAGCGCATGCTGCCATCGAGTTGATGACTTGATCAATCCTAGGGAGCCCGAAGGGATCCTTTGGATAGTGCTTGTTGAGATCCATGGAGTCGACACATATCCTCCATTTGTTGTTGTTCTTTTTCCGCACTAAGACGGGATTGGCCAGCCACTCCGGATGGTAGACTTCTTTAAGGAAGCCTGCCGCGAGTAGTTTGGCCAAATCTTTTTTGATCACTTCTCTTCTTTCTTGAGCGAATTGACATAGTCGTTGTTGTTTTGGCGTAGCTTTGGGATCCACATTAAGTGAGTGCTCGATCAACTCCCTAGGCACCCCCGGCATATCAAATGGCTTCCACGCAAAAATGTCTCGGTTGGCCCGGAGGAAGCTGATGAGTGCGTTTTGTTATTTGGGGTCCAGCCCTAAGCCAATCATGGCTGTCTTGTAACTATCGCCAGTCTCAAGGTCAATGGCTTTGATATCGTCTTGACCTTGGTTGCCCTCGAGTTTTTCTCTGGAATCTCGAGTTCTATTGGAGACAATTTCTTGGAAGCAGCGAAGACTTGCATCATCGAATTTGGAACTTGAGTAGTCGCCGTCAGCTCCACGGCTTCTGTGTCGCAGTGGTATAATCTTTTTAAGTCTCCATGCAAGGAGAGTACTCATTTCGGTCCTGGCATTTTGAGTACTAGGTACACATAATGCAGGATGGCTATGAACTTGTCCAGTGCAGGTCTTCCGAGGATAGCGTGATATGACACCTCGAAATCAGCCACCTCGAACCGGATGTACTTGGTCGGGTAGTGATCCTTGGTGCTGAAGGTGACTGGCAAACCACCTGACCAAGGGGTACAACCGCGTTGCTAGGGACAATCCCGTAGAATGGAGAGTTCATCGGGGTAAGCATATCCGTGACATCGAGGCCCATCTTCCTCAAAGTCTTGGTGAAGAGTACGTTGAAATCACTGCTGCCATCGATGAGTATTTTTGTGAGTTGAGAGCCTGCGACTACTGGGTCCAGAATGAGAGGGTAGCGCCCTGGGTTGGAGAAACGGGTCCACTGATCCTTCCTGAAGAAGGTCATTGGCACCTCGGACCACTTGAGAAATGTAAGCGTTGCTGGCTCAATGGATATGATCTCTCGGAGGGCTAGTTTCTAGGACCGCTTGGTAGCAGTACCCGGTGTGCCACTGAAGATGACGTTGACAGTGTTGGACGGGTTTTGGAATTTCCCGTTGTCATCATCGTCTTCATCTTCTTTGGCCTTTCCCTTGTCCTTTTGCCCCAGAAGGTTCTGGTAGATCTTTCATGACTCTGCGGAGGCTATAGCAATCCATCACAGAGTGCTTAGAGTGTGGGTGCCATGGGTAATGTTTTTTCAGGAGCTCCTTGAACTGAGTCCTTTCTTGATTTCCGCCACCTTTCTTGGAAGATTGGGACATCGTCGCGACAGTATTGTCTGGCTTCCTCTTGCGATTTTGACCACCCGAGTAGTTGCCTCGGTTGTCATTGTTGGGTCGATCATTATGGTTCTTGTCGTTGACGCTGCATTGCCCCTGTGAAGTTGTTTGTGAACGCTTCCTTGAGGTGACTCCACATGTCGATGGAGTTCCTTTCTAGAGACTCGAGTCATGTGAGTGGCCCTGCCTCCATGCAGAAGGGGAAGTAGATGACCTTGCTATCATTGTTTCCTCTCGCCGCGTGAACTGACAATGAGTAGCACTGTAGCCATTGGATTTGGTCCTGCTTGCCGTCGTATTTGGTGATACCTGGCTGTTTGAATTTATCGAGTAGGACCATCTTTCGTACTCATCTTGAGAAAGCAGGGAACCTGTCAGAATCTTCTCCCAAGTACTCGACTTCTTGGTCACGCTCGTGGCAGTGTCCTTCAATGATTGTACGGGCGTCACAGTTGTTGTTGAGCTTCTGACGGAGGTCGCATGCTGGGGGTTCAGGCTCTAGATGGGGCCCACGGTGGCCACGGCCTCCCGAGGGTCCCGCCCGACTACTCTTTGTCCTATGCTGACTTGGTCTGGGGTTCTCGATTCTGGGGATCTCATTTCTGGTGCCCTCATTGCGACTTGGTCTAGCAGCCTCATGGCAACTTGGTTGCTTACCGCTACTGCCACGATGGGATGAGGTGCGTCGAACTGAGTGTATCGGGCTTTGTTGATCGAGTTGCTCGTATGCATGCTCCACCAGCTGGGCCAATTGCCTAGTGTACTTGGTTTGTGGCATTGCCCGAGTAATCAGGTCAATGGATGCAATAGTAGCAAGAGGAGTGTGATGTTGATGTGATTGAACTGCTTCAAACGCGTGGTCCAAGTTCATGATGGGTAGATCAGATGCAAGGCGGCTGCGACGATCTATTCTTGAACTCTTGAAGCATTTTGTGCTCGCCGTTGGGTTCTTTGAGCTTTGGTTTCTTCTCATTCTACGTTGGCAGTGAGCTCATCATGCGACACGTCATCTAGGTGACGTTCGTGTCACAAAATCCTTTCTGGTGGTTCTTCACCGTCACCTTCTTGAGCAGCAACAATGGCGAGAAGTTCCCGCTCCGGAGAAAAACTATCCGAGCTTGACATGATGATCTCTGTGGGGCCATATTCCTCGTAGATGGGAGATAGAGGCATTCCCTTCTGGTATGGGAGAGTGTCGAGGTAGGTGACAAGGCGTGACTCGTCGTCCTTGGCAAGAGCAGGTGGTTTCATGTTGGGTCAGTAGACGAATCTGCCTTGTGGAGTAGATGTGATAACCAGGCCCTGTTGCAGACCCGATAATAGAGTCTCCTCGTCTGGATCCGAGTAGTAGTCGGGGTCCTCGATCGGATCCTAGTTAATTGTGATCTGGACAGGGTGTCTTGGTAGAAAGTACTCGAGTTTTGAAGTCCGCACGTGAATCGACTTGTATTGTAGACTGATTCGCACGATGGCTTAAGTGCCAGCTCGTGGGAACCAATCCGACTACTAGTGGGGGAAGTCGAGTTGTACTTGGACTCGTCCCCTTAGCCTCAGAATGGGTCAAAAATTTCATTGAATTTTTCGACGAAATCCTCCAAAGCTTGGCGATGAAGGTTGATGTATTAATGCTTCTCCTCTGGGGCCGGCGTAATGTGGTGGTGAAAATTTTTGGCGCCGTCTGCGATGCAAACCCAAGAGCCGAAGATGAACATCGTGCCCACTTAGAACGCAACGGTGGGCTTGATGATGGCTTGAGCCATCGAGTTTGCCAGCTGATTCTCAGCGAGATCCCCTACCTGGCGCACTAGCGATCGGTGTTTAGACTCGGCAACCTATCGAGGGGGGTACCCGAGGTAGTGTTTTATGCATGGGGCTCATCGAGATCAGGAACTCGAAAGTGAACTCAAACACACGATTTAGATAGGTTCGAGCCGCTTATATCGCGTAATACCCTACGTCCTGTGTGTTGGTTGTGTTGTATTGATTGAACTTGTTTGGAGGAGGTCCCTACCTCGCCTTATATTGCTAGGGGCAGGGTTACAAGTTGGTTGTTTACAAGAATACTAGTTGGATTCGACTAGAGAGTCCTATTCTAATTGCTACGAGTAGTTTCCTAATCCTCGACTAGTTCTTATCCTCTACGTAGACCACGCCATCCTGCACCGTAGTCTTCATGTTTGACACATCTCGGTATACAGCCCCGTATCTAGGATTGTCTAAACCTTCTGGTGGGTTCATAGATGTATGACCGACAAACAAGTATGAGTACAACTCGACTTTTTCCACCAGACGGATTAACCCGCACGAGATGCCACATAAGCCATCATGCGAATCAGAATACTACCTGAGTCAATTCCAGTTCGGACTCCGCAACACAACCACTACTTATTAGGCTGTCTTGTCCTGATCACAATCTGATATGGATATGATCGAGGACCTTGACTACTACTCAGACCTGGACGAGAAGACTCATTTATCAGGTCTGCAGCAGGGCCTGGTAAACACATCAACTCCCCAAAGCAGATTCGTCTACTAGCCCAACATGAAGCCACCCACTCTTGCCAAAAACGATGATTCGTGCTTCATCGCCTACCTCAACAATCTCCCGTACCAAGAGAGAACTCCTATGTTACCCATCTACAAGGAAGGCGACACCACAGAGGTCATCACCTCAAGCTCAGGAAGCTATTCCCCAGAATGAGAACTCTTCGCTCTTATTACTGGAGAAGAGGACGAAGACGAAGAGTAACGGGATAAAAACTCGCGACATGAGTGTCACCTAGATAACATCTCGCAGGATGAGCTCACCGCCAACATTATCAGAGAAGTGATTGAAGCTTAAAGAACTCGACGATGAGCAATGAACGCCGCAAGAGTAGAGCACCGCCGCCGCCTTGCAGCGGACCTACCAATCATGAACATGGATAGTGTCTTTAAAGTAGTTCAAGGACGAACCGCATCACGGTCAGGTGCGACATAATCGTCATTGGCAAGCCACACACCAAGGACACAACAGCCACTCCCTCCATTGTGGTGCCGCCGTCGGACTGGCCGCAACACTTCCGCTTACTCCTACTAAGTGAGCAGGGCGCCGATGTGAGGTTTCTTGTCGGGGGGCAGATGTTTGTTGTGCACCGGTGCGTGCTCTCGGCAAGGTCACCTGTCTTCAATGCATAGCTCTTTGGCGCGATGAGAGAAGGCACCGCTACTCAGGACTACATACAGATCGATGATATGATTCCGCAGGTGTTCAAGACCTTGCTGCATTTCATATACACTGACACGCTCCCAGAGACAGAAGGGGAAGATGAGGCTGCCAGCCCCGCGATGGCGGAACACTTGCTAGCTATAACCCACTGACAGATATGACATGGAGAGGTTGAAGATGATCTGTGAAAGACAGGCTGTGTCGGCACATTGACGTGAGCACGGTGGCGACCACGCTGGCGTTGGCTGAGCAGCACCACTGCCAAGGGCTCAAGGACGCATGCTATGAGTTTCTCAAGTCTCCGAAAACACTGGATGCAGTCATGGCAACCGATGGCTTCCAGCATCTGGTGAAAAGCTGCCCTTCTGCTTTGTTTGAGTTCATGTCCAAGCTTGCCGCCCGTTAACATCTGGAAGAGCAAATGGAAGACATGATCATGGAATTCCTATAGACCAGGAATTACAATTGCATCTATCCAGAAAGATGAATTATTAGTTTTGCTGTCAAGTACTAGTTCTAGAAGTTCTATGTGTAGTCATATATCCATGTACCTGTGCCTTGTTATGTATGGTTGTCGAATCATTTGCCGGTAGCTTTTACAACCATGACGCAAAGTAACAATATGCTAACGTGATCAGCATGGAATTAGTGCAGTATTTCACTTCAGAGCCTCTAAATTGACCTGAAAGTTCATTATTGTCATTTATTATTTTGCGAGGCTCTATGGCTGTCATTGTATTGTTAGCAGCATAGATATATTTTTGTTCAATGCAATGTTTCCTGCGGATTCAGGTAGGGTACAAATATCTAGCAGGGTTATGTTCAGTGTTTCACTTCACTTGGTGTTAAGAGGTAAAATTGGTCCATATGTCCATTTAAACGTTACATTCATATATACTTGTGAATGGAATTTGCTCCGGCAATCCTAGCACTTGTTTATTTGCAGATATACTGTACATCACACTACGTCAGAAAAACTTTGTACTGGCAACTAGAACAAGTTTGTGCTGGCGTGTATTGCACCCGCCAGCAATCTTGAGCCAGCACAAATGCTGTATGTGCTGGTGGGTGCTCACCTGCCAGTACAGAACGCTCTCTGCTAGCTGGCGACGTTAGCAACTTGCCAGCACATATGCTTTCTGTGCTTATGCCGCTCACCAGGAATATGTATTTTCCCGCTCAATATATTATTTTCCATGAATTATTTATTATTTCTATTTCCAGCCAGTTTTTAGCCATCAAATTGAAACATGTATCTCCAACCACATAACAACAAACTTGAATAATAAATAATTCACATTATTAAAAACTGCATATATAGTTCACATTATTAAAAATCCAACATTTGGAATAGAGCTGTTATTTGCCACACTAATATTAAAACTACTACACCCATCTATGAAGATTTGTGCACTCGTCCCCCATCAACACACCATCTTTATCAAAGAATGCTCCATCCTCATGACAAATCTCGCGTAGAATAAACCTCGCCATGTCCGTACAAATGTTGTCGATTTGTTTATCTTTGATCTTGCTATAGTTACTGTCGATGGTAGGCATATGCAGGTATACAGTAAATGAAGATTAGGATGTATTACCATTAGAAAGTTAGCACATGACAGTGTATAAGAGACTTACATCTTTAGAGTTTGTCCGGTACCTCCCATTGTTTCTTATGAACTCGCACACATAATATCCGCATAGCACAGAGCTAGGAGGTTGCTTGTGGCACTGCAAACAAATAGAAATATGAGGAGTTGTTATTAATGACAAGTCTACATTATATGAAAAAATCAAGTTTTTATGTTCTTACGAATCTATGATATATTATTTTCATAGCTTTCGTCCTTTTTGGATTGTGGACCCCGTCTTTTAGTATGTAAAGCTTGTACGCACTTTGAGGATATAAAGACAAGAGTTAATAATACAACTTAGATGCATAGAATGTCAACATGCATTTAAGTACTAGGAAGGAATGTCTTACTTTTGTATAATCCCTATGAAATCCTTGTACCTATCTCTAGATAGCTGGCTGACTCGAGGACCACTGCTTCTACTAGCTTGGGTAAAATAATGATGCAAATCCAGTAGTCTCTGTATTATATTAAAATAATTTATATTATAGATGGCATCAAATAGCACCTAGTATATATATAATAATTAAAACTAGCTTATTCAAAATCATAAGGAGCCATGATATAATCCTTGCCAGTCTTTTTCTTCATTACTTTGTAATGTATATGGACACTTTGTGCATTTCTTCTCTGTAGGCTTTTTTTATAGCGTCTTTCTCCGCTTGTGCCTCTGTTGCTTCTATTTGTGCTTTGACCATTTCCGTCATTTTGAGCTTGTGCTGGTTCAAGGTATGCTACCTTGAACCTGCCGTGTGTCAATTCTTCCTTCCTTCATTGCATCTTGCAGAATAGGTTGCTCATATACTTGACATAAAATACGTATGTATTTAAAACTCGTGTATGCGGTACATGTGGACTTACAAGCACCATACGGAAATGAGATTCACGTCGAGGTGTTATCGATGGTAAAGTCTACGCAAATCCTCGAAATCGATCACAATCTGGTACGGGAGAATGCCAAGGAAAACCTTAGTTAGGACATGCGCGGTGATAGCTCGATGTTTGTCATAACATGACCATTTTCGTTTGCATCATCACCACCCACTTCATCAGAGTCAGTACCAATGTCCGTGTTATTGAAAGTACCTCCTGCCTTACCATGGTGGGACCAAATTGTGTATCTATCCATAAAATCTCACTTTATCAAATGCCTCTTAATGATATTAATATCCTCCCATACAATATTGTTGTTATAGTCAAAACACGAACAACGTATTTACTTTGTCTTGCAAATGCGAGCGTGCTTCTCCGTAGCCTCCACAAACTTTGATACCTCTGACATAATGTATGCCAATGTCTTCGTATGCCATACATCCATGCTCTATGATCCATCTTTAACAACCTATGACAATAATTCTATGTTATATTAACTAATTTAATGAGCTATGGGTCGCAATTCTATAAACTCAATTAAATTATAGATGTACTAACTATTAAGTAGGAAGAAATATAATAACAAACAATTTTATATTACTCTAAATGAAACTCAATTAAACCATGGATGTAACAATTAATAAGTAGAAGGAAAAAAATTAAACTCAATTATATATTAAATTCAATCAAACTCATTAATTAAAACTATGGATGTAATAATTAATAAGGAGGAAAAATATAATCAAACTCAATTCTATATTACATGAAAATGACAAACATAGCATTGTAATGTTATAATATGACCATAGAATTTTATTTACAAAAATAATACATCTCTAATTATTTTCTCTCTTCCCTCCTCTCTCTTCAAGGTTTAGATCTAGATCTAGATGACAACCTGTCGTTGTCAAGATCAGCGGATCAAGACTTAGACTAGTAAATTTCTTTTATGCGCGTGAGCCTCAGGTGGTTGCGCGGGAGACACAGATTAGACTGGTTCGGGCAAAGGAAGCCCTACGTCCAGTATCGAGGATGCTCGTGTTGCCCACGCGGGGGTTCTGTAGTAGGGGTTACAGATCATGATGAGGCGGCTTCGTCGTTACCACAGCGTCCGTTAGGGAGGACGGTGGATACCGCTGCTCCGGCGGTGGCTGTTGAGAGGGGGAGCTTCACATCTGCACTGCTGTTTGCGCGGGACTCGAGGGCGTGTGGGACCCGAGGACGGGCCGCTCTCTCCTTTGCTCCGGTCGGCGCAGGTCATGAGTACCCTGCGGCGAATGGGAGCCGGCCGCCGGTACTGTAGCCCGCACAGGGCGGTCGTGCACGGGTACTTGCACCGGGTTGCGTGAGGGGCGCGGTCGCCCTGCCCTCTGCCAGGCCTGCGGCGCATTTATGGCGAGGCCGACGGGGGGACCCACTGGTTTTTGTCTGTCTTGCTCATGTGGATCGCATCCGAGGGGGGTTCTAGCCCCGTGGGCCCCAGCGTGCCCGACTCCTTCGCTCGGGGTCGGACGAGGCGAAACTTTCGTGGCACAGGGTCAGGCGCCCCCGACCCTGGGGTCGCGGTCGGGCGAGGCGGAGACCTTGCGGAGGGGGGTCGGCCGTTTCCGATCCTGGCGTCTTGATCGGGCGAGGTGGAGTTTTGATCACGTCATGGTGGGCCTGGGCCTTCTGCGTTTTGCTTCTTTAAATGTTGCTTAGGGGATCGTTAAATATTTCCCCCCAACAGTAGCCCCCGAGCCTGTGGTGGAGCAGGAGTGCTCCTCCGGAGGCTTTTTTCGCTGTTTTTGCCACGGGGTTTGTGTTATGGCGTGCTTGTTTTATTTCAGCCACGTTTTGTTGAGGACCCGCAAGTTGTGACACGCGCGTGGCAGTTGGTTGCGAGGCTAGCCTCCGAGCTCCCGCTCGTTGCAGGAAACCGATCGGGAGGCTAGGTCGACTTTTTTGATCGTTGCCCCTCAAGCGTCTGTTCGCTTGGACGGAGGGGTTGAGCCGTGCCACGTTATCCGCGTTGGACGAACTGTGGTGCTCGTTTGAGCTGCAAACGGGTAAGTTCGAGTGGAGTCCCGGTCCCCGTTCGGGGGGGGTCCGGCTCGGGCCAAGCTGGTGGCGTACTCCAATTTCCTGCCGGTCAGTTCATATAGTTCCTGGATCCGTTCGACCGGATCTGAGGGATTGTTGCCTTTCCCCGTGGAAAAACCATGAACTTTGTACCGAGCGAGACTCGAACGTGAGGTTGGGGCACCCTTGGCGTTCGCTCGCCTGGGTGTTGGCCGCTAGCGGGCCCGTCCCTTCTCACCCCTTGCTCGGGGGATGTCCTGAGGTAGCTGTCGAACCCGTGTTGGGCCAGCTTTCGAACCCCTGGACCGTACTGGGCCGTAGGGGCATTTTCAGCCCCGTATCCCTTTCTTACCTCCCTGTGGGCCTTGGACCGGAGCGGAGCGGTTGGTGTTCCTAGGCCGAACGTGGGGGGCGTCGTGGGCGCGGTACCCGGGAAGCGGAGTTATGGAAGCGCCGTCCCGCGGATCGAGGAAGATAGGATGTTTTTTCGCGGCCGATCGTGCGCGCGGTTTTCGAAAAGGAAACGGGCGTGGTAGGGGCGTACCTGGCGCTGCATTTATGGCGGCCGGGGCGTCAATTTGGCTTCCCCAGTACCTTTCCTATAAAAGCAGAAGCACGCCGTGCCGGTTCCTCTCCTTTCGCACTCGAGCCTCCTTGCCTTCCTCTTAGTTCGCTTGAGCTCGCCTCGCTCGCCTCGTTCCCGTCGCTTCACGCCGCGCGCTTTCATTTTCCACCTCCGTCGATCTCCTCCCTTTCCCGGCGATGGCCTCCTGGGGAGTTTCTCACTTCACCTCCAATCGCGCCGAGGGCCTGGTGCGAAAGGGGCTCCTCTGCGAGAAGACGGCGGCGGACGAGTGGATGCTGCCGGGGCCGGAACAGGTTCCGTCGCCTCCCGCCGGCTATGTCGTCTCCTTCGCCCACTTCCACGAGCGGGGATTCGCCTCCCCCCCAAGCCGCTTCTTCCGCGGGCTCCTCTACTACTACGGGCTCGAGCTCCAGCACCTCAACCCCAACGGGATCCAGCACATCGCGGCGTTCGTCGCGCTGTGCGAAGGATTCCTGGGTATTGAGCCCCACTTCGAGCTGTGGAAGTATTTCTTCACAGTGAGCTTGTATCAGAAGGCGGGGAAGGCCGGGAGCCAACAGCGGTCGCCTCCGGTGCCGATCGGGTGCGCCGGGATCCATCTCCGTCATACTCGCTCCAAGGAGTATATGACGGTGAAGACCTCGGTGTCCCACAAGGGGTGGCACAATCAGTGGTTCTACATGAAGAACTACCCGAACTCCCCCCTGCCGGCGTTCTCCGGCCGCACCATCGACGCGGCGCTCGAGGTGTGGGCGTACGGGCCGGTGGAGAAGGAGAAGAAGAAGATCTCCGACTTGCTGCAGGCCATTGGGCAGCTGAAGCGGGAGGGGCTCACCGGTGCCGGGGTCATCGGCGCGTACCATGCCTGCGGGTGGCGCCGCTGATGCTCCGGGTCCGGCCGCTTGGCGTCATGACCCCCGATATGCCGCCCGAGGGCACCGTCCTGGCGACAGGCGCGCTTGCCGCCTCCGAGATCCGGCAACGGCTCCGGGAGGCGCTGGAGGATAGGGACGTTGACTACCCGATCCCCGGGCATCCGCCGATGCGCCTGGAGCCGGGCTTCGTGGACTTGGTAAGGAGTTGGGGCACCGTTTCTTTCTCCTTGCGTCCCGCTGTTTTGTCGTTCTGACGCGGATCTGCTTTACGTTTGCAGGGCATGCTGACCCGGGTCGCGGACTCCCTCCCGCTGGTGCCGGAGGATGCCGAGCGGAGGGCTCGTAACCGTCTCCTGGCCGAGGCGCAGAAGCGCCGCAAGGACAAGGAGACGGCGAAGCGGCGGAAGAAGGCCGCCAAGGAGCTCCAACGACGGCGGAGGGGGCGGTCGTGTCTGACGACGACGACGATGAAGAAGAAGAAGAAGAAGAAGAGGAAGATGAAGAGGAAGAGGAGGAGGAGGAAGAGCTGTTTGCCCCCCGATCGGGGGCTTTGGTGATTTGCGACGCACCCCCGCAGACGGCTGCAGGGGGTGCAGCGGCGGGAGCGTCCGCCCGGGGTCTGGCTCCCCCGGGTCCTGGGGCTGTGCCTCAGGGGCCAGCACAGCGCGTGCTCCAGGAGCCGGCGCAGACCGCCCCTCAGGGGTCGGTGCAGCGCGCGCCCCAGGAGCCGGTGCGGACTGCTCCTCAGGGGGCGGCGCAGGACGTTCCCCGGGGGTCGGCGCAGGGCCTCCCCCAGGATGGGGCGCGGGGCGCCCCCTCGGGGTCGTCTCAGGGCGTCCCCCAGGAGCGGGTGCGGGCCGCTCCCCCGGGGTCGGCACAGGGCGTCCCCCAGGAGCGGGCGCGGGACGCTCCCTCGGGGCCGGCAAGGGATGCCTCCCCGGTGTCGACACGGAGTGCCCTCAGGGGCCTTCAGAGTCCGCCCCTGCCGTCGCCTTGGGTCCGGCGCGGGGCGCTCCCCAGGAGTCCGCTCGGGGGGCTCCTCGGGGATCCGTGGGGACTGCCTCCGCCGCCGTGCCTGTTGGTGGAGGGCAACGGGGTGGCGACAAGCGGCCACTGCCAGATGCCCCGGGGTCGGCGTCCGGCTCCGAGTCGAAGCGCACGCGCCGCCCCTGCGCTTCGAGGGCGTAAGTTGACTTTCCCTACGTGTCATCCTTCCTTTCTTTTCCCGTTTGTTTCTGCTGACGCCTGGCCGTCGACGTGCAGTACTTCTCCCCGCGGCGTCACCCTGCGGCTGGCGCCCAAGAAGGCGCTGCTGACGTCGTCCTCCTCCGGGGGGCGGGCCGCAGCCCCGCCAGCGGCGATCGGCGGGGTTCCTGGTGTGGCCACAGGTCCCCCCGCGGGGGTGGCCCCTGCAGAGGCGGCTGTCGGAGCGGCGGCGGCGTCAGGCGCAGGAGGGGGAGCGGACTCCACTCTGCCTGCGGCTCCACCGATCGCCCCTCCGGCTCGGGCCGTGATCCCCCCGGGCCCTCAAGCCGGGGAGGTGATCGACCTTGACGCCGACGAGGCGGAGGAGGCGGAGACGACGGAGGGCAGGGCGGATGCCCCTGCTGCCACGGCGGGGTCAGAGGCAGAGGGAGCGCTTGCTCCCGGAGACGTGGCGGCGACAGAGGCGGTGGCGACAGAGGCAGGGGCCTCCGCCCCGGTCACTCTCGTGGGAATAACTCCGGTGGCTGAGACGGAGGTGCCCGCGGGGGTGCCGTTAGCGGCCTCGGTGGCGACGAGCGCGCAGGCGCCGGGGCCGTCGGCGGATCCAGGTGTCTCCGGCGTCTTGATGCCGTCCCTGACGGCGACGTCAGAGTCGACCCCTGTTCCACCCTCGGCTTCCTCCGTCCCGGGGGCGTGGAGAGGGCCCGTTCTCCGCTGGACATCCCGCGACGACCCGCCGAGGCGCCTCTATGCGCTGGATGACGCCGTCGAGTGGCATAGGTGGCATGCAATGCACGGCGGCGTCGCCCAGGTTAAGGCGGCTCTGACCTCGGCGTTGGGAGTTTTGGCCAACACCGTGGTCCCTGGCAGCCAGGTATGTTGTTCCTGCCGTCTGGCGATGAGTTCCTCCTCTTTACTTTTTTGCTTTAACGGCATGCTGCTTTGCAGGCTCTCCAAGAGGGCAGCCGGGAGAAATCTGATTTCCTCCGGCGGCAGCGGAACCTCTGGGAGCACTACAACACCGAGAGGGAGCGCACCAGGGATCTGACCCTGCAGCTTGGCGCCGCCCAGGGGGCCGTCCGCGACCTGGAGGGGCGTGAGCAGGCGGCGTTAGAGGGGGCGCGGCGTGCCGAGGCCAGGCTTCAGGCCGTCGCCGAGAAGGCCCGCCTCGACCTCGAGGAGTTCCAGGCCGCCATGGACAGGGCCCGCCGCGATGCCGAGGGGCTAAAAGCCGCTGCTGCTGAGCGGGCCCGCCGCGACGCCGAGGAGCTGGCGCGGCTGAGGGGGGAGGGTGGAGCCCTCCGCGCGGAGAACGAGCAACTCCGTTTGCAGGTGCAGGGGCTCCAGTCCGCCTTGTCCCGCAGCGTCGACCGGGAGCGCGAGCTGAAAGCCGAGGCCGACGGTGAGGCTTTTTCTGCTCCTGCGTTTTTATGTCGTTGGTGTTTTGCTTCTTCTGACTTGGTGGGATTTCTCGAGTGGCTCCTGCAGGTGACATCGCCAAGTTGCGGGCTCTGCTCGACGAGGAGCGTGGCGAGCATAGCGCCCTGCGGGATGCGGTCCGCGTCATCTGCGAGGACTTCGGTGTAGCTCCGGAGGAGGGGTCGAGCTCGCTGCCGGCTTGTGTCCTCGAGGTGCGCCGTCGCCGTCGCGAGATCGCCGTGGACGCGCTTCGCCTTGGCGTGCGGCGCGCCTTCGGGGTCTTCGGCTCTCACTATTCCGACATTAATTTTGTCGGGATGAGTGAGGGGTACTGCGCCGGTTACACCGACGCCGAGCTGGACGAGATCGACGCCGGGGTGACCGCGCCGGCGGAGGCCCTTGCGAAGCTCCTGGAGGATGAAGCCGTCCCCCCTGCCGACCCTGAGGCCGCCGCCGCTGCCGACCCTGAAGCCGCCGCTCCTGCCGACCCCGAAGCCGCTGCTTCAGCCGACCCCGAAACCGCTGCTCCAGCCGACCCTCCTGCCAATTAGTTGTACTAGGCTCGCGCCCGAAAAAGTTTGTACTTATGTCAGTCGTTTTGAACTCGTTTGCGTTGGCCATACGGGCCTTGTTCTTATGACTTTTTACTTGCGCACAGGAAACCGTTTCCCTTTGTTATTCCTTTGGTCTTAAAAGCTTTAGGATGCGTTGCCGGGTGCGTCAGTAAGTTTTTGATGAGCGAAGGTACCGTAGCCGCTGGGGCGTAGGCTTTTTTCGCAGTCTGATCGTAACTCGCCTGAGTACCGTTTACGCATCCTTATCTTTTTTCATCCAAAGGTTTTCTAAAGGGAGTGTTCGGTCTTGAGAAAAGGAAAAAACGTTTTTTCTTTTCAGATGGCGCCCAGCGGCTGGTGTCGGGACCCCTGATAGCCCCCGAGGGGTATGCGGTCCTGGAGCCAGGCCAGGGTCGGATACCCCTGAGCTAAAAAGAAAGGGCCTTCTTTTTTCGTAGAAGATCAAAACTGGTAGCCCCCGAGGGGTATGCGACCCTGGAGCGAGGCCAGGGTCGGATACCCCTGAGCTTAAACGAAAGGACCTGAGCCAAGGTGGCTCAGGGTTTCTTTTTTCGCAGAAGAACAAAACTGGTAGCCCCCGAGGGGTATGCGATCCTGGAGCGAGGCCAGGGTCGGATACCCCTGAGCTGAAACGAAAGAACGGAAAAGACGGCAAGACCATGCATAACTTGGAAATGAGAGCTATGGGTAGAAGCGCCTTAGCTGTTCTATGTTCCAGGCGTTGCTGAAGATTTGCCCATCGGGAGTTGCCAGCTTGTAGGTGCCTGGCCGTAGCACTTGTGCGACGATGAACGGGCCTTCCCATGGGGGGGTTAACTTGTGCCGACCCCTGTTATCTTGGACGAGGTGGAGCACTAGATCTCCGACGTTGAAGGCGCGACCTTGTATCCTGCGGCTGTGGTAACGCCGTAGGGCCTGCTGGTACTTAGCTGAGTGTAGCAGGGCTACATCTTGCGCCTCGTCGTGTTGGTCTTGTGCATCCTCGAGTGACGCCTGGTTTCCCTGTTCGTCGTATGCTTTGACCCTCGGCGACCCATACTCCAAGTCGGTGGGCAAGATGGCCTCTGACCCGTAAACCATGAAGAACGGTGTGAACCCTGTCGCCCGGCTGGGGGTCGTCCTCAGGCTCCAGAGGACTGCTGGGAGCTACGCAACCCATCGTCCGCCGAACTTTTTAAGGCGGTCGAAGATACGTGGCTTGAGACCCTGAAGTATCATGCTATTGGCTCGCTCGACTTGCCCGTTCATGCGGGGGTGCGCTACTGCCGCCCAATCCACTCGAATGTGGTGGTCGTCGCAGAACTGGAGGAACCTCTTCCCAGTGAACTGCGTGCGTTGTCGGTGATGATGGAGTTTGGGATCCCAAAGCGGTGGATGATGTCGGTGAAGAACTGTACCGCTTGCTCGGACCTGATTTGCGCCACAGGCCTTGCTTCGATCCATTTGGAAAACTTGTCGACAGCGACGAGTAGATGGGTGAAGCCCCCGGGCGCCCTTTTGAAGGGTCCGATGAGATCCAGCCCCCAGACCGCGAACGGCCACGTGATGGGGATGGTTTGCAACGCCTGCGCGGGCAGGTGGGTTTGGCGGGCAAAGAACTGGCATCCTTCACAGGTGCGGACTACCTGGGTTGCATCCGCAATCGCGGTTGGCCAGTAAAAACCTTGTCGGAAGGCGTTGCCAACAAGTGTCCTTGGCGCAGTGTGGTGACCACAAGCCCCAGCGTGGATATCCTGGATCAGTGCCTTTTCCCTGTTCGATCGGGATGCAGCGCTGGAGGATCCCAGTGTGACTTCGCTTGTAAAGCTCCTGGTCGATGATGGTGAAGGATTTCGCACGGCGCGCGATCCTGCGGGCTTCGGTCTTGTCGGCCGGGAGCGCGTTGTGGATAAGGTAGTTGAGGTACGGGGCTCTCCAATCGGTCATGGGGTCGGCCCTCGCCGCGGGGCCCGCTTCGATTTCCATAACCACGGGGTCGGATGGCTTGGCTTCCAGGGCCGGGTCGGGTGGGGCAGCGTTGGTTCC
The DNA here is from genome assembly GCF_000263155.2 of Setaria italica. Lineage (NCBI taxonomy): Eukaryota > Viridiplantae > Streptophyta > Magnoliopsida > Poales > Poaceae > Setaria > Setaria italica. Next base: position 22,143,556 of record NC_028458.1, on the reverse strand, counting down.
CTCGGGGTCGGTGCTCGGGTCCAGGACAGGTGGCGCGCTGCCGACCTTCCCTGGCTCGGGTCCCGACCCCAGGGCTGGGCATGCCTCGCCAACCCCTGCTGGCTCCGGATAACAGATCGAGGGCTTCAGCTGGTCGCTAACAAAAACGCCATCAGGGACGGGCATCCGGCCGGACGCCGCCTTTGCTAGCTCGTCAGCGGCTTCGTTGAAGCGCCTTGCGACGTGGTTGAGCTCCAACCCGTCAAACTTGTCCTCGAGCTTTCGGACCTCATTGCAGGAGGCCGCCATTTTAGGGTCATGGCAGCTCCATTCCTTCATGACTTTCTCGACGACCAACTGGGAATCGCGTCGGACGTCTAGTCGACGGATGCCAAGCTCGATGGCGATGCGGAGCCCGTTGAGCAGGGCTTCATACTCAGCGACATTATTGGATGCAGGAAAATGGAGGCGGATCATGTACCTGATGCGTACGCCCAACGGAGAGACGAAGACGAGGCCTGCTCCGGCGCGGGCCTTCATCAGCGACCCGTCGAAGTACATCGTCCAGTACTCCCGCTCCTCTGTCGCCGGCGGTGTCTGTACCTCTGTCCACTCGGCCACGAAATCGGCAAGTACCTGGGACTTGATGGCGGTGCGGGGGACGTAGGTGATACCCTGATCCATAAGCTCAAGCGCCCACTTTGCGATCCTTCCTGTTGCATTTGGGTTCCGGATTACTTCACCAAGCGGGAATGAAGAGACGACCGTTACCGGATGGGAGGTGAAGTAGTGACGCAGCTTCCTCTTCGTGATGAGGACAGCGTAGACGAGCTTTTGGATCTGCGGATATCGTGCCTTGGACTCGGACAATACTTCGCTGATGAAGTACACTGGGTGTTGCACCTTAAGAGCGTGCCCCTCTTCCTCCCGCTCCACTACTAGGGTCGCGCTGACCACCTGGGTTGTCGCCGCGACGTAGAGCAGAAGGGTCTCGCCGTCGGTCGGTGGAACTAGAGTTGGGGCCTTCGTCAGGAGGTGCTTGAGTCGGTCAAGTGCCTCCTGTGCCTCGCTGGTCCACTCGAAGTGGTCGGATTTCTTCAGGAGCCGGTAGAGAGGAAGTCCTCGCTCGCCGAGGCGCGAGATGAAGCGGCTTAGGGATGCTAAGCACCCCATGACGCGCTGTACTCCCTTCATGTTCCGGATCGGCCCTATGTCGCTGATGGCTGCTATCTTCTCCGGGTTCGCCTCGATGCCGCGCACGGAGACGATGAAGCCCAACAGCATGCCCCTTGGGACGCCGAACACACATTTCTCGGGGTTAAGCTTAATACGCTTATCCCTCAGCCTCTCGAAGGCTAGCTCCAGGTCGGGAACGAGCTGATCGCCCTTCCTGGATTTGACAACGATGTCGTCGATGTAGGCCTCAACGGTCCGCCCGATGAGGTCTCCGAAGCACCTAAGCATACATCGCTGGAAGGTAGCCCCCGCGTTTATGAGGTCGAACGGCATCTTAACGTAGCAGTAGGGGCCAAAGGGGGTGATGAAGGAGGTAGCGAGCTGGTCGGCCTCTTTCATCGCGATCTGGTGATAGCCGGAGTATGCATCGAGGAAGCTGAGAGTTTCGCACCCGGCAGTTGAGTCGACTATTTGATCTATGCATGGCAAAGGGAACGGATCCTTTGGACACGCTTTGTTGAGACCGGTATAATCGACACACATCCTCCATTTCCCGTTCTTTTTCGGTACAAGAACAGGATTAGCCAACCACTCGGGGTGGTGTACTTCCTTGATGAACCCGGCCACCAGGAGCTTCTGAAGCTCTTCACCAATGGCCCTGCGCCTTTCTTCGTCGAAACGGCGCAAGCCTTGCTTCACTGGTTTAGAGCCGGCCCTGATGTTCAAGGAATGCTCGGCGACTTCTCTCGAGATGCCTGGCATATCCGAGGGCTTCCACGCGAAGACGTCGCTGTTCGCGCGGAGGAAGTTGACGAGCGCGCTTTCCTATTTGGGGGATAGGGCCGCGCTGATCCGCATGACCCTACCGCCGGAACTGCCGGGGTCGAGGGGGACTTCCTTGATACCTTCGGTGGGCTCAAAGGAGGTACCTGACTGCTTGGAGTCGGGCTGGTCCTCGATCGCCTCCGCAAGCTGGACCACCACGTCGCTCGAGAGGGTGACGGTCGCGGCGTACTCGCAGCACTCTACGTCGCACTCGTATGCCTTCTGGAAGGTTGTGCCGACGGTGATGACCCCGTTGGGCCCCGGCAGCTTGAGCTTGAGGTAGGTGTAGTTGGGGATGGTCATGAACTTCACGTAGCACGGCCGTCCCAAGATGGCATGGTAGGTTCCGCGAAACCCTACCACCTCGAAGGTGAGAACCTCCTTCCTGTAGTTGGAAGGGGTCCCAAACGTGACGGGCAGGTCGATCTGCCCGAGAGGCGTCGCTTGCTTCCCTGGCACGATGCCATGGAAGGGTGCCTTGCTAGGACGGAGACGGGAGTGATCGATCCCCATGGCGTCGAGGGTCTCAGCGTAGAGGAGGTTGAGACCGCTGCCCCCATCCATGAGTACCTTGGTGAGACGCGTCGTGCCGACGATGGGGTTGACGACGAGAGGGTAGCGCCCTGGGTGCCGGACGCGTCCAGGGTGGTCGGACATGTCGAAGGTGATGGCCGGCCCGGACCAATCGAGGAAGGCCGGAGTCGCAGGCTCGGCCGCGTAGACCTCCCGGCGCTCCAGCTTCTGCTGGCGCTTGGTGTCATACGCTGCGGAGCCCCCAAAGATCATGAAGCAGCCGTCAACTTTAGGGAAGCCGTCTTCCTTCTCTTCGTCACCCTTCTTTTCCTCGTCGGGTTTCCGCCTCCGGTCACCCTTCACCGGATTGCCCACGAAGAACCTCTTCCTGAGGTTACAGTCTTTGTAGGCGTGCTTGACGGGGAACTCGTGGTTCGGGCACGGTCCCTCGAGCAGCTTGTCGAAGAAGCCGGGAGCGCCTTCGGGGGGCGGCTGCCCTCGCTTGCATTCGACCGCGGCCACGAGGGGGGCCTCGCGTCGCTGCTTGCCCTTCTTCTTCTGCTGCTGGCGGTTGGAGGTGCCTTCGTCGGCGTCCTCCTCCCGTTTGGCCTTGCCCTTGGAACGATCGAATATCGCTCCGACAGCCTCTTCGCCAGAGGCGTAGCTAGTGGCGATGTTGAGGAGCTCTTCCGTGGTTCGCGGGCCTCGGCGCCCTAGCTCGTGGACGAGGGGCCGGCAAGAGGTCCCTGCTAGGAAGGCCCCTATGACGTCGGCGTCAGCGACGTTGGAGAGCTCGGTGCGCTTTCTGGAGAAGCGCCGGATGTAGTCCCGGAGGGACTCGTCCGCCCCTTGGCGGCAGCTCCGAAAATCCCAGGAGTTGCTAGGGCGTGTGTACGTCCCTTGGAAGTTTCTACGAAAACCTCCTTCAGGTCATTCCAGTTGCGGATGCGCCCTGAAGGGATATGTTCCAACCAGGCTCGCGTGGAGTCTGCCAGAAAAAGGGGTAGGTTGCGGATGATTAATAGGTCGTCGTCCGCCCCGCCAGCTTGACATGCAAGCCGGTAATCGCTGAGCCATACTCCAGGATTTGTCTCTCCCAAGTATTTGGCTACACTCGTTGGTTGCCTGAAGCGCGGTGGAAAGGGCGCATTTAGGATGCGCGTGGAGAAGGCCCGAGGCCCAGCCGCTCCGGGGCTCGGACTGCGGTCCTCCCCGCTGTCGTAGCGCCCGCCACGGTGGACGTGGTAGCCTCGATCTGCCCCGTCCTCCCTGTCCGCGCGGGAGCGTCTCCGCGCGTTCAGGGTGTCGCGGGCGTCGCGGACGAGACCGACGCGTTGATGGATGGATCGAGCCTCGCCTACCGCGGGTGGCGGAGTTCGTCGGGCGGACGCGGCCTGATTTGCCCCCGGAGGGGGCTGATGGACCGATTCCCCCCGCCGTTCCTGGGGTGCGCCATGCATTGCCCGGCTGGCGTTCTGCTCGCGTCGCCGGGACGCTGAACTTTCCGCCTGCTGGACGGCGGCGCATTCAAGCAGGTTGCGCATTTCTTGGCGTGCCCGTCGCTCCTCGGGCATCGCTGGCTCGGGGAGCTGTCGGAGCAACACCGCCGCGGCGGCGACGTTCTGGCTAGCGCGGGCAAAGAACGGCGGACGCTCTCCATCCGCACAGATGCGTTCCTTGACGTCGCGCCCCCGTTGTTGTGCTCCCCCCTCGTGGTGGGGGTGCTCTACTTCTTCGCGAGCGCCCACGTGCGCTTCCGGTTGCTGAGAGCACTCTGGGGCCCTGGGTAGGGCCCCAGTTGTAGCTGCAGCGTGCGAGGGGGGAGCCCGTTGCCTCCCCTCGGCACCATCGCCATTGGACCCCTCGGAGTGCGCGTCAGCCATGAAGCACTCGCGCGAGGGGCGGGGATTCTCGTTACTGGAGCCAGTGTCGGAGATTGTCCTTGCCACGCCCACGAGCTCGTTGCTCGCGGGCGATGTGGTGAAGGACCGCGCTAGGAGGCGACCGTGAGCCCCCATGGCGTTGCGTAGCCCGAAGAGCCATCCTTCTGGTGAGGTCCTTCTGGTGGGCGACCGACCGCTCGCTGCCGTCCTGGCGGCGGGGCCGAGGGTAGCGGGACGAGCGGGCAGGACGAGGACAGGGATCAGCTCGATCCCTTCCCCGGTGGCCAGGAAGTCCAGGCTCCCGAAACGGATCAGGGAGCCCGGAGCAAAGCCGCTATCGCGATTGGCCATCTGAGGCTGGAGATACACGCGCAAAGGTCCCCTACCTGGCGCGCCAATTGTCGTTGTCAAGATCAGCGGATCAAGACTTATACTAGTAAATTTCTTTTATGCGCGTGAGCCTCAGGTGGTTGCGCGGGAGACACAGATTAGACTGGTTCGGGCAAAGGAAGCCCTACGTCCAGTATCGAGGATGCTCGTGTTGCCCACGCGGGGGTTCTGTAGTAGGGGGTTACAGATTGGCGAGAGAGGGACTGGTCCCAAGTCTCTTCGGTTTTCGTGCTCTTAGGAAGAGTGGTAGTGTACTGAGGTGTGTGGGAGAAGAAGCTGATCGATCGGATCCCCCCTCTCTGGCTCTGGGTTCCTCCTTTTATATCGCAAGGGGACGGCCGGAGTTACAACTGGGATCGGGTAAAAAGGTTTGTAAAGAGTAAAGAGTAGGATGGTAAAAGGTACGGCAGGAAGGAGGAGAGAGATCCTAGGCGTCCGATGCCCTGCCGACCCTAAACGCGTGCCGGCGTGCATGCCGGAGGGGGAGGTCGCCGGGCGCCAAGTGTTATCGCTCCCCGTAGATAGCTACTTCGATGCTCGTAGGTATCAGGTCAGATCATGATGAGGCGGCTTCGTCGTTACCCCAGCGTCCGTTAGGGAGGACGGTGGATACCGCTGCTCCGGCGGTAGCTGTTGAGAGGGGGAGCTTCACATCTGCACTGCTGTTTGCGCGGGACCCGAGGGCGTGTGGGACCCGAGGACGGGCCGCTCTCTCCTTTGCTCCGGTCGGCGCAGGTCATGAGTACCCTGCGGCGAACGGGAGCCGGCCGCCGGTACTGTAGCCCGCACAGGGCGGTCGTGCACGGGTACTTGCGCCGGGTTGCGTGAGGGGCGCGGTCGCCCTGCCCTCTGCCAGGCCTGCGGCGCATTTATGGCGAGGCCGACGGGGGGACCCACTGGTTTTTGTCTGTCTTGCTCATGTGGATCGCATCCGAGGGGGGTTCTGGCCCCGTGGGTCCCAGCGTGCCCGACTCCTTTGCTCGGGGTCGGACGAGGCGGAACTTTCGTGGCACAGGGTCGGGCGCCCCCGACCCTGGGGTCGCGGTCGGGCGAGGCGGAGACCTTGCGGAGGGGGGTCGGCCGTTTCCGATCCTGGCGTCTTGATCGGGCGAGGCGGAGTTTTGATCACGTCATGGTGGGCCTGGGCCTTCTGCGTTTTGCTTCTTTAAATGTTGCTTAGGGGATCGTTAAATATTTCCCCCCAACACAACCTAATGAAGAAATGATGGATAGAAGTTGAAAAAGAAGGTTAGGATGACACAAACTTACCTTTTATAGCCATATCCTTCAAAGAAAACAAGAGCAAAACCTTCTTCCGATTTGGTATTTTTGGAGCTTTTTCCGAGCTCCTCTAAGACAAGCTCCAAATGGAAGGTTTGTTGGGGAAGGAGCTTTTCGCGGCTTTATCTGGACGGCATTTGAGCTGGCGGGCCACCTAACACAACTGCCAGCATAGATGCATCCCATCCCAGATGGTTCGACGTGCCAGTACAAATCGTTTCTGGCATAGTGTCAGTACAAAGTTATTTGAGGTCCATGCTTTGTAAAAGATCTGTTTGCACTTGTTTGAGCATGTCAATAATGTAGAGTGGCCTGAGCTATATGGGTCATGAAATCCATGAGTCACTAAGTTATTCAGATTTGACTCAGCTTTTCACCACATATTTTCTTCTTTATAGTTTTGTTGGCCTCTTTAAACACCCTGCGGCACTGTTGTATTTTGGCAATCGTGTGATGTGTCATGCTACATTATGGTGTTATAAAATAAGTATATGTTATAGTTTAACTGTTAGTTAAAAAGAAATGCATTAGACCAAATCAGGGTAATATTTAATTATTGCAAGCACGAAACCAATGTAGTATGAACATCCATTTGTTCTTCTGTAGTAAATATAAACATGTATTGTATTTTTCATTGTTATTATAGTATCTTCCATATGAATTTGTTTGTTGTGTGCTTGTGTTATTCATATCATCGGTTCTTGTTTTGAACTCAAATGGTTTGGAAAATTCTCTCTTATGTAACAATACATGGAGTGGCATACTGGCATGATGGTCAGTTGGATTCAATTATGTGGAGTTGGAGTCATATACTGATGAATTTGCTTTGGCAATCCTGGTACTTGTCTATGTGCAGATATAATTGCACATCACTACAAAGTTATTCAACGTCTATGCTTTACAAAAAAATTCTATTTGTACTTGGCATGAGCTACCTTGATGGTTTAATTCACAGGTCACTATGATCCATGCATGGGTCAAGTTTTCAGATTGACTCAACTTTTCACCACATATTTTCTTCTTCAGTATGATTTTGTTGGCCTCTTTAAACACCCTGTGGTATTGACCTTATATTTTGGCAATCGTGTGATGTGTCCTGCTAGTGTTTTGAATAAGTATATGTTATACTCCAACTGCTAGATTAGAAAGAAATACATGATTGAATCAGGGTAATTCTTAACTATTGGAAGCACGAACCGAGGTAGTATGAACATCCATCATTTCTTTATAAACATTCCTTGTATTTTTTATCATTATAATATCTTCCATATTAATTTGTTTGCTGTGCTATTATCATCAGTACCCGGGTTTGAACTGAAATGGTCTGGAAAATTTTCTATTACGACACAATTACATGGAGGGGCATATACCAGAGATGATGATCAGTTAGATTCAATTATGTGCAGTTGGTTATATTTTGTTGTTTTTATACACCTTTCCTATGTGGAACATCTCAGGGTGTCTATTTATTTGTGCACTATTAGTGCTTTTCCTGACAGCTTTGGGTACATGAAATTAGATATAAAAGGATTCATTTAAGTTTGATCAAGATGGATCACAGTTACAGGGTTGATCTCTTTTGATGAGCATTCAATTGTATAATTGTCTTATTGCAATGGCATGGTGTGCAAGGGATACTTTTAGTCAGATGCTTAGGAGTATATGTAGAATCTTGGTGTGCTGAAAAAGCTTCAGGCATGTATCTGTTGTCTGGGCTACAACTAATGCTATGTTGTTGAAACTGAACGGTTTGTGGCTCTATTTGTCGGTATGATGATGAAGACCCAACTGTTCCCAACTGGTGAGTAATTGCGCTTTTGTTTGAAGCCTGCATTTCTTGTTTGTGCTTTGCAGTAGAGGTTCTGATCATGATAAAATTTGTAGGCCCCTGCTGTTGTTTTCATGACTTAGCAATTTCCTTAGATTCTAATTAGAGGTATGAGTTTGAAACACGTGTTATCCTTGAATATGCTATTTTGAGATGCTGGCAGGTATTTAAATTGAAACACATTTTGGATTCTGTAATTATATGTGTGCCATTCTATTTCAGGTGTGGATGGATCCATGGTGTAATGGAATGATGGGCAACATTTCATTGGTTCAATCAAACTGGAGTTTTATAAGAAACTTTGTTCATCAGGGTTTCATTGTGCTCTCTTCTTGAGACCGGATGAAGAAGATGTCCAAGTGATCACAGGAGTCTCCAAAATTGTCAGCTTGGTAATACCTATCTGAAGCTGAGATTTGGGGTGATCCAAGAATATCTCTCTGGCAGCCTTTGCACTTCATTTATTCCTCTGCTGTCAGTTTGACCAAGCTGACAAAGGCAGATAAGTCACTGGGCTTGGGAGGCGAAAATGATGACATTGATACGCTGAAATCGTTCTGGTCCAAGGTGGTGTCAGTCTTGAATCTCGACTCCGGATTTGTTAGCTCATAGCTTCGGAGCTGCCTTGTTGGGCAGTAAAGGCGATCGATAGACGAATGCATGCTGGAGTTCTTGTCGAAGGGGTCTCATCATCTGGTGCAAGGCTTGTCAGGCCACTGAGTTCAGCGACCTGGGTATATATTCATGATCTTGCCAGCACTGGGAATGCTGTGGCTCTGACTCTGGATAACCAATCTAAGAAGCCATCGAGAAAACCTATGGGTCATCCATGTTCTTTCAGCTCGATCGTCTCCTTGTGGGTGACAACCACAACACCAAGTTCTGATCGTACCAGTGGCTCCATAGGAATTTCTTCTTGACAGACGTCGTTCCTCATCTTTGTGCACTGGTTGCAGGGCTTGTTGCAATCTTCAGGACGGTGTACTAAGCTCTGTAGAACAACCACTGGTACAGGACATCTGGGCTGGGGGTGCTTGTGACTTCAGGGGTTGCCCGAGAGTATCTGGAGACATGGTACCACTACATGCATTGATGTTTTGCTGCACCCAAATAGCTGAGGATTGGGCATCCGCACCATAGAGTTTCGTGATCCAAATGGAGCAGTCCTTGTCGTGTGTCTTTGTGCAATTTGTCAGTAATCAGTAGTTGTAGTTTAGTTGATCGGTCAATAAGTTAATGAAGCACATTTGTTTACTTAGGCTCTCGTAACACAAAAAAGATACAGTTCATTGATATGAAATCTCTGTAGTGTAGAACCAAAAGCAAAGTAGAGACAATATGTAAACTTGTCATTATAAAAAAATGTAAACTTGTACCTCTACCCTTTGCTCTTTATGGATCTTACTTATTCCTTTTAATTTTTTGTTCCTTCGTGAATATCCACAGCAATTGCAAGAATGCGATTTAAATTTGTAGGCATTTGTAGTACATAGTGCTGCTAAGCACGAGTTCAGCCATTCTATGTCAAGTGTGGATAGAAAAGGTAAAGAGGGTGAAGGTCATGACTAGGATTCATAGGGGAATTAATGATAGGCCCCATCCTGTATTCATGTTGATTCAATCAAACTGGACTTTTATAAGAAACCTTCTTCATCCGGTTTCTCTGTTTGCAGACGAGGCGGTCCTCTTCATGTGACCTCCAAGCGATCAAGGAAGTGTCCTGCATTGTTCAGGCCACTTAATTACTCACTGCAAGATTGTGCAGACAATGAGAAATGAGAACAGTGCTCCTATTATGAGTAGGGTTCTTTAGTTTTTCCTCAATTGTAAGTGGCGTGCTTCCTATTTTTAGCGTCTCAGAAGATGCCGGATATGGTATATGGAAACTGATGAATTTCAGCATCTGGCGAAAAGCTACCCTTCTGTTTTGTTTGAGTTGATGTCCAAGCTTGCTACCCATTTATATATGGAAGAGTAAATGAAAGATACGACCATGCATCATGGGGTTTCCAGTAGACCATGGATGACGATTGCAAGTATCCAGAAACACTTTTTGATGCTTTTTTGAAAAGCTGTTACTAGAAGATGTTTTTAGCTTTCTGGGTCTAGAAAGCTACGGAAACTTTTTCTGAACATTTGACTTTCTAGAAGCTGCAGGAAAAATTCATTGTTTGTTTAAACTTCTGGCTTTTCACGCTGAGAAGCTGTTCAAAAGATCAAACAAACATGCCCTAATTTTAGGATTTACTTTCAAATAGTAGTTCTTTTTTTAGAATCAAAAATATTTTGTACATATAAGCAAAGTACATGTATGGGAACAAGACGGTCCTATTCAAAGGTTTCTAGTGCCTGCTACACTGGACAAGATCTTTTTAGGGTCATTTGGGGTGGGGGGATCCCTACCTAAATTTCATTAAAGGCCAAAGCTGTTACAAAGATCTTCAACAACACAAAATAAGAATAAAATAAGAGTATAACCAGACACCAATCAGAGACAAGCCATGACACAAGCTGAAGAACCACCACTGATTTCTTATTAGAGCCGCCATCGAACAACATACTCACCAGATACGCCATGGCAATTGCACATCCACACCACCTCTTGTAGCTATGCTGCTTCATTGTCACCCTCCATCCGAGGACCACCCAACAAAGGACTAAAGGTGGCGTGAGGCACGCAGACCAGAGACCACCGAACATGACGATCTTCCTTGAAGCTAATGGTAACACCTTTCAAAGGACATATGAACTCCATGTACCATCATCCAACGCCATAGAGGGGAGGAAGCCTAGAAGGGGAATGTTAGAAGAGGTAGAAACTGCACCTAATATAAACTTTGATGGCACCACTAACAAGAAGAACACCGACAAAGCAGAGGTGCCAAATGAGGGACACTCACCAAACCACAACGATAAGCAACAACCAGCATCAGCCAAGTCCAAGAAGTATACTAACAATGGAGATGTAGACGATAAGAGGAACTGAACAGTTGAGGACCTCAACGGTGCATGCGAAGGTGATATACCCCCACGCTTCAGCATGAAGCTTTCGCTGCACAACAGCCGCTGCTACATTCGTAGACTGCACCAGCGACCATGGAGAATGGCGTGGGAGTCACAAAACAATGCCTCCATGGAGGGAAACGGCACCCACAAGCATCGTCGTTGTCATTGTCATCATTGGTAATAAATCAGGTTTCCATTAGGTGACACCAAGCTTTCACCGGCGACTCACACCACCAGACACACACACATGTGGACAGCAGCCTCACGGACCACCGCCACCATATGCTAGCCTAGTCCAAGCTAGGCAATGCAACAGACCACCATGCGATGCTGACCAGCATTTGGCGCAACCATGACCTCATATCATCGTCCAACGCGGCACTCGTTGCACAGCCACATCTCCGTATGGGCACGACCTGCACCATATCGAGGCCAAGCCCGTGGACGCATCGAGTTCGGGTGCCACGCTCCGGCTTGCAGGTCGCACACCCGAACGGGGGCATAGGAGACCCTGTACTGCTGTTGCTGCTGACACAGCAGCCACGTCTCCATCCCATCACTAACACACTAGGACACACCAGATCCGGTAGAGTAGGGATCGGATCTAGTCCGAGAGGCCCTGTATCTACTACATCGCCCGCCACCATGGCCATGGCTTCCGTTGGAGCTCCAAGCCCAAAAATAGAGAGGAAGGGAAATTGGAGGGAGAGGAGAGGGAGGAGATGTGCTGCGAACGGGAGCCGGCTTCGGTGCTGTCACAGGCCGCCACGGCCGCATGATAGAAGCGGCAGCTGGAGAGGGTTGCTAGCAGGGGCCTGGCCTGCTAGCGGGGGCATTTTGGGGGTGGAGGTGGAGTCACCCCTCCCCTCGCACAAAGAAGCAACGCGGTGGGGTCATGCGATCTTTTTTTGCACTAGACAAGTTAACTATATCATTACAGGATAAAAGGCATGGCTTGGTGAAGTCAGAAATATAGATCACCGCCGGCCCCAACACCAATCACCGCCCGTTTGGGGGTCCGGCGAATAAAGGTCAGCGGTGATGGGTATTAAAAAAATTAAAAAAATGAGCGGCCCACTGCCAGATACCAGAGCACCTCAGCATGCCAGATCCGGCCGCCGTTGCATCCCGCCATGCATGCTGCATCCGCCACCCTCACCGGATCCTGCACGCGTCGGCCGCCCTCGCGCCGCCACCCTGTTGCCCCACCACTGCTCCACCGCTGCACCATCGCACCGCCAGATCTAGGGGGAGGGGGATAAAGAGACTTTGCTTGATCTGAGGGGGAGAGAGAAGCTCACCAGGGAGAGAGAGAGGTGGATGACCCTGCTACCCTGGCGATGTTGCCCCACCATGTGTCGCCGCTTGCAGTCTCGCTGGCCACCGCATCACCGTCGTAGCCCTACACCACTCGCCACCGTGGCCTCGCCTGCAGCCCCATCCCAAGCACCACCACGGCCTCGCTTGCAGCCCCATCCCAAGCGCCGCACCTTGCCACCTCCTCATTGCCACCGGCGAGTGAGGGGCGAGCATGGGGGAGAGGGGCGGTTGATTTCCGGTCGGGGGAAGAAGGAGAGGGAGGGGAGGGAGAGGGGATTCGGCTGGTGAAGGGAGGAAAGTGAGGAAGGGTGTGGGATCTA
>NC_028458.1:22076762-22130852 GCF_000263155.2 Setaria italica | reverse complement strand
TGGTGGGGAGAGGAGAATGGCACCGGTATAGAGACGAACAGCAGCACAGGGCGATGTGTTGCCCCATCCACGTCAGAGGCAGAGAAGCACCATGGGGTCAAATCATGGCCCCCCCCTGCTTTATAGATTCGTGTGGGGGGGGGGGGATGGCGGGAGGGAGTTCAGGACGTGAGGCGTGGGATTGAATCGGAGTCCATAATAATTTCGGGTATGTGAACCAACTATCACCACCGGTTCATCAAAAACCGATGGTGATAGGCTGGTAGTGATATAGGATTCTGTAGTAGTGCACGTTCGAAAAGTCTCTTTGTACATGCTTGAGTATATCAATAATGCAGACTGCCATCAACCAAGTTAAATAGGATGTGAAAGTCATGAGCCATATTAATGATCCATGGGTCAGATTTTCACATTTTGATTCAACCTTTCACCACATATTTCTTATTCAACTTATTTTTTTTAACAGAACAGCAGAGGAGGCCCTACTTGTTTTTTCTTTCAACATGGAGTGGCTTATACAGGTGCTTTGTTAGCTTGTGTGTGTAGGGTGGGTGGGGCGAAGCACCGAGAGTCAAGGACAAGGTGAGATCATCCCGTGAGTGATTTGCCGAGGAGTTAACACCCACTACTCCACTAGCCGCTGCCCTAGACCCCTAGTGAGTGTGAGTGTAGAGCGGAGGAGCATAGAGAGATAGTCGTTTGTCTTCAGGTTGAGGCCTCCAAAGAATAATAACCCTACATCCTGTGTTTTTTGTGTGTATTGATGAGTGGTTTACAAGTGGTTGGGGATTGAGAAACGATCGGAGCTCTCTTCCTCCCAAGTCCATCATGCGTTGAGCTTGACGAGAGCCCAAGAACAACCAAGGAGGTGGAGGTGATCTAGGTAACCAAAAATTCGAAGAGTCCAACCCTCCTCCTATGGTTGGAGCATATTCTTTAAGTAAAAGGAGGCGACCTGCATGTGTGTCATGTCAGAGGAGGGGTAACTGCTTGTGTTGAAGCTATTCCTCCGTACTTGTCTGGTATAGGTGGCCTTCACAAGGGTGTACAAATGTCATGGCCAAGGGGAAGTTCCATTCCCACCCCTGGTTGCTTGTCACCAGCTAATTGTCGACCGGTCTTGTGGGTCCAGGCTCCTTGCCTTATCTTCTCAGCACACCACCTGTTTCGATAGGTTGTTGTCCTATCTACCACACACCCTCCCTGCTGACTAGTGGGGGATTGCTTAACATGCAAGATAAGACATGATCTCATAGTCGCCATTGTGTTGGAAAATTGCTTTTTTTTGGGAGGGGGGCGTTAAGGTTCTATCTTGTTGGCTACATGAGGAAGCCACACTACCTGCCTTGATGGGATGTGATGGTAGGCTGGACGGTATCGTGGTGAGGCACAACAATATCATTTAATGCCACCATCCTCACCACCATAGGGTGGTCGCGCTCCGACCACAAGCCCTGAGATTGCTGATGATGATGGTCATACCAAATCTATCAATAAGATACCCATAGCATCATAAAAGTACATATACAAAACTAGCTCATGTTGTTATTGAACTCCGTACTTAAGGGGTGAAGCTAGGATTTTAGAGGAGGGGCCGTCCTTCGTTAATACACTCTGGTTAGTTTGGTTTTAAGGGTGTTCATTAGGCATTCTCAGTGCATGATTTTATCGCACTATTACCAATAGTGCTATGTCAGCTTTTCAATGAAATGAAACCGTCACTTTCAGTGCATAGTTTCATTACACAGTTGCATAGATAGCCTAAATCATTTAATTTTTGTGTTGTCCTATGATTAGATGTGTCATGCCATGAAACCATAACATGTTCAGTGCAAGTTTCATTGAATTTCATGGGACTAGATAACTGTGCCAAGTGGGTTTCATGGGGATGAAACTCCCCTCTCCTCTCTCCTCATAAATAACCTGCCAAGTTAGCAATTTTGCTGATGTGGCATGGGATTAAATACCTATGAAACTCCCACAACACTTTCACTGAGACTGACCTTAGAGACAATTTGATCATTATGAGGGTCTGGCGATCTGGCCCCCTTCAGCATCTCCCTTGTCTGCACTACTGATAAGAAGATTTTGTAAAAGCATGATCACCTGTGTAGAAAGTTGAAATAGCATAAATTAGATTGCAATGAAACAAAAAATCAAAATAAAATAATTGAGCCTTGTCCATGTATTCGAAACAGAAGATGAATGCAAAGTCATAATTTACTGTTCAAAATTAGGAGAAGATAAATGAAAAAACATTATTACGTTTGGAGGGACCTTGCACAAATCTTGAACATTAAAAGACATGCGGCCATGCGGGTGGGCTGAGCCATCCGATTGCGCAGGAAACACCGGCCCACCAACACCCTTCGCGGCGCCTGGAAAGCCGAAAGGTGAAAAGCTCCCAAAACCCTCTCCGTTGCCGCCCCTTTTCCCTTCCCTCCCCCGCCCGCTGCTGCCCCTTTCCCTTGCCTTTCCTTCCCCGCCGCCAACCCGACCCGACCATATATACCGCGTCCGTGCCCCGCCGCGCCGCGGCATCCTAGCTTCAGCACACTGCTATCTCGTCCATGGTTGCTAATATGCCGCCCTCTTTTTCCACCGTCGCCGCCGCCGCTGGCAGCTGCTCCGCTTCCTCCATCACTGCCGACGCTGCGAGCGGCTACCACGTGCTCAGGATCGAGAGCTACTCGCGCATCAAGTCCACCACCCCCAACGGCAAGTATGTCCTGTCCCACACCTTCCGCGCCGCAGGGCGTACACCTGGGCTATCCAGTACTACCCCCGAATACCGCCGACTACATCTACTTGATGGTGCAGCTGGTGTTCAGCTTTATCGACCAGGTGGAGAAGCAGAAGCCATCCTACGTTCGCACCGTTAAGCCGAACAAGTTCGTCAGTCACGGCAGCTGGGGCCATGGTAAATTCGTCAAGAGCTCGGATCTGGAGCAGTCGGGGCCCCTCAAGGACGACTGCTTCACGGTCAGGTGCGACATAATCGTCATCGGCGAACCCCGCACGGCGGCCACTACGGTCCCCGGCGCTTCGTTCGTCATGGTGCCGCCGCCAGACTCGTCGCAGCATTTCGGCGCCCTCCTCCTAGGCGGAAAGGGTGCCGATGTCAGGTTTCTTGTAGCCGACGAGGCATTTGCCGCGCACCGGTGCGTGCTCGCCGCACGGTCGCCGGTCTTTGATGCTTTGCTTTTTGGCCCCATGAAAGAAGGCACCGCCACAGGCAACTGCATACGGATTGATGGTATGGTACCTCAGGTGTTCCAGAGCTTGCTGCATTTCATTTACACTGACTCACTGCCAGAGATGGAAGAGCAAGATAAGGAGGCCAGCGCCACGATGGCGCAACATTTGCTGGAAGCCGCAGACAGGTATGGCATGGAACGGCTCAAGCTGATTTGTGAGGACATTCTGTGCCGGTACATCGATGTGAGCACCGTGGCGACCTCGCTGGTGTTGGCCGAGCAGCACCGCTGCCAAGGGCTTAAGGAGGCGTGCTTCGAGTTTCTCAAGTCTCCAAAAACACTAGATGAGGCCATGGCAACCGATGGATTTCAGCATTTGGCGAAAAGCTCTCCTGCTTTGTTTGAGTTGATGTCCAAGATTACTGGACGCTGAATTCTGGAAGAGCAAACAGAAGATGAACATGAGGTTTTCAGTGGATCAGGAATGTCAATTACAAGTATCAAGAAAGACTAATTAGTGGTGCTATAAAATATCTGTCCTAGTAGTTGTATGTGTAGTCATGTCCACAAAAAGGCTGCGACATACCTGTCCCTTATTTTGTTTGGTTGATGCGTCATTTGTGGATAGCTTTTAACTATGATGCCAGGAAGCAGGAACATGCATGCTAATGTGACCAGCAGTCAGTTCACTTATAAGCCTTTAAATTAGCCTGAAAGATCGTTATGATAATTTATAATGCCTTCCATCACCGTAATTTAGCAATTTTCTATTGACTTTCAGTGATTTTTAGCAGGTTGGATGTATTTTTTTCAGTATAATGTCTCATTCAGGGTCAGGTAGGGTACAATTAAAGATGAGAGTACTACTTCAGTCGCTGGTATGACTGCTACATTGAAGATTTACAGTTTCTTGATGCCATCATTTGAAAGTGACACAATATACATGCCAATGGAATTGGTTCAACAATCTTGGCACCTGTTTATGTGCTGATTCGCCATTTTGGTAATAGAACAATTATTGCAAAGCGGTACAAAGTTATCGTGGCCTATATGTTTATGCTTATTATGTAGAGACATAAGGCAATTTGAAAATGTCAATAATTTATGACTTGGAATCAGTTGTCAGGTTTTGACTCAATTTGTCACCACATATTTTCTTCTCCAGATAGCGCTCTTCGTCTTGGTTTTGTTTGACCTCTTTCTAAGCACCATGAGTCCATTACCAGATGCAAGATGTCCTGTAATCAGCTAGCTTACTTTAATTTGGTATCTTGGGTATGTACATGGTGTACTTTAAATCCAATATATTAAGTAAGACATAAATTAAACTAAATCAGGGTAACACAATGATGCATCCTTTGTTCCTTCAAGAGTTTGAGTTGTCACCATTGAACTAGAACATGAACGAACAAGAACATGCGCTTCAAATTTCAACACTGTTCAAAACGACAAATTAGGAATTGTATATTTTATTATATGCATTAAAAAACTTATTTCACACACTATTTGTATCCCACTGTTGCGAGGAACATGTGCTTCTCTCATGTTTTCACGTATAATGTGCCAAGTGATATTTAAAGATCCTTTTGAAATTCAAATTCTTGTGGTACACATTAAGGGGGAGCTGCACATGCTCTTGCTTTATCTTTTATGTTGATTGATACATTTTACTCTCACTTGTAAGACTTAACCATATTGTCATCAATCACCAAAAAGGGTGAGATTGAAGAGTATATTCGCCCTCTAAGTGGGTTTTGGTGGATTAATGATGCGAGCTTAAGCGTCTAATGAAATTTCAAGTGCATAAGCAGGTTTAAAAGGAATGATGGATATGGAGCACTTGTGATTGACCCCTCAAAAAGGAAATGAATAGATAAAGGGCATATCATGAAGGCTAAATTTATTTTTGGTTTGAATTTGAGTATAGAAATGCCGCACTATTAAGAGTGATGTGTAATCTGTGGTCTTTAAGTTGAAAAACGTGCTCAAGATGACCTAACCAATCTATGAGAGACACCTTTGCACCTGCACATCACATGGGGATACTTAGAATTGTGCTAACTTAAGTGCTCCAGATTTTTCCGAAGATTCTTTCAGAATATTCTGGAGTTTACAGAGTTTCTGGAAAGTATTCCGGAAAATTCCAGAAGTCCAGAGATTTCCGAAAATTGTTCCGGTAGAATCCAAGCATTCCGGAGTTTTCGGAAGAAGTTCCAAAAACTCCGGAACTTAATCCCGAACAGCTAGTTTTGGGGTAAATAGGTATAAATACCCCCTCACCCCCTTTCAGAGTCTCTCTCTCGACCTAACATCCAGAGCTGTTCAGAAACATTCAAAGCCCCTCTTTAGTCCCCTTTTGGCCTTTAGGTGAATATTTGGTGGGGGATTTAAGGAGGGATTCATGGGAGAGCAAGAGAGAGTGCTAGTGAGCTGATTTTCATCTCTTGAGTACCTTATTTTTTGTTAAGCCGGTGATTTCGTGTTTGGTACTCTTGGAGCTTCAAGCTCCAAGCCGGCTAGGCGTTGCCCAAGGAGAATCCAAGGATTGAGGCTGCCTACGGGAAGTTTGTATTACCCCGACGATTGAGTAAGTGACTCTAACTTGATCTTTTGTGGTCGCTAGAGTGAGAAAAGTGGATTAGGCGTGAAAAGCCCACCCTTCGTGGGTCCTCAACGGAGACGTAGGTTTCAAGGTGTGAAGCTGCACTCCGGTAAACAAATCCTTGTGTCTCTTGTACTTTTTGTTCTTAATTTTATTCATATTCAAGCATAGAACATGTTTCTAGGGTTTGTGCTCAATCTACTTTTCTCACAATTTTCCAGCTGTTCTATCTTGTGTCAAAGGCTTAGAATATCTTGTTGCTTAACCTATATTCGACGATTTACATTTGAGCAAGGCTTGTATAAGGTCGTAGTTAAAAATCTTATTTCTCTGGAGAATCCATAGATTTCTTCGGAAATTCCGTAAGTTGCGGAATTTTCGGAACAATCTCCGGAAACTCCAGAAGTCGCTGATAAAGTTGTTTGAAGTTGTAGAAAATTTTCAGGTTCGACTATTCTTCCCCCCACCCTCTAGTCGACATCCTAGATCCTTTCAATTGGTATCAGAACTTTAGTCTCCGGATTAAACCTTAACCACTTGGAGTATCGAAATGTCGACACCGGGTGGTCAAGAGGTGCCTCAAGGAGGTGATGTCACCAATCCAAATGTCACTCAATAACCCGTGTTGCCACAAGGAGCACAAACAAGTGCTCAAGGAGGAGGTGCCGGTAGAGCAAGCACAAGTGCAAGGAGGCATCAAGAAAGTGAAGGTTCCTCCAATGACGACTTCGACTATGATGATGCAAGATCAACCCGCTCTGAATGTCGTGGTTCAGAAAGGGAGTTTCACCAAATCCCTTTCAATTATGCTCGCTTAAATTTTAACACCTCATCTAGGTCTATCAACCGGGAAAGCATCCTCATTTTAATAAGGTAAGCTATTCCAAGTGGAAAAACTCAATGAGGGACTATTTGATAGCCGTCAACCCCGCACTTTGGGATATTGTTGAAGTAGGTATAACCTTTCCACGCGGAGATGCCATTCTTACACAAGACCAAGGAATTGATATTCAACGCAACTATTGAGCTTTGCATCTTATCAAGAGGTCATTGTGTGCTGAAGAATTTGATAAGATTGATGGGTTGCAATCCGCCAAGCAAGTATGGGACACTCTCTTCATCAAATATCAAGGAACAAGAAGGGTTAGAGAAGGAAGGATAAGAGCCTTGGAAAGTGAACTCAACCGCTTCATCATTACGAAAAATGAGACACTACAAGAGATGTACAATAGGTTGAACAAGATCATTAACAAGATAAGATCTCTTGGAAGTGATAAGTGGGGAAAAAGAGAGATGGTTGACAAGATTCTCTCAGCCTATGGCTAGAGATGTTCAACTCCCTATCTTGATTAGGGAGAAGAGATGGTTCAAGAAATTCACTCCGGTGGATGTGATTGGAAGAATTAAAGAATATCGTATCATCGTCAAGGAATCCAAGCTATCCCAAGGAATGTCCAAGATCCATGAGCAAATAGAGAAGAACAATGGTGTGGATCTCAAGGCAAGCAACAAGAATAAAGAGAAGGGAGCAAGCTCATCATCAAAGACAACTATCAAGGAGGATAGTGATGATAATGATAGTAAGAGTATGGATGAGGAAGAGATGGCCTTGTTCATGAGAATAATCAAGAAGGCGATGAAAAGGGGTGGTTTCTTTGATAAGATCAAAGATAAGAGCAAAATCAAGAGGAAGTCAAAGAGGCCTTGCTTTGGATGCGGCAAGGAAGGTCATTTCATTACAAATTGCTCAGAAGTCAAGATCAATAAAAATAACTCATCCAAGTTTGACAAGAGCAAGTACAAGAAAAATGTTGGTGAAGCTCACTTGGGTCAAGAATGGGATTCAAATGAAGAAAGCTCGGACTCCGATAAAGAAGTGGGTTTGGCAACAATGGCTATTGAAGTGCCAACCTCCAAGTCATCTTTGTTTGAAGATCTCACCGATGATGAAGATGACTTTACTCACACTTGCTTCATGGCTAGAGGCCCTAAGGTAGATCCCAAAACACCTTCTCTTGATGATGATGATGATGATGATGATAATGATGATGAAAATATGCTTAAAGGTTTAGGCAAACATGCTTCTAAAAGAATAATAAAACTAATGATGGAAATAGAAGATAGGGATGAGACTCTTGAGGTACAAGAAGAGTTATTTAGACTTGAGCGAGAGAAAACCATTGCTCTTGAGAATTCCCTTGAAAATGAAAAGAAGGATTTCAAGATGCAAGACAACTTGCTTAAGACTAAAATTGACACAATTCTTAGCCTTGAGAAATCTTTTGCTAAAGAGAAGATGAAAGTGGAAGCATTAACTAAGGAACTATACTTAGCTAAGAGCTAAGGACACTAGTGTTAATTTTAAGAATGAAAAAGTTGTGCTTCAAGAGAACCTCAAAAGTTTGGAAGCCAATCACACAGCACTTGAAACTCAACTCAACACTCTTAAGAAGAGTACATCATCCAACTCTAATGATGCATCCATATCTTCTAGAGCCTCTACAAGCAATGGTTGTGCAAGATGTTATAATGTTGATATAAATGCTTGTGCTACTAATATTGCCGAAATGCATGCTATGAAGAAAGAGATTGTTAGGTTATCAAACTCACTTCTCAATGAAGAAAATAACACCTCCAAAAGGGGTGAGTTTGAGAATCACACAAAGGGCTTTGGGTCAAGCTATATGAAGAAGTTTGGTTTCAAGGATGGAAAGGGATTAGGTAAGTATGAGCAAGGCTCACTTGATCCCATTCCATTCATGAAGAACAGCTACACTACGGGCATGGGTCAAAGAAGGTGGTACATAGTATGGAACCACTAGGTGCAGGAGTTGATGGTAAGCAACTTGAGTACAACAAGCCCATCAAGTTATACAACTCTCAAGAAAGACAATCTAAGCCCTATGTCTCTCAAAACAAGCCTAAGATCACTCGACCAAAGTAAGCCAAGAAGCCCAACCCATATACTTCACAAAATGGTTTCTTTGCTGATTATATGTTGACTTGGGATCATAAGGGTAAAGTGATCACTAAGTATGTGGGTAACCGCACCAAGAACACTTTGATTAAAAGGAGTGTGTGGGTGCCCAAGATTCTTGTGACTAACGGTCTAGGACTCAAATTTCTTTGGGTACCTAAAACACAAGGCTAATTTGTTTTGTAGGCTTACTCTGCCGGTGGAACGAAATAGGTGATTGATAGTGGATGCACCAATCATATGACCAGCAAGAAAAAGATATTCTCCTCATGTGAAATGAAGAAAAATCCAAAGGAGAAGATTGTATTTGGTGATAATAGTGAAGGAACCGTTATTGGTCTAAGTAATGTTGGCATCTCAACCGCATTCAATTTTCAATGTTTATTTGGTTGAATCTTTGGACTATAATTTGTTATCCGTGTCACAACATTGTGAGATAGGTTACAATTGTTTGTTCTCTAATGAGGGTGTGACCGTCTTTAGAAGAAGTGATGACTCCATTGCTTTTCAGGGTGAACTCAAGGGAAAGCTTTATCTAGTGGATTTTATCTCGGATCAAACTCAACTTGATATATGCTTAATGGCAAAGTCTACCTTGAGTTGACTTTGGCATCGCCAGCTAGCTCATGTTGGGATGAATAATCTTAACAAGCTTCTAAAGGGGGAACAAATTCTAGGACTAACAAATGTGCGTTTTGAGAAAAATAGAATTTGTAGTGCATGTCAAGCTAGCAAGCAAGTTGGTGCTCCTCATCCCTCCAAGAGCATTCTCACTACCATAAGACCATTGGAATTATTGCATATGGATATTTTTGGTCCCGTGGCATATGTTAGCATTAGGGGAAACAAATATGACTTTGTCATTGTTGATGATTACTTTCGGTATACATGGATGTTCTTTTTGCATGACAAGAGTGAAGTTTAAGGAATATTCAAGAAATTTGCAACTAGAGCACAAAATGAGTTTGAAAATGAGTTTGAAGTGAAGATCAAGAGAGTAAGAAGCAATAATGGCACCGAATTCAAGAACACCAACATTGAAGAGTACCTTGACAAGGAAGGCATTGGTCATGAATTCTCTGTCCTATACATGCCACAACGAAATGGGATTGTGGAGAGAAAGAATAGAACTCTTATTGAAGCCGCAAGGACAATGCTTGATGAATACAAGAACTCGAATCAATTTTGGGCGGAAGCGGTCAACACAGCATGTCATGCTATTAACCGTCTATATCTTCATAAGATGTTGCACAAAACTACCTATGAGCCTTTAACCAGTAAATATCCTAACGCGTCTTACTTTAGAGTTTTTGGAAGTAAGTGCTTCATTCTCAACAAGAAACCCAAAAGCTCTAAGTTTGTACCTAAAGTTGATGAAGGTTTTCTTCTTGGTTATGCCTCAAATGCTCATGGCTATTGTATATTCAACAAAACCACCGGTTGTGTTGAAGTTGCGTGTGACATGACATTTGATGAAGCTAACGACGCTCAAGTAGAGCAAGTTGCCTCACATGATGTAGATGATGAAGAACCTCCATCACAAGCTATTGAGAAGATGGCCATAGAAGAAATCAAATTTCAAGAGAAGGAAGATGATTGTGTCACAATTCATGGGCCTACAAATCAAGAAACCGCTGCGAGGTCTAGAAATTCCGGAGAATCTTGCGGAAATTCCGGAAACACCGAACAAACCTCCAGAAATTCCGAAAATACTGATGAAAGTGCACAACATCAAGCTGAGAATGAGGATTTGATACAACATCAAGCTCCTAACCCACATCTGAGAGTTCATCAGAGTGTTCAACGCGATCATCCCGTTGATAACATTTTGGGAAGCATCCAAAGATGGGTAACTACTCATTCTAGATTGGCAAATTTTTGTGAACATTACTTATTTGTTTCCTCTGTGAAACCTCTTAAGGTAGATGAGGCGCTGGATGATCCGGATTGGGTGGTGGCCATGCAAGAAGAGTTGAACAACTTCAGTCAGAATGAAGTCTGGTCCTTAGTGGAACCCCCCAAGCAAAATGTCACTAGATCAAAATGGGTGTTTCTCAATAAGCAAGATGAGAATGGCATGGTGATAAGAAACAAGGAAAGGTTGGTTGCTTAAGGGGTCACTCAAATCGAGGGATTGGATTTTGGAGAAACATACGCACCAGTGGCAAGACTTGAAGCTATCCGAATATTACTAGCATTTGCCGCTCTTCATGACTTCAAGTTATATCAAATGGATGTCAAGAGTGAATTTTTAAGCGGACCAATCTCCGAAGTGGTTTATGTTGAGCAACCACTGAGCTTTGAAGATTCAAAGTTACCCAACCACGTCTACAAGCTCCATAAGATGCTCTATGGGCTCAAGCAAGCTCCAAGAGCATGGTATGAATGCCTTAAGAATTTTTCTCATAAGGAAAGGATTTGAAATAGACAAAATCAATCCTACACTTTTCACTCGCAAAAGATATAATGATCTATTTGTATGCCAAATATATGTCGATGACAAAATATTTAGTTCTACTAACAAAGTGTGGTGTGATGAGTTTAGTAGGATTATGACTAAGAGATTTGAGATGTCCATGATGGGAGAGTTGAAGTTCTTTCTTGGTTTCCAAATTAAGCAACTCAAGGATGGCACGTTCATTAGTCAAACCAAATACACTCAAGATATGCTAAAGAAGTTTGACATGGAAAATACCAAGCCCATCAAGACTCCAATGCCAACAAATGGACCTCTTGATCTAAATGAGGATGGTAAGAGTGTGGATCAAAAGGTATATCAGTCTATGATTGGCTCTTTGCTTTACTTTTGTGCATCTAGACTTGACATTATGCTTAGTGTGTGCATGTGTGCAAGGTTTCAAGCTAATCCTAAGGAATGTCATTTAATGGATGTTAAGAGAATCTTGAGATATCTAGTACACACTCCTAACCTTGGCTTATGGTATCCTAAAGGCTCTACTTTCAATCTACTTGGCTATTCCGACTCGGATTGTGCCGGTTGCAAAGTAGATAGAAAGAGTACATCCGGTACGTGTCAATTCCTTGGTAGGTCCTTGGTGTCTTGGAGTTCCAAGAAAAAAAATTCCGTTGCCCTATCCACCGTCGAGGTCGAGTATGTTGCAGCTGATGCTTGTTGTGCTCAACTACTATGGATGAGGCTCACATTGAGAGACTTTGGTTGTGAGTGTAGCAAGATACCTCTCTTGTGTTACAATGAGAGTGCTATTAAGCTAGCAAACAACCCCATGAACCACTCTAGGACAAAGCACATAGACAAAAGACACCATTTCCTAAGAGACCATGAAGCCAAAGGAGGTATTGCTGTTAGTCATGTGAGCACCGAAAAGCAACTAGCTGATATCTTCACAAAGCCCCTTGATGAGCAAAGGTTTTGTGCTTTGAGGAGTGAACTAAATATCTTGGATTCTCGTAACATAGCTTGAAATCATGTGCATGTTTGGGTGACTTAGGATAGATGGCTTTCAAACTAAATATCTTGGATTCTCGTAACATAGCTTGAAATCATGTGCATGTTTGAGTGACTTAGGATAGATTGCTTTCAAACTAAATATCTTGTATTCTCGTAACATAGCTTGAAATCATGTGCATGTTTAAGTGACTTAGGATAGATTGTTTTCAAACAAAAAATCTTTTTTCAAAATTGAAGTGCGTTTTTACTTTGAAATTATTTGGAGTCAATTTAGCTCTATCACTTGGATTTTTTGTTCTCATTGATTGTGTGTTAGCTGATCTCAAGTGATAGAACTACTCATGCTCATATTACTGCCATATTTCCCCAAATCTATTCCAAATCAAATTCCACTCAAATCTAATGGCTGTTAGCCAGGGGGAGCGGAATCTCCGAATTTTTTTTTTCAGAAATTTCTGAAAATTGCGGAATCTCCGGAAATATTTCCAGAAAATTCCGGAAGTTGTAGAATCTCCAGAACTTTGTCCAAAAATTCCGTAACTTAGCGGGTATTTACTTTTTGCCCTGAGAAGTTACCAGTTCATCCAATCTCATTATGACCGCCGGCTTCTCTTCCTCCCTCTTCTCTCTCCTTCGTACCCCTCAGGCGATTTGGAGATTCAACCACCAAAAATCCGTGAAATCATCAAGGAAGACTCAACTCAAAAAGGGAAATCACGTAGTGGTGTTGGAATCAAAGTTTTAAGGCTCTCCTCTTTTCTCTCCAAAGGTATCCAATGTTCATCTCGCCCGATCTATCAATGTAGGTTGTTCCTTAGGGTTTCCTTTGGATAGAACTCTTCACTAGTATGAGTAGGTCTAGGATCTTCAATTTCAAATCAATCCCATAACGGATTCATTCTGTATGAGATGTTAGGGTTTTGGACTGCTAGTTCTAGAATACTCCAAAAAAGAGTTCCAGAAACTCCACAACTTGCGGAAACTTCGGATATTTTTCTGGAATACTCCGCAACTCGCAGCCCAAACCTCTTATATTGATTACTCTTTGAATTTCTCATGACTCTTTTCTTATCTTGGTCATGCTCTTTGCTTTATCCAGATGGGAAGGCAAAGGGACACTCGTGCTAGTGCAACTTAAAGGAGAACTAAGGCAAGACATGATCCTAATCCTTCTAGAGTTATGAGTGAAGAAAAAGAGGAGGAGGAGGTGTATGAGTAAGAGGAATCTGAGGAAGAAAGGTTTGTGGTTGCTCAGAGGAGGAAAGGGAAAGAAAAAGTGGTTGAAACATCCCATAGATCCTCCCGCAGCCAAGCACCTAGTGTCATGCCATCCTTTGCAGCTCAACCTATGCTAGTCAAGAGAAACAGGGGCTTAGCTTATCAGATTTATCCTTAAACTCTAGAGCATCTCACTCTCACATTTGACCAAGAACAAAGGACACAATCTCTTTGCCTAACTCTTCGCCCTCCTTCATGCCCTATGGGATATACTCCTAGGTTGGGCAAGGACTACTACAAGATGTCCTTGGCACTCAA
Source organism: Setaria italica (assembly GCF_000263155.2). Classification (NCBI taxonomy): domain Eukaryota; kingdom Viridiplantae; phylum Streptophyta; class Magnoliopsida; order Poales; family Poaceae; genus Setaria; species Setaria italica. Next base: position 22,117,110 of record NC_028458.1, on the reverse strand, counting down.
AGAGGAAAGGGGGCATGTTCCTTTTAGGTAGGACAAGACGGAGGGGATTGACGTATGCTTTTGGAATGAATTCCACATGAATTTTTATAGTTCCGTTGTGTTGCACAAGAAGAACAAGCCCCCATTGTTGCTATGAGGTATGTGGATTGGCCTTATTATATGAAAGATGATGATGCCACATTCAAGAGGGTGATTGCCAAGTGTAGGGAGTTTGGTCTTTATGAGCTTATATGATTTAGATATAATTGGAATGATGAAATACTTGGCCAATTTCATAGCTCATACTACTTCCAAGCAAGCACAAACTCTATTCATTGGACCACCATGGATGAGCATTATTGCATTGATTACATGACTTTCTCTCGCCTTTTGGGACTTGGAACAAAGGATAAGAGGCATGATCCTATACATGTTGAGTTCAAAGTCACATCCAAGGATGTTCCATTCATGTTCTACAATTCTATGGGGGCACTTGAGGGGAAGACGAATAATTTGATGCCATAGTACTATGTGTTTAACCAATTCTTCAGGAGCACAGTTGACCCTAAGGGAGGAGATGCCACCGTGCTTCATTTCTATGCGGGCAATCTTCTTGAACCGCGCGGCTCCCAAAGGAAGACCCTTCTATATCTTTGACTACATATGGAATGAGCTTCACTGCGCCATGACATATTCTAGGAAGAATCTTCCATATGCTCCATACATTATGTATATGATTGAGAGGGTCACAAATATCATCTTTCCAAAGGATTGTGCTCATGAGCCGCTTCATATTCGTTCTCGTGATGGTGATAGTCCCTATCCTACGGTCACCTCTTGTCGCTTTGTTGGATCTTCTAGCCAAGCTCCATGCGATGATGATGAGCCTCATGCTTCCTCTCCTCCTAGGCAGTCCCGCAAGCCAAGAGGTTCTATGATCAAGAGGGTGCTTAAGAGCATTTTCACCATGTGCAAGCATATGGCCTAAGAGATAAATGAGAATATGTATGACATCATTGAGCTCAAGGCCTCCCAAGGCCTTCCTGTTGATTCTTATCATAAGCTGCTGGACTTTGATGATCCTTTCATCGAGTGGGATGCCTTGGATGCCATTGAAGCCAATGCTGCTACTCCTTCTCCTACCCAGCCTGCACCTGCTAGCTCTTCTCACCCTCACTGCTCCCACATGCGCTGCACCTGCTAAGGAAGAAGAAAAAGGGCAACGAGGAAGAGAATGATGACGATGAGGAGGAGGAGGATGACGACTACGATGACGAGGAGTAGCTGTTGTTGTTGTGATGGAGTTCATTTCATTTTTGGCGCTTGATGCCAAAGGGGGAGTGCATATTTGGATGGGATGGATTTATGTATTAAACTTTATCTTTTATGGTGTGTAACACTATGTGAGCATGAGAACGTGTAATGGGTGTACTTTGAATGCTTAGAACTGTTTTTATTTGTCTAAGGATGATTGTGTGCTAGTGTGAAAAATTTCTGTGATGGATGTTATTTGAGTATGGGAGAATGTACGAAGATTCCGGACATTTCTCCGGAAAAGTCCATAACCTGCGGAGAATTTTGGAGATTTCTACAGAATCTCCGAACATTCTGACATTTTTCTCTTTGATTATTTGTTGAAGTGTATATTCTATCATATGCATCAAAAAACTTGTTTCACACACTATTTGCACCCCATTGTTGCTAGCGACATGTGCATCTCTCATGTTTTCACTTATAATGTGCCAAGTGATATTTAAAGATCCTTTTGGAATTCAAATTCTTGTGGCACACATTAAGGGGGAGCTGCACATGCTCTTGTTTTATCTTTTATGATGATTGATACATTTTACTCTCACTTGTAAGACCTAAACATGTTGTCATCAATCACCAAAAAGGGGGAGATTGAAGATTATCTTGGCCCCCTACGTGGGTTTTGATGGATTAATGATGTGAGTTTAAGTGTCTAATGAAATTTCAAGTGCATAAGTAGGTTTAAAGGAATAATGGACATGGAGCACTTGTGATTGACCCCTCAAAAAGGAAATGAATAGATAAAGGGCATACCATGAAGGCTAAATTTATTTTTGTTTGAATTTGAGTATAGGAATGTCGCACTATTAAGAGGGATGCGTAATCTCTGATCTTTACATTGAAAAATGTGTTCAAGATGACCTAACTAATCTATGAGAGGCACCTTTGCACCTGCACATCACATGGGGATACTTAGAATGGTGCTAACTTAAGTACTTCGGATTTTTCCGGAGATTCTTCCGGAATATTCCGAAGTTTACAGAGTTTCCGGAAAGTATTCCGGAAAATTCCAGAAGTCCAGAGATTTATGAAAATTGTTCCAGTAGAATCCAGGGGTTCCGGAGTTTTCAGAACTTTTTTTGAAAACTCCGGAACTTAACCCCCAACGGCTAGTTTTGGGGTGAAGAGGTATAAATACCCCCTCACCCCCTTCCACAGTCTCTCTCTTGACCTAACATTGACCTGAGCTGTTCAGAAACATTCAAAGCCCCTCTTTACTCCCCTCTTGGCCTTTATGTGAAGATTTGGTGGGGGATTTAAAGAGGGATTCAAGGGAGAGCAAGAGGGAGTGCTAGTGAGCTGATTTTCCATCTCTTGAGCACCTTATTCTTCATCAAGCCAGTGATTTCGTGTTTGTTACTCTTGGAGCATCAAACTCCTAGCCGGCTAGGCATTGCCCGTGGAGCATCCAAGGATTATGACTGCCTACGGGAAGTTTGTATTACCCCAACGATTGAGAAAGTGACTCTAGCTTGATCTTTGTGGTCGCTAGAGTGAGGAAAGTGGCTTAGGTGTGAAAATCCCACCCTTCGTAGGTCCTCAACGGAGACGTAGGCTTCAAGGTGTGAAGCTGAACGCTGATAAATAAATCCTTGTGTCTTTTGTGCTTGTTGTTCTTAATTTTGTTCATATTCAAGCATAGAACATATTTCTAGAGTTTGTGCTCGATCTACTTTTCTAGCAAGTTTTCAATTGTTCAATCTTGTGTCAAAGGCTTAGAATATCCTGTTGTTTAACCTATATTCAGTGATTTACATTTGAGCAAGGCTTGCATAAGTTCGTAGTTAAAAATCTTATTTCTTCGGAGGATCAGTAGATTTCTCTGGAAATTCCATAAGTTGTGGAATTTTCGCAATCTCCGAAAACTTCAGAAGTCGCTGATAAACTTGTTCGAAGTTGTAAAAAATTTTCAGGTTCGACTATTCACCCCCCGTCTAGTCGACATCCTAGATCCTTTCAATTGGTATCAAAGTTTTGGTCTCTAGGTTAAAGCTTAACTGCTTGGAGTATCGAAATGTCGACGCTGGGTGGTCAAGAGGTGCCTCAAGGAGGTGATGTCACCGATCCAAATGTCACTCTACAACCCGTGCTGCTACAAGGAGCACAAACAAGTGCTCAAGGAGGAGGTACCGGTGAAGCAAGCACAAGTGCAAGGAGACATCAAGAAAGTGAAGATTCCTCTGATGACGACTCCGAGTATGATGATGCAAGATCAAGCCGCTCCAGACATTGTGGTTCACAAAGGGAGTTTTACCAAATCCCTTTCAATTATGGTTGCTTAAATTTTAACACCTCATTCGGGTCTATCAACTTGGGAAAGCCTCCTCATTTTTATGGGGTAAGCTATTCCAAGTGGAAACACTCGATGAGGGACTATTTGATAGCGGTCAACCCTGCACTTTAGGATAATGTTGAAGTAGGTACAACCTTTCCACGCAGAGATGCTACTCTTACACAAGACCAAGGAATTGATATTCAACGCAACTATCGAGCTTTGCATCTTATCAAGAGCTCATTGTGTGCCGCAGAATTTGATAAGATTGATGGGTTGCAATCCACCAAAAAAGTATGTGACACTCTCTTCATCAACCATCAAGGAACAAGAAGGGTTAGAGAAGGAAGCATAAGAGCCTTGGAAAATGAACTCAACCGCTTCATCATTACGGAAAATGAGACACCACAAGAGATGTACAATAGGTTGAGCAAGATCATTAATAATATAAGATCTCTTGGAATTGATAAGTGGGGAAAAAGAGAGGTGGTTGACAAGATTCTCTCGGCTTACATGGCTAGAGATGTTCAACTCCCTATCTGGACTAGGGAGAAGAGAGGGTTCAAGAAATTCACTTCAGCGAATGTGATTGGAAGAATTGAAAAACATCTTATCACCGTCAAGAAATCCAAGCTATCCAAAGAAATGTCCAAGATTCATGAGCATTTGATTGTATACATTATAGTCTTGTATTATGTGCAAGGGATACTTTTGAGCATTTGACTGTATACATTACAGTCTGGTATCGTGTGCAAGGGATACTTTTTGTCAGATGTTGAGGAGCACATGTAAGCTTCGTATGCTGGAAAAACTTCAGGCATCAATCTGTTGTTTGGCTTACAACTAAAGGTAGTTTATTCTCTCTTTGTTGGCATGATGATGAAGACTTAGGCATCTGTTCCCTGATTGAGCAATTGCACTTCTGTTTGCAGCATGCATTTCATTTCTTTTTCTATCGGAAGCTTCTTGCATTTCTTGTTTGTGCTTTGCATTATGGGTTCTGATTGTGATAATTGGCAGGCTCTTCCTGCTCTTATTTTCATGGTTTGGTGATTTCCTTAGATTCTGGTAAGAGGGATATGAGGTTGGAACGGATGTTCTTTAGGCCTGAATCTGCTATTTTGTGATGCTGGCAGTGGTAGGTATTTAAAGTGGTCCTCTTCTAGAGACCGGATGGAGAGGATCTCCAAATGATCAAGGTGTCACTGAAATCTGTGGTGAAGCCTCCAGCTTGAAAACAAACAATTAAAGTGCTTGGTAAGACCTATCCGAAACTTGGATTGGGGTGATTCATGAACATTTGCCATATAACCTGTTTGAACTTATTTCTCTGCTATCAGTTCAGCCAGCTGACGAAGGTAGACAAGTTGCTGGGCTGAGAAGCTGAAATCATGTTCAGTAGTTGATGAATCATTTTTGTCAAGGTGGTGTGAGTTTTGACCCTGAATTATCAACTCATAGCTTTGGAGCTTCCTGGTTGCGCGCTGGAAGCAATTGACAGACGAATGCGCACTCTCATCATTTTTTTGTTTTGAAATAACACTGGTCATCAATTGATAGACGAGTTGCTTAGTCATCAAGCCATTCAGGTTCGAGTGTTGTTAGGTTTGGCGTTACCTCAAATGGCATTGACATCCCTTTGAGATGTACCACTTTGTCTAATGCCATCTTTGGCATTGCGGTGAAATTTGTAATAGCTGACCGCATTTCTTCATTGCCATGTAGCTGTTTAGAGAAGTGTTTTCTGCATACTTTGTGTTCAAGTTATTTCGTATCAGTTTGTGTGAAGAACTTTCAAATTTGGTGTTGTAGTTAAGCCACAAAATTGTTGATCTAATGTCTATAGCACATCCTATTTTCTCCCTCACATGTGCGTACATCGCATCTATCAAACTTCATAGTCACACCATATAACTGATCCATAATTTTTTTTAAATTTATATTCTCCAATTCTCACGGCAACACACTGAGAATTCACCAAATATACCCGGTGTCACGAGTTGCCCACTTATATGCTCATATTGTCTCTACACTATATAGCTATCATTCGCACCACATTGTCATCTGGCCCCGCACCTACCTCCACTACTGGGCAACCTGGATTTGATATAGTATGATTCGCACCACATTGTCTTCTGGCCCTGCACCTACCTCCACTACTAGGCAACATGGATTTGACATTGGATTGGATTTGTTTGTTTGAGGTACAACTTTTGGACCTTATAAAAAGTCAACAATATCTTTTAGAATACGTGTTTTGCTTTCTGGGTTCAAAAAGCTAAGACAAACTTAGAAAATTGAGCTTTTCAATTTTCATATAAACTTAGCTTTTCTAAGACTTCTGGCTATCCGAAAGCTGCACGAAAAATTCACTATTTATTTGAGCTTCCGGCTTTTCACACTGAGAAATCTAGTAGCTAGAATTCGACATTTGATATAGCTAATCGTTGCATTGCTTTCATGTTGATCACCCGTAACAATCTTATAAAGAAAGATTTCGCAATGGACCCAGCATCCTATCCACGTTCAATTTGACATTAAACAAATAATCCTACTACGAATCCTTGTGTTTTTTGGCTTAACATTTTGCAAAAAACTAGATTCACCATCATAAACACCTGATCGACATTTCAAATGATTAGATTCAATATTTTCAAAATATAAAATATTTTAAAGGATTAGATTCAATATTTTCTAAAATACAAGCCAACATTTTGAAAAAGCATTAAGATTGTATCAATATTTCGAAATAGTGGATTCAACAATTTTCAAAAACTAAATCAAAATCTTAGAAATATTAGTTTCAACATTTGGCTCACGACGCTAGTTTCTTCTTGCTCGATGAGCAGTGCTAGCTCCACATTCTTTTCCTTCCCCAATACACCACCACATTTGCCTACTTCTTTCCCACCCGTGAGACGCTCGGTGTTATCGAAGATGCTTAGCTTGATGCCGCCCGAGATCCTTCCTCTCAGTGCCGATTTATGCTTTATAGGTGGTGGGCACGTCGCAGCATTTGTATGTGACATGTAGAACTATTGTGGGGACTGGGGAATAATCCCCGATATCGAACTTCCGTAGATGAGATGTATCTGAATACTTAAAGTTGATTATTTAAAATGCAAATAGGATAGATATTTATATCGGACATATTTTATATCAAATCCAAATTCAAGAAAGAAATTACTTTGTGTATCCGCATCCGTATGTCCGTATTTGATTCGTTTTCGTACCTACCGGCAGCAGCGACCACGCGACGCTTTGCATATTCCCAGAAATCGAAGTTATTAGGAAGAAAAAGAAAGAAGGAAGATTCGCAAAAAAAAAGAAAGAAAGAAAAAGAAAAGACTAAAACACCCAATCTTGCGGTCTTGCCCCGAAGGCCAAACGTTGAAAAGCCGCAAAACCCTTCCGCAGCCACCGCATCGCTTCCCTGCCCCGCGGCGCCACCCCATCTCGAGCACAGCGCTACCTCGTCCACTCTCGACTGTGGCTCCCACCACGCCGCGCTCCCGACCCATGGCCAGCGACGACAGGCACCGCTCGGTCTCCGCCTCCGCCATCGTCGCCGGCGCCGCGAGCGGCTACCACGAGCTCACGATCAAGGGCTACTCGCGCACCAAGTCCGCCCTACCCAACGGCAAGCACATCTTGTCTCGACCCTTTCGCGTCGCCGGGCACACCTGGGCTATCAGGTACTTCCCCAACGGCGACCGCCCGGAGAGTGCCGATCACATCTCTCTCTACCTCTTCCTCAAGGATCCCGTCGCCGACGGCGTCATGGTGCAGTTCGAATTCAGCTTCATCGACCAGGTCGAGAAGCAAAAGCCATCCTACATCGCCAATCGCACCGCGCGGAGGTTCTTTGTCCCAGCCACCAGTAACAATGGGGTGTGGGGATACAAGGAATTCATCAAGAGCGCGACCCTGGAACAATCGGGTCGTATCAAGGACGACTGCCTCACGGTCAGGTTCGACATTATCGTCCCCAAAGAGCTAACCACGGAGGACGCCCTGGTTCCTGGCGCCCCCTTCGTGGTGGTACCGCCAGCTGACTGGCCGCAGCACTTCCGTGGCCTCCTCCTCGGCGGAAAGGGTGCCGATGTGACGTTTCTTGTCCTGGGAGAGACGTTTGCCGGGCACCGGTGCGTGCTCGCTGCGCGCTCGCCGGTCTTTGATGCACTGCTCTTCGGCCCCATGAAAGAAGGCACCGCCACGGAGAGCTGCATACGGATTGATGATATGCTGCCTCAGGTGTTCCAGAGCTTGCTGCATTTCATTTACACCGACTCGTTGCCAGAGGTGAAAGGGCAAGACGAGGACAGTGCTACGATGGCTCAGCATTTGCTAGAAGCTGCAGACAGGTATGACTTGCAGAGGCTCAAGCTGATCTGTGAGGACAAGCTATGCAAGCACATTTACGTGACAACGGTAGCGACCACACTGGCGTTGGCTGAGCAACACCACTGCCAAGAGCTTAAGGAGGCATGCTTTGAGTTTCTCAAGTCTCGGGGAACGCTGGATGATGTCATGGCAACCAATGGATTCCAGCATCTGGCGAAAAGCTCTCCTTCTGCTCTGTTTCAGTTGATGTCCAAGCTTGCCAAGCGTTGAATTCTTGAAGAGCAAGTGCATTGCGTGATTCTGGGGGTTCAGTAGACCGGAATGTCAATTGCAAGTATCCTGAAAGATTAATTTTGCTATCTAATACTAGTTCTAGTAGTTTTATGCTTAGTCATGTCTGCAAAAAGGATGCGATGTACCTGTGCCTTATCTTTTTTGATCATCACATCGTTTGTGGATAGCTTTTTAATTATGATGCCAAGAACATGCATGCTAATGTGACCAGCAGTTAGTTTACTTCTAATTAAGCCTTCAAATTAACATGGAAGTTCGTTATGAATTTGTAATGCCTTCGATCACCATAGTTTTGCAATTTCGTATCAACATTTTGTTAACATGTTGGATGTGTTTATCTTCATTATAATGTTTTACTTAGGTTTAGATAGAGTATAATTAAACATTAGGGTTACTTACTCAATGAAGTTCTTCACTCGTTTGTATGACTACTATATAGAAGAATGACATTTGCTTCATGCCACCATTAAAAAGTGACAATCTCATATACATGTAAATGGAATTGCTTTGACAACCCTGGCACTTGTTTATGTGTTGATTTGCCCATTTTGTTATAGTATGCTGACAATCCTGTCACTCTCAATTCTCAATAATCTCAAGAATCAACACGTACTTGTCAAGTATATATGCTGATAATTGTCACGTGGCAATTTGGAAATGTCTTGAATTTGTGACTTGTAATCAGATTGTCAGATTTGGATTCAATTTGTCACCACATATTTTCTTTCCCAGCTAAAGCTTGGTTTTGTTTGACCTCTCTGCAAGCACCATGTGTCAATTTTTCGTGTATCTGGCCATGCAAGACGCTGCAATCAGTTTAGTATAGTATGGCATCTTGGTTCCTTCAAACATCTTAGTCGATGGTATAGTTCAAATCCTGAACTAAATAAGAAATAAAGTAAACCAAATCAAGGTAACATATATAATGATATGTCCTTGGTTCAAATGTTTCAGTTGTTGCTGCTGAATTAAAGACATGAATGAACAAGAATATGGTGCTTCAAATTCCAACAGTGTCCAGAAGGACAAATTAGGCATTCGTATGAAACTCAAGTTCTTTCTTTCCTTTTCTTTTGAAATGAAAATTGTCAGGAACTAGTTCTAGTATCCACAAAAGGATTTTGGTTTTTTGTTTGGTTGTTATGCCTTTTGTGGATAGATTTATTTATAATACGTGAAATAGGCATGCTTGTGATTCAATTATAAACCACCAAATTAATGGAAAAGTTCATTGTACTAAAGCATTATTTTAATTTGTTATGTTGTGTCTGCAGAGCATTTGGATTAGTTTTTGCAAGGCATACTCAACATATTTGTTAGCTTTGTGGATGTGTTTTTGGTCAGCATAATGTTTTATGCAGGTTCATCAAAAGGTATTGTGGCTAAAGACACATTGGTAAGTCCACTGAAAAAGTACTAGCTCGCTTAACTCTCTGGTTAGACTACAATAAAGAAGACTTAACTGTCTCAACACATTCCTACATTTAAAAATATCAGTCATATACTGGTACATGCTTCGACTGTCCTGGCCCTTGCTTGTGCTTGAGATACAACTAATATTCTCATGCAAATTATTGCATAGCAGCTTAATCATACTCAAGGTCCATATTTTCGAGCAAGGTGCATGTACTTGTTTTGCTATATTGGTCATGCAGATAGGCATGTGCCAAATTGAGAATGTTTTTCTTTCTCCTGACTGAACCTGAACAGAGCAATCAGATTTTGATTCAGTTCTTCACCACATATTATCTCCTCCAGCTATACTGCTGTTCAGCACTACTTCAGCTTGGTTTTGTCGACCTCATTCTAAATACCATGTATATTTTTTTCCTCTTATAGTTGGTCATTGAAGATGTCTTTAATCAGCTTAGTGAAGTGTATGTTAAATAAGCACATGGCATAATTTAAATCCTAGATTAAGACACAAACCAGATCGAGTCAGGGTAACATTTAACTATTTGCAGGAATATGAATCTGGGTAATGGAGCATCCATATGTAGCAAAGATAATCATGTTCCCTATTTTTCAAATTTATAATATCTGCATCTGTATTGTTTGCGCTGATTTTCTTGTCACTACTTCATAGTGTTGGGCTAAAATGACTCCGAAAATTCTCTAATGAAGTAATTACAAGGAGTGGCATATGTAGGAGATGATATCAAGTCAATTCAACATTGTGGATTTGGTTAATGTCTCTAGCATGACTGCAACCAAGATGAAATCTCTTGATGGCTTCATTTGAACGTGACAATCTCGAGTAATTGTGACTGGAATGGCTTCAAACATCAGACAAATTATTGCATGGCACTAGAAAGCTGTATTTTTTTTTTTGCGAAAAGATCTCTACCTGAATTGGTTAGATGGCCTTGGTAGCACTCCTCAGGTCGTAGCTGTGGTTGGTTTGGGCCCTCCTACCTAGGGTAGTTGTAGTGGTTGCCACTCATAAGGGTTACGGTCCTGTGTAAGGGTGGGGCAGAGGTTCGGGGTTTTCTCAGCCTGCATGAGAAGGTCTTCTTCTTAGTGAAAAAATCCTGGGGGTTGTCTTACCCCCGCCGGTCTATTTTTTAAAAAAAAATTCTCTTTTTTCAGAGGCTATCCATGGTCCATATTTTTTAAGGATCCACGGGTACATTGTTTTGAGTTTGCTGATAGTATAGATTGGCATGAGCCAATTTGTAAAGGTCATGAATTTATGGCTTTTGAGTCATTTTTTCAAGTTTTGACTCAATTCTTGACCACATGTTTTCTTCTCCAGCTATAGCTTTTCAGCTTGTTAAATTTTAATGTGCTGACCTCTTTGTAGAAATCGTGTATCAATTATTGTTCTTTGTATTTGGTCCGTTGCAAGATGTCATGTAATCAGTTTACTGCAGCATGCTGGCATTTAAGCACATGATATTAGTTAAATCCTTGGATAAATAAGACATAGTGAAACAAATCAGGGTACATTTAACTATTGCACGCATGAAAATGAGATAATGTAAATATGTAAGGTTTCCTTCAAAAGTTTCAATTGTCACTGCTTAACAAATTTGGACTGCTTATCACGCGATTGGGGGAGATACGTTTCCTGAGTTTCTGTTACCATGAAAGAGCAGAGCACCATCATCAGCTGCGCATCACATCATGTATGTATTGATATATAGGGAAGATAAGCACGTTCTGTACGATCCATGCCTGCCTAAGCGCAGTTTACCTTGCTGCTCATCTCTGCTTGGTCTTCAAATGAAATTTGGGAAAATTCCATGAAACAGTTGGATGGATTGGCAGGTACAGGGCTTACATTCAACTGGATCCGTCCGGCAACATGGAGTGGAAAGTGGGCAACTTGGAAGCATCCCATGGTGTCTATTTTCAATTCAAAATAATACGCGTGCCGTTTCCTGAAAATGTTTTGAATGCTTCACAATAAGTCAGAAAAACTTTTTAACTAAGCTTTCAGCCAGGTGCATTCAAGTTCAATCGAGATGGAAGGACACATCGAAGCTACAAAGTTGATCATCTGAATAAATAGTCTGCATTGCTCACGCAGCAAATCGACGAAACTACAAGAACCAACCAACTAATTCACTGCACAGCCCATGCCCTAACCTACCCCAACTCAGTCAGTTTTCAGACCAAGGCCCATATAGCAAGGAAGCCCGGCCCAGAACAATCTTTGCCGAGAAAGGAAACCAATCCATCCGGCATCCGCGAACCTTTCCCCTCCGCCGCCTTTCCCCAGTCGTCTCCCACTCCACTCTGTCCCAGCGCAAAACCCACTTCGAGAGCAGCAGCAGTGATCAGGCGCCGCCGGGGAGGGGGAAGAAGCAGGGATCAGGCGGCGCCAGCCCGTCGCCCTCCGGCCGACCGCGACGAGCCCCGCGTCGTATCTTCTGTAAGTAACGAGCAACCAGACGCCCTCCGCGAGGGGATTCCCCTTTCCTCATCTGTTCTTGTACGTCATCACACCATGTTCTTGCGAATTGCGATATGCGCCAAATGTTGCTAAACGAATGGATTTCGCTGCTTCGTTTACGCCCCCCAAATCCATCGGGACTCTACCTTTGCGATTATACCATGGATTCTCGTGATCTTGTCCCCAAATTCTCTGGATCGTTTTACGGCGCTGCGAGGTGGGAAAAAAGCTCAAATCTTGCGCTCCCCTGAATCCCTGATTGCAGGCTCGCAATGTCGGTCTCGGCCTCCTCCGTCGGAAGCACCGGCGGGCCCCCGCAGCCTTCCTCCCGCTCCTTCATCACCGCCGCCGCGGCCACCGGGAAGCACCAGCTCAAGATCGACAGCTACTCCCTCACCACCGCCGTGCCCCGCGGCGCCCACATCAAGTCCTCCAATTTCCAGGCGGCGGGCTTCAGCTGGTACATCAACTACTTCCCCAACGGCCGCGGCCGCCTGCTCAGCCGCGCCCGCGGCCACGTCTCGCTCCAGCTCGTCCTCGACGGCGCCGCCCCCGCCGGCGCCGTCAAGGCGCAGTTCACGCTCTCCCTGCTCAACCAATCCGGCCAGCCGGCCGAGGACACCGTGCGCAAGAGCCCCGTGCACAAGCTCGCCGGAGGGTGGTGGTTCTACAGGTTCATCAAGAAGGAGGACCTGGAGCGCTCCCACCGTGGGCTCCTCAGGGATGACAGCTTCACGCTCCAGTGCGAGGTCGTCGTCCTCGACAGGTTCCGCGCGGTGAAGACTGCCCCTTTCGTGGAGGTGCCGCCGCCCGACCTGCACCGACACCTCGGGGACCTGCTCTTGACCGGGGAGGCCTCGGACGTCACGCTCCAGGCCGGCGGGGTGAGGTTCAATGCCCACAGGTGCGTGCTCGCGGCACGGTCTCCGGTCTTCAAGGCGGAGCTCCTCGGTTCCATGAAGGAGGGTACCACCAACTGCGCCATACACATCGAGGACATGGAGCCACGGGTTTTCAAGGCCGTGCTGCACTTCGTGTACACCGACACGGTGCCGGAGGTGGACAAGAAGGAAGAAGCCGCCATGTCGCAGCATCTGCTTGAAGCGGCGGACAGGTTCAACCTCCAGAGGCTGAGGCTCTTGTGTGAAGACAAGCTGTGTGGGTGCATTGACACAAGCTCGGTGGTGACCACACTCGTGCTGGCTGAGCAGCACAGTTGTCAGGGGCTCAAGGAGAAATGCTTTGAGTTCCTCAAGTCAACTGGTCTGAATGCGGTCATGACAACCGATGGCTTCAACCATCTGGTAAGTAGCTGCCCAACCGTGCTGGAGGAGCTCATGTCCAAGCTCAGTCTCCAGTGATATGGAAGAACATAGCTTTCACTAGTGGTGGAATGGTAGCTGCAGAAGCATGTTTCAGTACCGTGCATTAACACAAAGAAAGTCTTTTGCATCTTGGTTGTCATCAAGATGAAATGTAGCTCTGTGTTTGCTCTGTTTAGTCCTTGTGTATGCAGGCATTAGTTGTGAACCTGCAATCGGTTCCAAGCAACTGATTCTGCAATACCATGACCGGATGAATCCTTACTGTTTTTTTTTTTTTTGATAACGACATGAATCCTTGCTGGTTGTTGCATGTGTGCTTTTGTAGGACGCCCAGATGCGTGCTTGCATGATTTAGGTAAGCACTCTGCTGAGCTTCACAATTTCTGTGAGCCTTGAAACAAAGTACTAGTACCTAATATTGGTTCGAGTCTTGAGAGCATGGTTGCTGCTACACATATAGCTGATCCATTTGCAGTTGTTGCTTACTGAAAGCTGATCGATGGAGAGGATTGTTGAGAAATCCCATGCTTCTGTATTTAGTGTCATGGTACCATATTCACTAACTTTAAACTGTATTGTTCGGGGGGAAAACACTAAACTGTCATTGTCGCCTGCTGGAAATGGATGACAGGTAAGACTGAAGGCACTGTGGTTAACTTGTCTCTCGCTGATTAACGTGGCACGCAGAAAACAAGAAGTGATACCATCCCATTTCAAAACACTGGAATGGTCCCGACCTATCCCAAGTTGTCCTTGTACCAAACACATGCTAGAACTCCGCGGTTGGCTTTCAGCCTTGCAAATTTCAGGACATGAGCATGAGGCTTCAGTACTGACAGTTGAAAGTGTTCACAAAGACAGACGAATGTCTTAGCTACAAACAGTAGAGGCGAAAAAATTTACCGGACACCACGGATACACCCAATATTCAGTGAGTATTGGTCAACTATATTATTGAAATTTCGAATGTAATTTGGAGAAAACTCTGTATACATTCAAATTTGACCAAAATTTGTTCAAATCATATACCAGTAGCGACATGATTTTTATAAACAAAGGTGGGTGATAACGCTGAAAAATCACCGAGGTGTACTCTTTATTTTTTTGATGGTCAACGGAGGGGGTGAGAATCCCCCACCTGATTCATTCAACAATGGCTCCAACCGGCCCGGGTGATATATGATGTAGCCTTACATCAAGTTTTCCTAGTCTCCCTTTGGAGATTACATTGCGCTAGTGAAAACAGAACACCATGTTTGGGAGACGTCACGCGAGCTTCATGGTCCATTGAAGTTTACAACATGGTCGTCGCGACCTCCAAATTTACCAAATCAGGCCCAGCACCTGAAAACCTTTGAGAGCCTGCTCAGTCAGGTTCATTGAAGTTTGGTCTGGTGCTGGGTGTTTAGATTGATTCCAGTTGATGAAGAAGGCCTGCGAAAGATTTCTGCTATTGTCTGACAGCAACCGGAGCGTTCTGTTTCTGCTCTCGTTATCAACACGCTGACGAAGCCTTAGCCGTCTGCCCCTCTGTTCTTCAAATGCAAATTCTATTGAGCAACTCCTCATGATTTATGACCTGCACGTCTTGATTGAGCTTTGTGCTTTCCTTTTGTTATGAGGCATGACTTTGAAGCGGGTGCATTTTACCCTTCAAGCTCCTTATTCAATCCTCATCTGGAGTTAATCACCCCCTGAGTATTGGAATTTAATGAAGATAATATTAGCTCTGCAATTGTATATTGTAGTGCGAGCATGAGTTTATTAGCCATTCAACTTCAGGTATATGTTGACAGGCAGCCATAGCTTAAGGAAGGTCAAATAGCAGATTTTAGAGTGTACTAGTTGAATGCTTGCACATTGGAATAAGATCCAAAAGTTAGAACAAGGTAATAAAGTTGGTGAAGCATATCACAGTGTGGAAAATGGCTAAAGGTAACATTAAGAAACACCGTCCACAACAACAGGTCCTGGCGATAGAGACAAAATGTGCGAGTGTGCACATGAGACATGACCAGCAAAGCACAAGCTGTTGATGCATCATGACCGATTCCTTTTGTTTCCACTCAAGTCAGCAAAATATCAAAATCTTTGAAGTAAATCCTTGACAAGGAGTGCATTGGTAACCACTGTATCTATGATCTTCATAGCCGGTTGCAGTGACAATGGCTTAAACGTTTACAGTGGCAGTGACGTCTCTATAACGCCACAACAGCTGCCCACTCCCTACACTCTCTGAGCTCTAGCCAGATTTTCTATTTGTTCATGTTCCCATTTGCAACTGCATGAGGAGATCGACAATGCATTGGTGATCGTGGTAGTTTCTTCAAAGTAAGACAGTGAAATTATTAAATAATTTGGATGGTCTATCCCTATGCATCGTTGATTGTCATGGTAAAGTTTAGCCTTATAGGAAGCTGATCCTTTTATTATTAAATATAAAAGGAACATCTTGTTGTTCAAGAGACACAGAGATTTGAGGCAGGAAACCCACTTCCTTCTTAGTGGGTGTTTGGTTGTTTTAGTCTATGGACTAAACTTTAGTCCCTACACTATTTAGTTCCATGGACTAAAGTCCATTAATACAGTTGAATAAAGATCCTTTTACCCCTACAACCCACCACCTGGTACCCTCTTTAGGCACCAACTTCTGATTCTGGGCACCTGCTACACACACATACATAGTCATCATCTTCCAATCCAAGCTGCCATCAAAATCAAAAGCTTCCCAGCAATAGCACTCCCTTCCGGCCTCCCCTCCCCTCCCCTCCCCTCCCCCGCCCACATGGCGCTCGAGGCGCAGGCCTCCCCGTAGCCGCACCGCTCCTCGCTGCGCGTGCCGGATACAGCGGTGGATCCTCCGGCGCGCGAGGTGGCAGCGGGCGACGAGTGGCCGAACCCGGAGGATCCCCCACCGGCGCCGCCGCGGCCCCGCCGAGCTCCCCTCCCGCGGACCCCTCCACGGCTGTCGTCGTCGTGTCGCGGCACCACGCCTCAGCTGCCAAGTACCTGCCGCCGTCCACCGCGTCCCGCACCACCAGCCTGGACCCAGCCCGCACCGTGGGGTGGTACTCGTGGAGCGGCGGCCACGCGGCGGGAAGGAGGCCAGCGGCGACGGCGGCGGGAGGCGACGGGAGAGAGGCAAGCGAAGGGAGCTGGGCGGGAGGAAGGGCAATAAATGAGGGGCAGGGTGTCCCCAAGACCCTTTAATCCACTTTAGTCCACCCCATATGGACTAGTGGACTAAACACTTTAGTCCACATTTTAGTCCATCTGTTTTGTACTTTAGGAACTAAAAGTGCCAAAAATGAATAAACTAAACTTTAGTCCTAGGTAAACAAACAGGCTCTTAGCACAATCTCTGCATCGATAGCATTTCCTGGAACCTCTAAACCACCAACCTTTTTCGACTTTGAAGTTTGTTGGCAGAATCAATGTTTCTAAGTAATATGACAAGATAGTCAATCTTGAGCTTCAACACATTGGAGGCAGTCTGAATTAGAGAGTTAAGTGGTTCTAGTGGGTGGTGCTTAATTACAACTACAGGATCAAAACTATCCACCTTCTCCAGTAGAAAATGACCACTCATCCCCAAATTTGGCTAAGCCCTACGATCTTACCACATATGAACCAACAACTTGGGCATATATACAAAATAAATCAGAAAAACAAATATTAGACATTTATGCAAAAATTGGGAATTTTCTCATTCTGGTTAACAAAGAGTCGTCAGTCCTTGCAATTCGTAGAGGTGGAATGTCTACATCAGATCAAAGAACTGATATGGTGGTGTTTACCATTGCTCAATGCTATTGCTCTGAACTGAAGCAAGAAACAGACTTCAATAAATATTTACATATATAAAACATAAGTTTGATTTATTAAAATGTTACCGACCGTAGGGCTGTGCCGAGGCCGGGCTGCATCGAGCCTAAACTACTACTCTACCCCAGCGCCAGCCAACGAGCCTCATTCAACAAATTGAGCGGGCCTGTCCATGAGCGACAAAAATGGTCACTCAAACAAAATCCCCCGAAAAGGCTGCCCCAAACCCTCCCAACGAGATCCTGTCGCCGCTGCTCCCCCTTTTCGTGCCCCGCGGCGGCTGCGCCACGCCCAACTGATCTCCTCCGAGTCGACAATGTCGAGCTCCGCCTCCGCCATCGTCGCCGGCGCCACGAGCGGCTACCACGTGCTCAAGATCAAGGGCTACTCATTCATCAAGTCCGCCTTCCCCAACGGCAAGTACATCGAGTCCCGCACCTTCCGCGTGGCCGGCCACACCTGGGCCATCAACTACTACCCCAACGGCATCACCTCGGTCGCCGCCGACTACGTCCCGTTCTACCTCCGCCTCTGTCATCCCGGCGCCGCCGCCGACGTGAGGGTGAAGATGGTGTTCACCTTCATCGACGAGGTGGAGATGCAGGCACCGTCTTACGTCCGCGCGAGGACTCCGAGAAGATTCGTCGCTAACAACACTAGTTGGGGCTATGAAAAGTTCATCAAGAGGGAGAACCTGGAGCGGTCGGAGCGTTTCAAGGGCGACTGCTTCACGGTCCGGTGCGACATCATCGTCGCCCCGGCAAGATCCACGCGGCGGAGGACGACGCCGCAACCGTTCGTCGTCCCACCTCCTCCCCGGTGCCTCCGCCGCCCGACTGGCCGCAGCACTTCCGCGCCCTCCTCCAGAGCGGGCAGGGCGCCGACGTGCGGTTCCGCGTCGGGAGCAGGACGTTCCCCGCGCACCGGTGCGTCCTCGCGGCGCGGTCGCTGGTGTTCAGCGCGGAGCTCTACGGCGGGATGAAGGAGAGCGCCGCGGATCACGTCGTGGAGGTTGACGACGTCGAGGCGGACGTGTTCAGGAGCCTGCTACATTTCATATACACTGACTCGCTGCCGCCGGAGATGGAGGGTCAGGGCGAAGTGGTGGAGGACGATGCCTCCGCCTCAATGGCGCAAGATCTGCTGGTAGCCGCGGACAGGTACGGCATGGAGAGGCTCAAGGTGATCTGTGAAGAAAAGCTATGTTGTCGCATCGACACAAAGGTTGCAGGGACCATACTGGTGCTAGCTGAGCAGCACCACTGCCGTATAGGTTGAAGGAGGCCTGCTTTGATTTTCTCGATACGCTGGATGCAGTCGTGGCAACTGATATGGCTTCCAGAATCTTGCCAAAAGCTTCCCCTTTGTCTTGTTCGAGTTAATTGCCAAGCTTCCCGTTGACATGAGCAAACTACGATAGTAGGCATTGCTATATATTGAACTCGAATTCTTTGTTTCTTTCTTATTTTGAAACAAGAATTATCAAACATTAGTTGTAGTCGAAGTTTCTATATCTGTAGTTCTATCCACCAGAAGGATGCAAATTTTGTTTAGAAATGTTTCTGTTTGTGGACAGATTTAATAATTAATGTGATCAGCATTCTTTTTCCACCTGATGTATGCCTCTAAATAAAATGATCTGGAAATTCTTTGTACAGCTGTACTCCATTCTTATTGTGTTGATTGTGTAGGATGCTTCCCAATGTTGCATTGGAATCAGTTTTGCAATGCCTATTGATATTGATACTAATCACACTAGCTATAGTAGCTATGTGGATGTGTTTTTTATCAGTATTATGAAATGTTTCATGCTGAGTTTCATTATCCAGTGAAGAAGAGCTTGCTTAGCTTCAAATTTTGGTTATCCACTCCGTTTTCAAAGATATGATGTTTATAACAAGCTAATTAGTTCAAAAGTAAACTAATAGCTTGTCTTAAACATCATATATTTAGAAAAACAGAGGGAGAAATAATAAGAAAAACTTGAACTTTCTTGATGTCTCTATTCTCAAGAACCTAATAAGTCTCGAGAAAGTTACTGCAATCTTCTTATTCGTATCGTAATATAGCTGCATAATGTGGTAGTCAAGTCCACGTTTTTTAAGAATGTGTACATAATTGTTGGAGTATGTTAGTTATTATATATGTAGATTGGTATGTGACAACTTGAGAAGGTAATGACTCATGACTGAGCCACGCAATCAGATTCTTTTTCATTCTTCTGCATATATTACTCCCTCCGTCCCAAATTACTATTTGTTTTGGGTTTTCTATATACATCACTTTTGCTATGTATTTTGACATAAGTATATATCTATATGCATATCAAAAGGTATGTATCTAGAAAAGCCAAAATGAATAGTAATTTGGGACGGAGGGAGTATCTTCTATAGTTACTTCTCTTCAACACTATTTTGTTGAGATCTTTGTAAACAACAAGTGTCATTTTTTCTCATCTTGTCGGTCACTGCATGATGTGCTGTAATCAGCTTATTGAAGTATATTTTTAATAAATACAGGGTATAATTCAAATCCTAGATTCAGAAATACATAAGCTTACTAGCTAAGTGTAATATCTGCCTCAGTATCGTACTTCTTTTCCTTTTTTGAAACATGGCACAAATGCAAACGGTCAGATACAAATATGCATAGTCACCTCTATGAATGTAGATCCTAATTAAGATTGAAAAAGTCACCACAAATGCTTCACTATCGACTGATACTCATCCTACAATAATGGAAAGAATAATTAGCTAAAAAAGTGAATGGCAACCTTAGTCCGAGAATTGAACCTAGGTGTACTGGTTGCACCACAAGGAACCTAATCAACTAAGGTACGCTTATCTCAAATGTAGCTATCCACCTTGCTTATGAAAACAAATGAAGCAATCAGTGGGCAAATACTTATCACTTGACCCTCAAGTCGAATCTTAAAATTGACCGTCCACATATACCAGTGGATCTCCTCCGAATTTACACAGCTTCTGTTACCCTTACAAACTGTAGTTTCCAATGGGCTTTCATTTTGATGTGTGATCACTCGTAGCACTTGATTTTGGGCCTAGCACGCCCACTCACTTGATTTTGGGCCTAGCACGCCCACTCACTTTCCGAGAAGCTTCCCTTCCAAGCTATAATCATGTTTGTGGGATCCACGGAGCGATTCCCTACTACTCTATATATCTCCCTCATTTATGCCTTTCTCATTTATCTTCCTTACAACCTTTTTCCCCACTCTCATTCCTCCCCCCGATTCAGATCTGGTCGATCCCGATAGAGCATGGCCGAGGCTTCGAGAGGTGGGAAGCAGAGCCTAAGGGTGGCTTATGGTGAAGACCATCATGTGGCCACACACATGGTGCCATGGGTGGCGCGATGCAGGAGAACTACCTGTGCACAATTGCCGGTGCATAGCTAAGTAGCGGCAGCGCTCACGAGCAGTGCAAGGCGAAGACTGAAGCTAGAAATAGGGCCCATGTTGATGATCCATAGAGGCATGACGTGGTTGAGCAACATCAGGAGGGAGACTCATCAAGCGTGGTAGCAGCTGTGGTAGGGAGCATGGCTCCCAACGCTAGCGCACTACGCAAGCCGATGCGGGCCGCACGACCTCCATTGCCAGGCAAGATTCGCTTCCTTTTTACTTATTTTTTCTATTTTGAGTTGGAAGAATCGTGTGAATTTTTTTAGGAAATATTTAATATTTTTATGCAAAACTTATTCATTATTCATATAACTTTTTAGGGAAACTTTTCTGAAGGAAAAATATTCATGACAAGTTATTATGAAGAACTTTTCAATGGAATTTTTGTTGCATAACTTTTTCAAAAATTGTTTTTGTGAAATTTCCAAAATCATGTAAGAGAATTTTTTTCTAAATTTTATTTTAAATAAGTGTTGTATTTTATTATAGATAATCTTCTATTGGAAAAGTTAAAGAAGAGAAAAAAATCTTATGGATGATGGGGACTAGTGAGGACCACTCTGCAGTCATTTTGCTCTTTGAGATCAGCATACGCCTGCAAATCAATGGCAGACCCCGTCTCTTAGTTAGATTGGTGTTATAGCCTGGCTCGCTGCTATCCATAGCATCTACAAGCACTAGAGATGAGGTTATCCTATCTTTAAGGTTTAGTGTGACATATCTATATAATACATAAGTCCTGGATATTATTTAAAAATACAAAAGTGGAAATATAAAGCTGTCTTTGTGGGTGTTTGATTCCCTTAAGACTGCCAGGAAAGGTTGGTCATGTGGATCTCACAAATATAGAAAATGTATAATTTAATACTTTTAAAAAAGTCTCAGATCCAAATCCAGCCGAAAACCTCTTGGAAATAGCTAGAGTATAGATATGCATGAGGGCACCAAGGTTTATAAAAGTACTACCCTCAAAAGATAGGGGATGGTTAGGTAGGATTACATTTTATGGTAGGATATTGATTATAATCTAAGACACAATCAAATCATACAACTTGTACATATTTTAGAAGTGTTTTATCTATGTGTTCCAACTTCTAGGAGTGTTTTATTTGCTGCTACACATGGTTTATTGTCCCCTATACCAAATGTGTAGCAAAGATCTTTGTAGAACAATTTCTGGAGGGACAATAAGTAATCAATGTTTACTAGCAAATGTACACAAAATTGTGGTGACAAGAAACAAATGTAAATACGTAGTTGTTTGAAACGTATTTGGTTAATAATATCTAGCTTATTATCTTGTTGGATATGATGGGTACTTTGATTCCCTATCATTTGTACAATTACTTGGACCAAAATAGCAATATATCATTTAGGACACTAGAGATCAATGTGTCCGATAGAATCTAGATATAAATAATAAAATATTTTGTTATTGTCTCAAATCTCAATATCTTAATAATGTAGCTACTATTCTTATAGATGTCAGGTTTAAAAGCACCTAAATCTTTTGAAATATGAAAATATTTATCATTCTACCAACTACATACCTACATCGATTCTATTAGATATGACTCATGATAAATCTTAGTTGTATTGGTGCTGGTGAGATCCTAGGATGAATCGCAATATTTACCAGCCTGGTATTATCAAAAGGGGCATTGGCTTATAATAATCTTAAGATATAATCTTTAAGATATAAGTGAAAAAGGTAGAACCTTTTAATATAGTATCTTAAAATATAGTGTGTTTGAATGGTATGATACAATGAGAAAAAATAGTACTTTTGAATGACTTACTAAAAGCCTTCCAATCTAGTACTAAAAATAGGCTGCATGCAGAGTTCACACTTCCCCGCGCCTACCATCTGTCTCCGATCCTCTGATCTATCTCTAATGGGATTCTTTCCCAGGCCCACATCCATGCTGCTCCTCTCGGTCCCGCGCTAGTCAGCTTCGAGCATCTATAAAAACCCCCCAAGTGTTCCTTCTATGATCCATCACAGAGAGAGCCCGAGGAACATGTGAAACAAAGCCACAATCTCAGGACATGCATTGCTACTAGCTAGTCTTTGCCGGCTGATTAAGCAAAAGCAGTCCCATCGTGATCTTCCATAGAGAAGCTCCCTTCCAATCCATTCCCACCGCCAGCCGCTACAATGTCGGCGGAGCCGGCGTTCACCACGTCCGCCATCGTCGCCAGCACGGCGTCCGCCTCTCACGTGCTCAAGATCGACGGCTACTCGCGCACCAAGGGCCTCGCCGTCGGCGTCCACCTCCGGTCCTGCTCCTTCCACGTGGGCGGCCACTCCTGGCACCTCGCCTACCTCCCCAACGGCGACTGCGTCGAGCGCTCCGACTACATCTCCATATACCTGGTCCTCGACGGCACCGCCCCCGGCACCGCCGGCGGCGGCCCCGTGCTGGCGCAGTTCTCCATCAGCCTACTCGATCGCGCCGGCAAGCCGGCGCCAACCTACACCAGGACTGGCACGACGAACCAGTTCAGCGCCCCCGGCGCGCACTGGGGCTTCCCCGGCTTCATCCGGAGGGAGGTGCTCGAGAAGTCGAGGCACCTCAACCTCAAGGATGACAGCTTCTGCGTCCGCTGCGACGTCACCGTCGTCACCGAGTTCCGCGCCGAGGACGCCGCCACCATCGCCGCCGAAGCCGCCGCCGTCCCCGTGTTCGTCGGGGTGCCGCCGTCGGACCTATCGCGGCACCTCGGGCACCTCCTGCTCAACGAGCAGGGCGCCGATGTGCGCTTCCGCGTTGACGGCGAGGACTTCCCCGCGCACCGGTGCGTGCTCGCGGTGCGCTCACCGGTGTTCCAGGCCGAGCTCTTCGGCACCATGAAGGAAGCCTCCTCCGAGGCGCCATGCGTGGAGATACATGACATGAGGGCTGATGTGTTCAAGAACCTGCTGCACTTCATGTACACCGACTCGCTGCCGGAGCCTGAAGAGCCGCACGATGAGGAAGCCCTGATGGCTCAGCACCTACTCGTGGCTGCAGACAGGTATGACATGGAGAGGCTCAAGTTGATCTGCGAGGACACTTTGTGCAGGCACATCGAGGTGAGCAATGCAGCAACCACTCTGGCGCTTGCTGAACAGCACCGTTGCCAGGGGCTCAAGGACGCTTGCTTCCAGTTCCTCAAGACTCCTGGGGCACTAAACGCTGTCATGGCAACTGAAGACTTTGACCATCTCGCCGTCAGCTGCCCGTCCCTCATCAAGGAATTGATGTCTAAGCTTGCTGCCCGTTGATCTGGGATCGGATAAGGGGAGATTAAGGGAGTGCCAAAATGGAGATTTCAGCAATGGGAAATGCAGCTATTCACTCCCTGATCAAGTGATGGAAGGAGATGCTGCTCCGTCATATGTCTTTAATTTTCTTAATCTTTAGTTATGGTATCCCTAAGTATGTAGGTTAGACTTCTGAAAGCGATAGGGGGAGAATTGCTAGGCAAAATACTTTCAGAAGTCAGTTGTAGTGTTTGCTATGTATGCTGGTAGAATTCAGAGTGTGTGTTCAATGTCAAAAAATGCAAATGTTTTTAGAGGTAAGGAGTATTAGTCCTGCCAGTTACATGTGTACTTCAATCCTCAAATGGACACACTGTATTGCAGCTTTATCTTGCTTCGTTGATGATGTACCCTAGCTAATATATGTATATATGCTCTGATCGGACCGATATTACAAAAATTAATTTGCTCTCCTTTTGGATTATGGTTGCAGGCATTGTGATTCTACAACAGTCTTGACATTGATTGTACCGTTACCCATATTGTTGATGTGCTTGCTGTTCAGGAGAACAGTTCAAATGTTGCTGGAGGTTAGGTATGGTGTTACCATGCTACAGCCTATACAAAGGCAGCTGTGAGATGCAAAATGAGCGTACAATGTGCAGCCATCATCTGGTCCCATAGTCAAGTTTACAAAATAAGCCAAAAAACATCAAAACTTTGGTAGAATGCATGTTCCCCCCATTCCCCAATTCCTGCCCAGCACCATGTTGTTCTCCATCCGGTTGTCAAGGCCCTAGCCTGTGAAAATAAGATAATAAGCGTGGATGAGAAATAAATCCCTTGTACATGACAAAGTGATGAACGTCCAATCTATCAATACTCCTATACTAAAGCTCCAAGATTTGGACCAATTCTAGGGTCTAGGTATTGTTCATGAGACCCACGGCAGGTGTGTATTCATGGGATCCACTGACAGTCGGCCCCACGGGATGTGCCTGTTGTTCAGTAAAACTTAGGATCAGATTTGCATATTATCGCAGGAGTCCATTTTGCTTATTGACATGGTTATGCATAATGCATCTCAGCATCTGCATGTCAAACGAAATTTTATACAGCAGGTGACTGGAATTGCTCCACCAATTTGTCAACTCTTCTTTCTTGAGCTATACCATGATTTTTCTTGAAAGGAAGATCTGCACCACGATTTGCCTTTAGCTACATATTGCTTATAAGTTGAGAGTTCCATTTATCGTATCCACCAGATGTACTTTTGTTTGACTTACAAATTGATTGTGATATTGATTGCAAAATTAAGAAAACAAGCAGCACCTGTGGTAATGCCCATGCGTTGTCTTTTTCCTTTTTGGGATCATTGGTCCAAGCTTTTTAATATTCTTTATCTGTTATTGTTTAGATGAGTTTGATAATTGTAACTTATGCAAAGACTGAATATATCCACCTAGCATATTGACATGGATTCAAATTTTTCTCTGCACAAATATTCAAGGTCATGTGTGTAGAGGTGCTGCAAATTTTGCTGAACTTACACAGAAAAGGCAGCAGTCGTAAGAAAGGATGGAATAGCACATCGTATTGCATCTAGCTTCCAGGAAATAAATAAATAGTATCACTTTGTTCCGGCCGGCTGTAAGTTTGCGCGTCCGCACGGCCGCATTCATCTGCCGTTAATATTCTATCGACTGTGCGCACACTGCTAGGGAATCCGCCTTTAGTACCGGGATCCAAACCCGCTTTAGTACCGGGGTCCAAACTCCTTTAGTATCGATACCGGTTGTGCAACTAGTGTCGCTATATCGGTACTAAAGGAAGTTCTTTAGTACCGAGTCAAATAACTGGTCCTAGTACTGGTTGTGTACATCAACCGGTACTAAATTAGCTGCCAGGTTGCGCATGACTAAGGGCAATTTAGTATTAGTTGGTGTTACCAACCGGTACTAAGGCCTTTTTCTTTTCTTTTTCTAATTTCCTTTTTGTTAACGCAAAATCTGGAACTCAGGCTTCTGCTTTGAATAACACAGAGGACCTAGGAGATCTGCTTAACTCCAGTGCAGGCTCCAAATCGACTCGCGAAAGTGCAAGGCAAGGTAAATATTAAATTCCTGAGCCGATCGTGGGCGAAATCTTTCGAACTCATGGGTAAGCGTTCTTAGAATAAACATCACAACAGATAGATATTCAATGTAATCATGCGGTGTAAATAATAAAGCATTAATGGTATGTGCCATCGACTATATGAGCTGACGGGTTGAAATAAAGCATTGTAAAATAGCAGCTATAAAAGGAACCCTTACCAACCATGCGCACATCAGATCAATTAACAGATCAAGTTAATATCTTGATAAGTGTAATTGAACTTAGGCAAGGTTTCACGAATAAGATGGCATTGACATCAATCTAGAGTAGAACATAGCAAACAAGAACCTGTTGCCTAGCACTTATGAGCTAATTAAGCTAATAAAACCTAATTAATGTCATGACCGTGTAATTAAATTTAGACAAGGTAACACGGTGAGAGGGCATTAACTTCAGGCCATTAACTTAACTAGACAAGCTTGCGGCAGCAAGGCCTTGTACGCGCCCCTGTGGGCTCAATTATGTCATCACACTTCTAAGAGAAACGGATAAGACCTGATTGAAGCATCGGCTCTCAACAGTAGCATGCTGGCATTAAGGGCCTAACGGTTAGCAATACGAGGGGCAAGAGTAAAGATCCAGTGGACCTAGCATATATAAAGCAATAAAAGCATGCAAGATCTAACAACCGAGACGATCAGATAACTGTGAACGTTTAAACAGGGCAAGGGAGCTGATGGAGACAACCTAATCAGATCAAAGCTGTTCGATAACTGTGAGCGTTTGATAGAACTAAGAGATCGATACGATACAACTTAATAAAACCAAACAACTCAATAACTATGAGAAACTATCGAAGACAAGCAGAATATTGGACAAAGCCTAGAAAGTTCTGCTTGCAATCTAAGATAACTCAATAACTATCCATACAACCGAATATCAGAATATAAGACTTAACTTAGAAAGTTCTGATATAAGCCATAATGATCGGGTGACGATATTTACAAGCTCGCTTGAGATTGAAGCCGATGCAGCCGTGCGCGTAGGAAGGAACTCATCAAAACTACTACTCCTAGGATTTTGGCGGCGTGGTGTTGAAATGTTGTATTGATTGATTGATTATTGATTCTTCTTTACAAAGCTCATGAGCTTATATTTATACCCTCGAGCAAGATAAAATCCTAATCGAATACGGCATGAACTATTACAGCTATTTCTAAAAACTACTAAAGATAAATCTCCACGCTTTCCCTTATTTGGTGGAGTCGATTTTACCTCGGATTGGGCCCACCGGGTCTTCTATCGGCTTCTGAAACCCTGATGAACTGCGGTTAGTCCTGGTCTATGCAACTTCATTAGCAGACCTTTTCTGTCTCCTTCATCGGCTATCAGAACCTTATCCTCAACAGTTGACTCCGGTCAAAAATTGCGGTCAACACATGCCCTCCAATTTTGGAATATGTTATTATGTTCCAAAATTCTCTTCTCTTATCACAAGCTCTGGGCCGATATCTTTCCAAAACTAAAAAGAGTCGTTGCCGCAATCATGATCTCTCCTTTCGAATTCTATGATAGCATTCCCCATTTTTTCAGGATTCACCCTACAAAGATCATTATATAACCGCTCTAGTCCCTTTCATCTTCTTCACCAAGCCGACAGAAGCCTTTCGCCGCCGCAACCAAAAAATCGAATCTTTCCCTTCACGCGCCCGGCAATGATGCCATCACTCCATCGTCATCAAGCTCTAGCCATCAAGATACCCCAGATCAGCAATGGCAACAGTGTCTTCCATTCCACAGGTATCAAGCATCTTTACTATATTTTTTTATCTAGATCCGATCTAGTTACTATGCACCAAACCCTTGCTTCTTTTCGACCCTTGCCCCCCTTAGGAACTTAGGAACAATCTGTTGATCCCTAGAGCTGATATGCGATCAACCTACTTTCTAGGGCCCATGGATAGAGAGGATCCAATAAATTTCATCAACACCGAGACTCTAAGGGTCCCCTTTAAATAGGCCACAATGAGCTTATCCGACTGGAAAGGCACCTTCCGCTCATGGCCTTGCAAAATCCCTAGTTGGAGAAATTGGTACCTTCGTATTCTAGACGAAAAGAAAGCAAATTGGGAGGATTTCCAAATCAGCCACTGTATCACACTCTCTCTAGCTGAGATCGAAAAGAATGAGCCTTTACTAGCAACTACAGCAGATTTTTGGTTTGTTGCTATGAATGTGTTCCTATTCAATCACGGCCCAATGTCTCCGACTCTGCTAGATGTGTTTATGCTGACCTGTCTTGATGTCACCAGTCCAATTGACCCCTTTAGCCTAAGGATCAAATCCTCTAACAAGATCAAATCAAAAAATATGAATGGTTGGTCTAGTTATATCTCCTCATATAACAAGGCAACTAGCGTAGTCACTAATGAAGAACATGCCCTTTTTCTGAATATGTGGCTGGAAAGATTCGTGTTTTGTGGATCCACTGTCAGCCCAACAGCAAATATGCTGATCTTTGTAGAACAATTATCTCAGAGCAAAAGACTCCCCATTGGAAAATTTTTGCTTGGATTCGTATACCGCCTAATGCACCAGACATCAATCAAACTAAGAGTTGGTGGAGTTATTAGCACTGGCAGCCCATGGTGGTTCATTCAACTTTTGCTCACTGTTCATATAGCCAAAGGCTAAGGAATAAATATCTTTTCATGCACCTTTCCCAATGACTACACCGAAGAAGAAGAAGAATCCCAGCACCGATGTGAATCTTATGGAGAAGCATCATCAAGAATTATAGGCTGTTCACTATCGGCACCAGAAGCATCCCGGTTCTCTAAACTCTTTTACTATGGCTTTGGAGAAAATACCACAACCTGATGTGCATATGCAAATATTGACCAGTTCAAATTCCTGGAAGGCTCTATTTTTTCAAAGTCTTGCCCAAATGAACTATTTAGATTGGCTTTCAAAACATATGCAGTTCCTTGTGTCCTCCCAACTGGTTTTGCCAATGGCCGATCTCATACACCTTCTTATGAGTTCTTTCATCCATCGGCCTTTGCTCGTCAACTTGGATTTGGTCAAGTCCCAATCAGTCTATTTTTTGTTGGTAAGGTGAAAGCAAGGGACATAGTCACCAACAGTTCAGAATATGAAAACTTGACTGCCCTGACTTCATTGTTGCCTTCATTTGAACTGCAAAACTAGATTGGCACTGAAGTATCATCTGAGTCCTTCAACCAATGGTGGAATGAACAAAGCAGTGGCTCATTATTGCAAGAGGCTTTTCCCTAATTATGTACCATCTGAAGGAGAGGTGACTATCCACCCCCCCCCCCCGAGTATCTGATCTACCCAAGGCTCATGTGGTAGGCAAGCGCAATCCATCATCCAAGCTACTAAGCAGGAAGAAAAGGAAGAAGACCGTTGCATCACCAACTGGATCTCCATCGGCTTCAGAGGTATAGCAACCATCTTATTCTTGTTTACTCACCTCTTCCTTTATTAACAACCTGACTCTAGTCGGCTATAACAGGCAAATTCACCACTTCCTAAAATCCAACAGCCAGCAGCCGACAGAGCTCTAGAAGAATCTGCAGCAACCCAACAAGAAACACATCTTCAGCTGAAGAAAACTGGTCTCATCGGTATAGCAATGTTAATTCTGCATATGAATTTCTCCTTGTTTTGCATTGATGAATTCTTTCAATCAGCTCTTAATGGGAACATAAGCATCATCATCAACATCGGCTCCTCCGTTGAACACGAAAAACCCAGAAGACCATCCTATGCCGAGTCGACAACAGTCGCCGATCCAAGAAATCAACTTGGTAATATCCTTGTCCATACAACCCAACGCTTCTGTGCCCACACATGTCTAGTTTGATTGAGGAAGACATTTTAACCTAAGCACCATGCTTAATTTAAAAGGCCTATGAATGTACATCCGAGAACATACATTCAAACCAGATCATACAAGCATAGAAAAAGGAAGCATGAAAGCATGATCAAGCAATATTCAAAGGGAGATAAACATGGGTATAAAACTGGTGAACCTCGGGCTACCTCTTGGAAGGGCTATGTTTAAAGTCAAAAGCAATACATACCTGAAGGTACGTACCATGGTGTTTGGGTGATGAATATTTCTGAATCACCGCCGTGGGTAACTCCTCCTTTTATTTTTATTTTATTTTCTTTTTTTTAGTGGGGCAAAAACCAACACCATCTCCAAACCAAGATAAGATTTGGCACGAGAAGAACTTTACTCGGGATACTCACATACCTCCCCCACACTTCGAGTTTGGATTGCTGGGCAACACAACTCAAGTGTGTGGAGTTCAAGCTTCCTTTCGTAATCGTTCCCTCACCAAGACATACCAAGGTGTTGTAGTTGATGTAGCTCCCATGTTCTTAGGCATCACTTGTCCATCATTCTTTTTTAATCTCCACCTAAAATGGTTAGTGACCAAAAATATCCGAAGGACAACTTATACTAAAGACATGCTCTTGCTTTTATTTGGAAGGGAAAATAAATGATAATCCGGGCTATCTCCCGGCAATGTTTTGTTTATGGTCACAAACTCGACCATGGGAACATCCTCTTGCATCTATCATTGGTGGAATGTTCCCCTCTCATCACCAATTGATGATGTGTCATTGAAGCTCTAGCTCCATGGTTAGCACCACAGTGCATATAATAAATTTGCAATGCTTATGGTAAACATATGCATCTACAACCAACCTTCTAAACTTTTTGCAAGAAAGAACCTTAAGGTGGTTGTAGTCCTCATGGGTGCTCTAAGCACAAAGCATGGCTGACTCTGGAGTGTCAATTAGACAAGTACGGTTCTTGTGGTATTTCAAGAATGAAGCTCCCATGCTCATCTGGAATCCTTTCTTTCAGACTCTAGAGTCACTGCCTCATGAAATTCCATGGCTCATGGATTCTCCATCTCAAGAGACTCATCGTGACAGATCAATGTTGATTCTCGATCATGGTGAAAGACAACATGATACGGGCCAGCGCGAAGAGACTCAAACTCGATCGAGGGTGATGATGATTGTTCGTCTTCACAAACGTGAAGAGTCTCTTCCAAGTCGTACTCTTTTGGGGCAAAAGGTTTTGCATCCTCAAATAAGGCTAGCTCGGATGATACGAACGGAGATACATGCATCACCTTCTCGAGCTGGTTTTGCTTAGGATGAGGATTGGCCATATAATTTTCTAAGCAAGAGGTAGTGGTGGCAGAAGCGGTTTCCCTAAGCTTTTCACTAGGATCCCTTGAGATGCATCGAGAAGTTCTTCTAGCGGGTAGCCTAGGAGGAGATCAAAATTGATGATATAAAAGATGTGGAAGTCTAAGCATACCTTGATTTTGTCTATGATGATTGACACATCCCTTGCGATCCCCCAACATTCAAAGAAGAGTCCCGAAGGACTTTTGAAATATTTGTCGATTGGGGTTAGAGGCTTGTTACCCACAAGAGTGTCTATGAGGTACTCAGATATGATACAAGCCTTGGCAGTAGGGTCATGAAGGGCTTCTATGGTAGTTCCCCTCATAGAATAAGGGATGGTCATGGAAGATGAGCTAATCCGAAATGCTTTGGAAGTGAACCTTACCTCCTTTGACCAATCCACTATGGTTGCATGGTGGAAAACTTCATCGAGAGCCTTGTAAGGGCATAACAACGCCGTAGGCTTCTTGTGCCTAAGATGATTCGAGGTATTTCTATGATTTCTAGATGGATCATCCTTGAATTGGAAAGAGAATTCCGAAGGTTGAATTTCTTCTTCCTTCGGTGTTTGTGGTTCGGGAGAGGGCTCTATGGCTGAATCTAAAGATGTGGAAGGTGAAGGATCGGATTCGGCCGCTAGAAGATCCTCATGGCTCAACTCATACTCTTCTCGGAGAGGTTTAGGCTTGACTATGAAGGAGGTGTTCTTAGTGATATGACCTAAAATTTTTCTACCTTCAGGTGGGATCTTATGGAGAGACTCCCCTCCAGTGATGAAGTCGAGATAATCGGCAGAGTCCTTATCGAGACCCTTATAAAAGGTGTGAAGCAACAAGGGATCGGGTATCGATAGGGTAGGATAAGATTTCACTAATAGCAAAAGTCTAGCCCAAGTTGCGCCTATGGATTCCTTCTCATTCTGCCAAAAGAATGTTACAGAGAATCTCTTTCTAAGGTTGTCCCAGTAGCCATTCGCAGCACCTGTGGCAAACATGTACAATCGCTCATCCCTCCCTTTAAGAGAGAAGGGGAACAACTTCTACCTGAGGACATCTTGTGTCATGATTTCGAAGGCAAAGCGCGAACACAGCTGCTCGAACTCATGTAGACGGTGGTTTGGGTTTTCGCTACCTAACCTAGAGAAGGAAAGTTCCTGAACCTTAGCGATTGAGTCAGGGCAAAGTTCATAGCTGGATGTAAGGATTGGTTGTGCAGAGGGTGGTGGCTCTAAGAACTCACCCCTAGGGGCAGAGAGGCTGACTAGGTACGAAGAAAGATACAACGACCGTTCCCGACAATGGCACCAGAAATCTTATTGGGTATTTTACAATGCGAATAAATCCGTAAGCGCACGGATACCGTTGTAGCTTTCACCTCAGAGTATTCCAAGTGTATCGAATCCAAGGGAACGTGTGTGCACTAACTTCTATTCTAGTCGGTCCAAGGACACACCAAGATGAGTGGCGAGGGTAGAGAGGATTCCTGAGGATAGCACTATAGATAAGTTAAAGGTTGATCTCTCGGGTCACAATACTCACTTCGGGCACTGGCTTACCCTGAATGAGTCAGGCGCCTCCAACCAACGAATCTACGCTATATCCGAATGTGGAGGATTACGAAGGACCAATAGGGCTATCACCACCTACGGCCTACCTCTGCGGCCTGTGGGATATAAGACAAATGAAGGATAACACTTAGCCTAGACACCACATCTACGCTACTGATTACTACTGCAGTCTAACTACGTTTGTGCACCATAGCAAACTACAACACTCTACAGAGTAATGAATCCGCAAGTAATATAACTGATCTCACTTATATATAAGTACTACTAGTGTATACCATATCAAGGTATCAAGGCACACATGGGAGCATACAAGCCTATACTATGATAGCAAGGGTATATGACTAGCATACGAGCATATAAGCTAAGCATATAAACATAGCAAGGATAATATACTACTTATTCATTAGAACCAAGTATAACACTATAGGAAGGAATCATGAACACTAACTCACTTTACATAGGAGGAAGCCAGCATCCGTAGAGGTACAAGCTAGGAGAAGAGTGCCGACACCCCGACACTCCTCCTGAACACCCCTCACTCTCTCCCTATTCTAAGCACAAGCTAAGCAAGGCTTAGCCTTAGGAATGGAGTTCTAACTCTCTCTTGGATGGTGTTGTGTGTCCTCAAATGAGGCCCCCTCTACTATTTATAGAGTGGAGGTGCCTTGGGAGAGTGGAGATGCTCCAAGCATCTTAACAGAATATTCTTCCTCCAATCTCTCTCCTTGTGCCACCTAGCAGGATCCGAGTCTTTGAGGCAGTAACTCCCGGCAGAATGGTCATAACCGCCTTTAGGACATCACAAGGAGTCACCACGTAGAAGATGGGCACGAGGGGTTCCACCACTAGTTTGGCCCAACCAGGGATTCGATCGATCCCAGGGCACCGCCTTTCATCTAGGATGCTGCCTATTGGGCCCTTGAGTCGGTGCAGTATGCATGTGCCAAATTAAGGCGGTTTACCCCCTGATGTGGGCCCATGGATCCATTTGCTCTTACCTAATTGGCTGGAGTTGTGTTTCTTTGCCTCTTGGGTGTGCTTTCTCCTCCTTTGTAAGGATAAGTCACCTGCATACAAATGTCCACCAACACTTGTGGAAATGGTTACTAATAAACCCCTACCACTAGGTTGATGCTCATCTTTCCGGTGTTTCTGCAGGAGTTGATGGTCTAGATTTGGTACTTAAGAGCTGTCAACAGC
Organism: Setaria italica; assembly: GCF_000263155.2. NCBI lineage: Eukaryota > Viridiplantae > Streptophyta > Magnoliopsida > Poales > Poaceae > Setaria > Setaria italica. The sequence continues at coordinate 22,083,086 of NC_028458.1, read as the reverse complement.
CGCCTCCCGCCACCACCCCCGATTCTTCCTCACCCTCGACCTGTATTATGTACCGCATCGCAGTGTCGTCATTGCCGGTGCTGCTATTGGCCCTGTAGAGGAAGAGGGCGGCCACATAGGCTGCCACATTATCCCCTCCCGCGGTAGCGCAGGCGAGCTCGTCGAGGCATAGCTAGGGGCTGTGGTTTTCCCCGAATACGACTTCCATCCTCGTGAGGAACCAGGCCACTGAGTTGCCGGCTTGTGTCAAGCGAGCAAGGAGGGTGCCATAGCCATCGACGTTGTTCCACTGCATCTCCACGACAAACCGGTCTAGTGCCACGCGCCGGCCAACGGCACGGTCGCCACACACGCGCCGTATGGCTAAGCAGGTCATCCGTAGGCTACAGAGGTCCTCCATGGGCTGCTTCAAGGTCGCAGCAAGGTGGCCCACGATCTCAATGGCCATCTCGGTAGGGAGCTTCGCCAGCGATAGCGGGTGCCATCTCGCCGCAATGATTATTGCCTGCGTTGATGTCACACGATGCGGAGCGCGAGGGGGAGCCACCCGAGGGCTCGCGCGGCGGCATGGATGGTGCTGCGGTGTGTGGATGGCGGCGAGCCAGAGCGCCTGAGAGGCAAAGTGGCGCGATGTACGGTGATCAAAGGGGATGGTGGAGGGGGGCCAAGCGGGGGCTACAGTAGTAGTTCTTGAAAACCCCTCTTTTGGGAAATGGTAAGGATGACGAGAGGAGGAGTTCTTAAAATCCCTCTCTGAACTGGAATGGGAACTGGCGATGATGGTGAAGAGTTCTTGAAAACCCCTCTTGGAACTGCCGCCGACCGCCGACCTCTCCACTCACAGTTAAGGCGGCACCACATCTCAGTGAGTGTGCACGGGAACAGGAACTATCACACCCGTGTGAGTATTTTGCTCAAAATTAATGAGTGTGTAGTTAGTCAAAAACACTTGAGTAGCACAATGGTTAATAACATCTGCCGCACCGTCTTTGGCCCGTGTTCGAACCAGTGCGGTAGCAAAATTTTTGCTCCTTTTTAGGCTCATTCGGCAGACCAGTTATTCAATGTGGGCATGTTTCTCTTCCTAGGCCAAATCGAGCAGATCCTAGTGGCTCACTCAAACCTGGACCGGCTCCACAGCAATTCCATCTCGGGCCTGACTTTGAAATAGGCCGATGCCTTATTATCTACGAGCTCCATTATCACACAATGGCCACGATGTGGATCGGGCAAGCAGGCCACGATGTCTACACATGGCTGCCATGACTACCTTCTGCACCAACTGCACGTTCACATGGACCGCGGGACCCACCCAACGGCACCAGCATTTACACGTGGTAGCCACGTTAGTCTGCTGGGCCACGCTCGTACACGTGGACGGCCATCTTCCACCTCTCTAATGGACCCCGCGTTGACATATTTGACCCACGCCCCTGACACATGGATCGTTAGGTCCTAGTCACCACACGTGGTTGCCAGGTAGACATGTTGGACCAGCCAACCGGGACCTACAATTACACGTGTTAGCCACGTCGGCCTACTAGGCCCGCACTCGTACATGTGGATGGCTAGGTCCACCACTCTAGTGGACCCCACATTGACATATTTGACCCATGGCCCTAACATGTGGACCGGCAGGTCCTCATCACTACACGTGGTAGCTACGTAGACACGTTGGACCCTCTGGTAGCACAAGTGGACCTATAGGTCCCAACGCTACATGTGGCCCACCGGTTCTATGATGAGTTGCTGGCGTTACAGATACGAGATGTTGGTGGCGTACCATTTTGTGATGATATGACATGTTGTTCTATGACATGCGTTTTTTTTCATAATTCCATAGCGATCGAGGGCTCCCGCCGATGATCTATGATGAACCTGAAATTTTCATCATAGATGTGGCATGTTCAATGATGAAGTTTTAGAACGAAAACGTCATGGAAGCTACTATTTCTAGTAGTGAGAGCCTGAGTGGGAGGTGATCGTCAGTTTACAGCATAGGAGAAAACAACATGTGGTACAAAACTGACGCAAAATGCAAAAAGCAAAAAGCAAAATTATTTTAATGGTGGTAGTCACTACGGGACACATGTTACATGCCGAGTGCCAGGGGCACTCAGCAAAACACAAAACCTCTCGGCAAAAGGTTTGCCGAGTGTTACACTCGACATCTGGCACTCGGTAAAACTTCACTCGGCAAAAGTTACTTTGTCGAGAGTTTTTTGTTGGGCACTCGGCAAAGCTTTGCTGAGTGCCCAAAAAACACTCGGCAAGCAATTTTTGAAAAAGGTAAAAAAAACATCGTGCTCCGCCGCCGCCACCACCTCCTGCTCCGCCGCCGCAGCCAACACCGCTCCACCGGACGCTGCGCCGCGCCGCTGCAGGTGAGCCTCGCCGCTCTAGCCCACATGGCCAGGGAAGCTAACTTCCTCCAAGCCATGCCATGCTCTCACCGGGGAAGCTGCCTTGCCTAGGCAGCGCGCGGGACGGGGAAGCTGGCCTGCCCTCTGTTGCTTCACCGGACACCACGAAGTACGCCGCCGCTCCTAGGGCAGCCGCGTCCCGCCATTGCAGGCGCCACCGGAGCTCCCTCCCCTCGAGCCGCCGCTGCCGCCACGCCACCAACGCCACCTCCTCCGCCAACGCCACCTCCACCAAGGCCACCTCCGCCGGCCACCTCCACCAACGCCATGCCCGCCACCACCTCCACCAACGCCCGCCGCTGGGGAAGGAGGGGGCGCCGGATCTAGCGAGGGGGCGGCGAATTCGGCGAGGGGGCAGCGAATTCGGCGAGGGGGCGGCGGATTCAGCGATGGAAGAGAGGGCCGGGAGCGGAGGAGACGGGCGGCGGCCGGAGGTAGGAGGGAGGCGGTGCCGGCGAAGGAGGGAGGCGGAGGAGGGAGATGGGGGCGAGAGGCTGGAGAGGGCGAAAGAGGAGCGCAGGGTTCGCTAGCGAGGGAGAGAGGAGAAGGGGGCGAGAGAGTGCGGAGTGGGTGGGGAACGGGAGGGGGCTGGGTGCGCGTGATTTTAGGGGTGAAGGGAGTGGGATTTTTTTCGGTTTTTAATGTTTGCCGAGTGCTGGCTTTTTTACCCTCGGCAAACCCCTTCTTTAGTGAGTGTAATCTTTTGACACTCCGCAAACCCCTTCTTTGCCGAGTGTTTTTTCTTTGCCGAGTGTTTTCAGCTTGACACTCGGCAAAGAGCTTGTTTGCCGAGTGTTCGAAAAAAACATTAAGCAAATTTGAGATTTCCGTAGTGAGTTGGCGCCATACAAGAAAGCTGCACAAAGCAGGAAATCATCGGAAGAGGAAAACTCGCACTGCTTATGCTATCAGTTCCCAAAAAGGAAGCGGCTATACGATTGGTTATTTTACAGCCGGCTGTAAAAGCCGTGTCCATTAATAAAAGTAATAAACTGTACAACCAATTCTAAGGTGCCCAAGAGTGATTTTATGTTTGATGAAATTTGAACTAGTTGTCCATGTTTTTGTCAGATTATTATAGGAACTTTTAGATTTTTTTTCAGAATGTCAGGAGGGTTTTAGGTATATTTTATGAAAAATTTTAGAGTGCTTGAAAAAAAATAAGAACCGTCCATCTGGCGAAATCGAACGGTGGAAAAAAATATATCGTGAAGTAAAGCACAAGAAGTATAAATTTGGTGGGATAAAAAATAATGAGAAATTTTAATTATGTATAAATCTATTTAACTTTTATAGTAAAATAAAGAAAGGAAAGTAACTTCAAGACGATTCACGACGAAGATACAAAACCCAAACTAACCACCGCAAACGTAAAACTGTTGGGTTCTTTCTGCGGCATACAGATGTGCGTAATACAATCGAAACTGTACGTCAAGTCATCGTCAACATAAACTAGCACGGTCTTCTATTCCGGGCAAAAACCAAAAAGTGCATAATTAACTACCGACGTCTTTCTCCCTCCCGGCCCGGATCATATCGTTTCCATGCCGGCGACGACCATGGCCACCGAGCCCTCCGGCTCCTCCTCATCCATCGTCGCGTCCATGGTGACCGGGCACCACCTGCTCCATATTGACGGTTACTCGCACACAAAGGAGCTCGCACCCAACGGCAGGTGCATCAGATCTCGCTCCTTCCGGGCGGCTGGCCACTCGTGGCACATCGGGTACTACCCTAACGGCCTGCTCAGAAGCGGCGCCGACCACATCGCCGTCTACCTCTACCATGAGCGCCACGCCGGCGAGCCCGCCGTCAAGGCGCGCGCAAAGTTAAGCCTCCTGGACCAGGCCGGCGAACCGGTGTTGTCGTGTACCCGGACCAACTACTACATGCCCTCGAACGTCTGGGGCTTCTACAACTTCGTCAGGAGGGCGGCGCTGGAGGCGTCGCCGCACCTCCTCAAGGACGACGGTTTCACCATCAGGTGCGACATCTTCGTCTACACCGAGGACGCGGTCGCCGCGACGCCGCCGTCGGACCTGCCCCGGCACCTCGGCGGCCTCTTGCGTCGGGGGACGGCGCGGACGTGGCGTTCAGGGTCGCCGGCGAGACGTTCCGTGCGCACAGGTGCGTGCTCGCGGCGCGGTCGCCGGTGTTCAAGGCGGAGCTCCTTGGCACGATGAGGGAAGGCGACCGCGACCCCGCGGCCGTCGTGGAGGTGGACGACATGGACGCCGAGGCCTTCCGGGTCCTGCTCGAGTTCGCGTACACTGACGCGCTGCCGGAGACGATGAGCCCGGAGGAGGAGGCCGCGATGTGCCAGCACCTGCTCGTCGCGGCGGACAGGTACGACATGGAGAGGCTGAAGATGATCTGCGAGGCGAGGCTGCGCAAGCACATCGACGCTGGATCGGCGGCGACCATCCTGGCGTTGGCCGAGCTGCACGGTTGCCCTGGGCTCAAGGATGCTTGCTTCCGGTTCCTTGAGACTCCCAGGGCGATGGCTGCCGTGGCAGAAGCAGAAGGCTTTGAGCATCTGTCGAGAATCTGCCCCTCGACCTTGAAGGAGCTTGTCTTTAGGATCATCGACCGTTGAATTGATCAGGAGGGACACAAGTTTCTGACTGTGTTTATATTTTGCGTTTCGGTGCTGATGCTGCACTACCGGAAACAGTAAATTCGCCGAGTGCAAAAAGTGTGCCGAGTGCATTTTTTCGGGCACTCGGCAAACACGTTTGCCGAGTGTTCACAATGAGACACTCGGCGAACATAAAACACTCGGCAAAGAAGAGGTTTGCCGAGTGCCAAAAATCAGGCACTCGGCAAACAACTCCTCGACACTCGGCAAAGAAGACACACTCGGCAAATCAGTATCGCGTGCGGCGCACGTGCGTCGTGCACTAACAGCGTGGGACGGCCGTTACACCTTTGCCGAGTGTTGGACGTGTGACACTCGGCAAAGTCTGGTTCGCCGAGTGCCAGACGCATACACTCGGCACACTCAAAAGTTCGCCGAGTGTCTCAGCCGGACACTCGGCAAACGCAACACTTTGCCGAGTGCCATCCTAGAGGCACTCGGCAAACAAAAAAAAATTCCTTCCAACACCTTCCACACTTTTTCTACTCCCCACGTGGGACATTTGGTTATACATATTAAAATTTGGTATATTTTCGGGTCTGTTTGGGATTTTTAATGCTTTGTTTGCATTAATAGGAATTTTTTGATTGAAGTCAAATTTTAACTACACGTACTTGAAATAATGGATTGAAATCAGTTAAAAAATCATATTCATATTATGGAGACCAAATTGAGGTCTCAACCAGAAAATGAAAAGAAATTTTGAACATTGTTTTTAAAAAACACGACCACGAACCTTTGGTTCAATGGTTGTTAAATTGTAAAAAAACCAAACGAAATCTGAAAATCACAAGATTTGTCAAGATGTCATTATATTATGTGTGTAGGCTGTGGTAAAAAATTGAGAATGTTTCGCCCAATTTCTGACCTATCATGCTTAGAAATCGACTAATCTCCTAGAGGGATTCATAGAAGTCAGAAAGGAGCCAATAAGATTTGGTGTTCAAGTGACACATGAATTAAGGAGTGCCTTCAAATCTTTTTGTACAGGCAACATACAACACATGTTGGTTCATGTCAAATTTTGGAAATTTTTCGGATGCATTTGATATTTTTTATTGATTAAATGCAATTATAGATTTTTATTAGATATAAATGGAATTTGAGCTATAACTGCATGAAATAATGGAATATTTTCGGTAGAAAACTAATTTAACAATTTTTTAGTGATTTTGACACGATTTTGAACAAGTATATTTGAAAAAGGCCACTAAAATACGTTATTTCATGTACGTTTGCCGAGTGTACCCATAAAACACTCGG
>NC_028458.1:22073546-22076662 GCF_000263155.2 Setaria italica | reverse complement strand
CTTTTTTGACTTTAGAAAATCTGACTTAGATAGTAGGTTAAAATGAGCTTTAGTTGTTGAAATTAGGGAATTGTAGGGCTTTCGTTGTTGAAATTAGGAAATTGTGGGACTTTAGTTGTTGAAATTAGGGAATTGTAGGGCTTTCGTTGTTGAAATTAGGAAATTGTGGGACTTTAGTTCTTGAAATTAGAAAATGATGGTTGGCTTTGGAATTTAAGCTATAAGAATGTTTGTGGAAGTGAGCCATCGTGCCATTCCTTGCTCCGTACATGTGGTTGTCGGCCATCGTGCCGTTTCATTTGATGCAGGTTATGGAAACCTCCATGTGACAGTGACGATGAGACTTATGATCCAGCTAATCCCGATCATGACGATTATTTCTAAGACATGTATGGATCGTGGCAATTTATTTATTATTTGTCATACCATGTTATTTTTGAAATTATGTTTTATTTATATATGTGCTGATTGGTTTACTCTTGGCAAATGCATGTGATTGAACAATGGTGGGCGGTACGAGGAAGATTGTTGCGCTTTACAAAAAATTAAAAGCTGCAGCTTCCGGGTCAGGTACACGGTCAGACGCATCGAGAGGTCGAGGAAGGCGTCGAGGGAGGGGTGGAGGCAGGGGTGATGCACCCGTGGAGGAAGCGGTGGGGGCACAGGTCTTGGCTAGAGGCAGGGGTCGGGGCAGGGGTCGAGGAAAGGGTAAAGGGGTGAGGGCCCCGTCGCCTGTGCCTTCGTCGTCGTCGTCGTCGGAGGAGGAGGAGGTACCCTCCGCGCACGCCTCTAGTGACGAGGCGGAGGTACAGGAGGAGCAGGAGCAGCAGAGGGAGGAGGGGGAGGAGGCAGGGGAGGAGGGAGGGGAGGAGCAGTCCAAGATTTGGTTGCGAGGTCCCTCGTCCCTCCCGAGGCGACCCATCCCTGATCATTTACGCCCCCTGATTCAACCCGCTGGGGCAAAGTAAGTTTCTTCACATATTCTCTGTACTTTTGATATGTTCAAACTCACATATTAATCACTTGTGCAGGAGTTGGACTAAGCTCAGTGGGGGTGCCCACAACCGCAAGGTCAACGGCATCGTCGGTCTTTTGTGTAGGCTACACTTCCTCGGTCTAGTGGTCTTCGCCGGACAGGAGGAGCCGGCCTACACGTGGGACCACTACGTCGCTGCCGCCGACGTCGGTGATCGTGACCACAGGCAGTTTGCGAATAAGGCGGAGCGGGTGAAGGCCGAGCTGTGGGTAAGTCTTCGCAGCACTACATTGCTTAATACATTCTTGATATAATAATTGTATGCTTGCCGTCTATACGCAGGACTTTTATAGATGTCAGGAGGGCTTCGAGGCTAGGGCGGCCTCCGTGATTGAACAAGCCGCTAAGAAGCTTGTTAAGGACATGCACTACGAGGCGCGCGTTCAGGCCATCATCGACTTTTATGCTGAATACAAAAGGATGAGGATCAAAAAAGAAGAGGTCAGGACAATGAACCTGACCAAGGAAGAATTCATGGCGGTACGACCATAAAGACTATATTTACTATTTGAGAGATTAATTAAGCTTAATTCCGTTATTTATATGTCATACACTTCATATAGGTGCCTCCGTGGTGGTGCCGATCCTTTACCCGGTGCTGGGAAAAAATGGTGGACGTGTGGTTGCAGCCTGGGTGGTTGGAGAACCACAATGCCTGCCGGGAGCGGCGTCTGCAGATGCCATATGCATCACACCATCAAGGCAGCCTGAGCCTTGATGAGTACAAGGAAAAATGGGTACGTGAATTCATTTCTGTTTTCTCGTACATAATACTGCATATTTTGTAATCATTTTACATTTTTTCCGCAGAGTTCATCACATGATGGTCAGGAGTGCTCCCGGTTCAAGGCATGGGTTATGTCCAAAAAGGGCAAGGCCACGGCAGACATCGACTTCAACCCGGAGGACCCGCCCGAGGCGTACAGCCATCCCAGCATCCACAGCCGCGTCACCGAGTACACATCCATGGCGAGGGAGGTTCACGGGCCAGAGTTCGATCCAAGCTCTCAGGATATCGATGCTGAAATAGTGATGAGGGTAGGAGGAGGGAAGAAGCATGGCAGGTATTGGATTGGAGATAGCGTGATCGACACTGCCAGTACTCCCACTCTCTCCCAGATCCGAGCAAGGAGCACGGACTTGAGCCCCGCGATACGGCCACGGCCTACCGCTGCACAGCTACAGATGCAGGCTCTGCAGGTTAGTTCTGTTTCTTTAATTTTTCATTCATTTTGTACTTACCTTTTGCTTGACAATAAGTGGTTGGGATGAAATATTGTAGGCCCAGGTGGAGGTAGAACGGAAGCGCCGAGAGGAACTAGAGGCAAGGATCGAGGCGGATCGGCAGCTTGAAAGGCAGAGGACGGAGCAGATGTTCCAATACATGCAGAGTGTGTTCCACAGTTTAGGTCAAACTCCACCACCTATGCCACCGAACCTCTTCCCGCCACCTCCACCACCTCCTGCAGCTACTCCTGTGAGTCAATCTCAACCTTACAATCAATCTAGACTTACTTCCACTAGAATTACTTGTTTAGACTATGAAATCTCTTTACCTACATTTGTGCAGAATCAATCGGCGGCGTCCAATGCAGAATCTTCCTGGGGGCAGTGGCCACCTGCACGTCCTCCTCATCCTCCTCAGTGAATTGTCATTTCTGTGTTTGTGATGCAAAACTTGTGAATTACTTATTTAGACGAGAACTTATGAATGCTATTTGTGTGCTTGTGAATCCTGTGGTGCAATTTATATGCTTGTGCTGCCATTAATATGCCTGTGTATTTGTGGTTGTTTTTTGAGAGGGGTCCTTTATACCTAACATTTCTATTTTGTAGCAGGAAGTAGGACACTTTGCCGAGTGTTAACACTCGGCAAAGTGGCCATTTCTGGTAGTAGTAGACGGGTTTGCCGAGTGTATTCTCCAAACACTCGGCAAAGGGGCCAAAAATTTTGGCGGAATTGCTTTTTTGCCGAGTGCCATAGGGTAGGCACTCGGCAAAAGGGGCATAAAAAATGGCGGGCCGGGCCTCTTTGCCGAGTGTTTGGAGAATACACTCGGCAAACCCCCCCGGCTGCATG
>NC_028458.1:21627794-21725375 GCF_000263155.2 Setaria italica | reverse complement strand
CGGGGCGTGCTTAATAATTATGATCTAAACATTCAATGTGACACGTGCTAAAAATAAGCAAAATTAACCAAACGGCCCTAGAAGCCTGAATGGAGGGCTGCAGTCATCAATCACGCCCCAAATCGACGGGCTGAGCTGAGCGCCGCGCCAAGATGCTCCTCGAGCTCCGCTCGAATCCCCCAAAGGCCCAAACATCCTGAACCCCAGCTTTCTACTTCACCGGCGGCGGCTGCTCTCGTCGCCGCGGCCGCCCATTTCCTCCTCGCCGTCGCCATGCGGCGTCCGGCCCGGCGCTTTGAGGCCCCACCGGTCGCGGTTCGAGTGACCAGTGAGGTGAGGCGTCCGCTGTCCCGGCCGAATATGGGTGGGTGGGGGGCTAAAACCGTAATTTCGCCCGGCTTTTCGCGCGGGAAACCCGGAAGGTAGCGCCGCGCCGCTCTCTGCTCTCTCCCTCGCAGTGCTGCTACTGCACATCAGCACAGAGCTGTGTTCCCGCCTTCCCGGCGGAGCGGAGTGGGGGGTTAGGGTTTCGCCGCCCCGTGTCCGCCTCCCCCCATTTCCTCTTCCTCGGCGTCCGGCCCGGCGCCCTGAGGCCCCACCGGCCGGTTGATCCGGGCCCCCTGGGGCGTTCCGCCCGCGGTCGGGGTCGGTGCGGAGGTTCCGTTCCGGCGCTGGTTTTTTCTAATGCGGCTGTTTGGCGCGTCCGCGGGCAGCTAGGGGGTGGTAGGCTGTGGTGCTGTTGGGGCGGCGATGTCATCAGATCGCAGATTTGGTGAGTGAGATCCTGCTGGGCAGCGCTTGCATGTGCTGTGATACTGGGGGAAATGCTGCATTGCCTGCTTCCGAGATTGAGTGCTCTGGTGCGTGTCCAAGTTTGGTTCGTTCGGGCATGTTGTTTATGTTGAGGACGATGGGGAGGCATTCGGTTATGGGCAGATTCGAGCTGTAAATCATGCTCACTGCTTATTTCACTTGAAACAAATGGCATGAAAGCTGCAGTTATCACACATTTGGTATATTTGTCAACAGCAAATTGATTTTGAGCTATGGTCTGTTAATCTACTGACCATGCAGCTCTGTGGGTTGCTAGTGCTAGGGATGTTAGCTCTCGGTTTAGTACATTGTTGTGGAGAATTTTATCTAGCTGTTTGAGTTGGTGCCAGTCTGCGATCGAGAGTTTGCGCCAGTCTGGAATTGCAAAATAGGAAGTGTGATGGTGACAACTTATTTACCGAAGCATATTTTAGGGAGTACATAGGATAGTAGGACACTATTGAATGTAACTGTGCGGAGTATTCCTTGTACTGAGCTTTGGCAGTGTACATTGTGTTTGTATTTCTCAGATATCGCACTAGCCAAATATGGATACAATCCTCAGTTTTGTTTATTCCCTGTCAGTGCAGCATTATAAATGTTTATTGAAATTCTGGAATGCCCGTGAATGATCCTCATATTTGTTTATAGAAGTGTTGCTTGTCAAAAGGACATAAGAATTCTAGGTTATTTGTCACTTGGCTCAAGGGATTAGGTAAATGAATCACTAAATCAGTGTTAGTTGTGATATTGGGGTCGATGAAAGATTGGGCAAATTTAAATAGACTGTACCTAAGTTTAGCAAGGTCCATATTCTCATGTCATGGTCTTAGTCATCTTAGTGGTGCCATTTGGTTGCGGTGTAGCAGAGCCAAGCTGTAGATAATGCCAACTGTTATTATGCTTCAAAGAAATGGCATCTCCTGTAATGCTTTGGTTGCGGTTTGTAGCAGAGCCAAGCTGTAAATAATGCGAATTGTTATTATGCCTCAAAGAATAGATTTTTTATGCTTATCAGCAGTGAATAGATTTTGAGTGATGGCTAATGTTTCTATTGATTAGCAGCTCCATGGGCTGCTAGTGCTGAGCAGGTCATTCTCGGTTTAGTACTTTGGTGCGGGGAATGTCGTCTCTGAGTTCAGGTTTGTGCTAGACTAGAATGGCAAAAATAGGTAAGTGTGGCAGGTTGGAATTACCAGACTACTTTAGGATCAAAATCAGACAATCAGTAAATGGCGACAACTTATTCACTTAAGCTATTAATTGTAACTGTGGGAAGAACTAGGGCACTATTGAGCGTAAATGTGTGGAGACGTGGAGTATTCCTTATAAGTGCACAGTGTGTTTGTGGGATATTGCACTACTCAACTACTGAAGTCATAGATGAAGTACTGAATTTTTCATTGTACAAGCATGCCATTAGGAATAAATTGATCAGGATTCTAGATTCTTCGATGATCCTCAAATTTGTTTATATGTTGCTCTGTCCAAATGCACATTAAAATTGTCGTTCATTTGCCATCCGACTTTGGGGATTAGGTAAATGAATCAGTGTTAGTTGTGTTGTTGGGGTCCATGAAAGATTGGACAAAATTAAATAGATTGGACCTATGCATATTCTCCTATGGTGGTCATAATCATCTTAGTAGGAACCTGGAATTGTGCAACACGTGGATGGGATGCTTACGCATTATTGTCTTTTCCTGGTGGGAAGGGAGGGCTTATGATGTACTGGCATTGATTGGTTTCAATTTGTTTCAGTTTTTGCTAACCTGATTCTAGATATGTTGTGCTATGCTATTCTTTTAATCTTTTTTAATAGTGCTTTGCCATTTACTTAGTCTGAACTCTGAAGTAAGAATTATTGTGCACGTTATGGTGTCCAGGCAGCATAAGTAAAAGAAATTCCTTAGTTTGATCACAGGATGCTTATGGAGTCAGTGCATTTATGGTCCATGAACTTCATATTTGTGTTTCCTTTCTCTAGACTGCATAACGGCATAAGTTTGTGCACTCGTTGTGGACAATTTCTTTGATCTGTGTTCAATTGCATACCTTTGATTGATGCTATTTTTATTGTGTTAGAATATTAATGTATGATGGCATGGTCATGAACCTTGTAATACCATACAAATGTTCAGAAGTTTCAGTAATTCATCCATTGGTGTTAGCCAGTGTATTTTAGAAAGATGCATGCAAGACAGCTGTGATAAGTTGTAGCTTATGCCATGGTATCAAATCATTACTCTTTTTGTTCATTTCAGCTATTTTACTTGAGCTGTTATAGTACTATATGCTAACAGCTGAAAATATACTCCAAATTTCAAATTATGCAAGTTACCCTCAGATATAATTTTTCATTGTACAAGCATGCCATTAGGAATAAATTGATCAGGATTCTAGATTCTTCAATGATCCTCAAATTTGTTTATATGTATCTCTGTCCAAATGCACATTAAAATTGTCGTTCATTTGCCATCCGACTTTGGGGATTAGGTAAATGAATCAGTGTTAGTTGTGTTGTTGGGGTCCATGAAAGATTGGACAAAATTAAATAGATTGGACCTATGCATATTCTCCTATGGTGGTCATAATCATCTTAGTTAGGAACCTGGAATTGTGCAACACGTGGATGGGGTGCTTACGCATTATTGTCTTTTCCTGGTGGGAAGGGAGGGTTTATGATGTACTGGCGTTGATTGGTTTCAATTTGTTTCATTTTTTGCTAACCTGATTCTAGATATGCTGCGCTATGCTATTCTTTTAATCTTTTTTAATAGTGCTTTGCCATTTACTTAGTCTGAACTCTGAAGTAAGAATTATTGTGCACGTTATGGCGTCCAGGCAGCATAAGTAAAAGAAATTCCTTAGTTTGATCACAGGATGCTTATGGAGTCAGTGCATTTATGGTCCATGAACTTCATATTTGTGTTTCCTTTCTCTAGACTGCATAACGGCATAAGTTTGTGCACTCGTTGTGGACAATTTCTTTGATCTGTGTTCAATTGCATATCTTTGATTGATGCTATTTTTATTGTGTTAGAATATTAATGTATGATGGCATGGTCATGAACCTTGTAATACCATACAAATGTTCAGAAGTTTCCAGTAATTCATCCATTGGTGTTAGCCAGTGTATTTTAGAAAGATGCATGCAAGACAGCTGTGATAAGTTGTAGCTTATGCCATGGTATCAAATCATTACTCTTTTTGTTCATTTCAGCTATTTTGCTTGAGCTGTTATGGTCCTATTTGCTAACAGCTGAAAATATACTCCAAATTTCAAATTATGCCAGTTACCCTCAGATATAATCAAATAATACCTACCAGCTCAACAACTTTCACCTGCTTTGCACTGACTTGCGTGTGTTCCAATCTTACTGGAATTTTCCATCGTCATATTTCTTGCTGGTGTCTTTATTACTGACGAATTGCGTCTATCTCCATCTATTTGTATGCTTTCTTAAACTATAGTGTTTGACTGTTAAGCTCTGTTATGTCCATTTCTTTGCATAGGTCCACATTAAATGCAGATGTGTAAACCAACTCCACTAATAATGTCGGTGTCGTCATCGTTTCATGTCGGTGTCGTCATCGTTTCATATCATTGGGGCTCTATAAGCTACTACTGGATCCTGAAGTCTGCTTGTTTCCTATATAAGAGTTGGTTTGAGATCCTTGAGAGTTGAGAGGCTTGACCTCTCGTAGGCCATGCAAGAGCCCAAATAATAATACTATAGTTTGTTACCTTGTGTAATATCTCTTACATCAATTGTGGTTGGTTGATTGCATTTAGTTATCCTGAACATTTTGGTCCTGAATATCATCATTAGTGAGTTCATTCGTTTGTTCTTTTCATGTAACATCTCTCATTATAAGATTGCTTCCAGAAACAAGATACTTCATTTGCACATGGCTCACTTGGAGTTCAGTTCTCTGCATCTTATCGAAACCTGAACATTGTCATTTGAACATTTGCAGGGCCTAATGGCTGCACTGTGTATACCAAATCTGTCCCAATGCAAAGATCTCACTACTATTGGAACAGTCAAGGTATTTATAGAACCACCATCTTGAAATTTAATTTAGTAAGTCATAGGATGCAGTACCTTTTTAGACTCATTTCGGAGTATTTCGAGTAAGCGTCACTAGTCCCTTTTTTTTCGGCTTTTTGAGCTTGCTGTGTTTAATTATCACAACTTGGGCAAGGGTGTTTCATCTCTGGTATGGTGTTGGATGTTTCCACAACAATATGCTATGAATCTAGAAAGCATTTTTGGTAGCTCACTGCTATTTACTATGGACTAGGAAGAGCTCTGAGATTTGGTTTTCTTTTATTTGGACCATGCAATGATATTGCTAATCTCAGTGTGCCTTTATTTCTAGCTGGATAGTTGAAACAAAGTTGTCCCTCGGAATCACTGAAAGCAGTTCACTGGACAAAAGCTACTTTCAGAGTTTCAGTTTTGTCCAACTGTTTGTTAGTTTCTCTAAACAAGTAAACACTTTGACTCTATTCCTCTTAGAGGTTTTAAGCCAGTAACAACCATCACTGGTTAACCTAATACCATTATCTGATAGAAAATTTAACATCTAAAGTTGAATAAGGTTCCAATTTATGTTGCTGAGGGATTATGATGCCTAGTTCAAACCTCAGTTATTCCCACCATGGTAGCAACTTATGCAGCTAGTCCCATCATGTTGGTTGGGTCAACTTTGCTCCAAAGCAAGGACTTGATTGACCATTTGATCTTATGGTTCTTTTCCCCTCAAATATTGCAATCAGACATCCAAATCATTCTGAAACTTGTAGAATTTCAGGCATTGCAGACTTATATGCTTCTTAAAGTGATGTATCAAATCAAAATACTTACCCTTCAGTTCTGTCAGTCCTCATGAACTAATTGAGTGCCCGTCTTGATATTTGGATATATTTTATACAACAAAAAACATCTTGTCTTATGATCTATCTGTTTCACCCAACATCTTGAAAGAGAAGGCGGTAAATCTTTTCCAATAGTACTTATTAAGAATTTCTATCTAGATGTTTCAGACTTTATACGAACCTGTATGTTTGACTGCAATGCTGTTGGAAGTTAATAAATCGCATCAAGCAACTAACCTAACAAGGTACAAGTTTAGGGTACTTCTTTGCCTACCATGAACAGTAGTGTGCTTACTACCTGCAAATTTCAAAGGCTGTCTCATGGTACACCTTGTAATCTTAGTAAATGATCTAATTGTATAAGATGGCGATGCCTCATTCCAAGTACATCTTTCCTGCATTGTCAAACACCAAGACATTTTGCTCATCTAGTTCACGGTGAATAATTCAATGAACAAAAGATCTTCACCATAATCGTCATTTTTCTATAGATTTGTGCGATCAAAATCTTACCTTTTTAAGCTTCTCTGCATTTCTCACTTTTGCCAAGGTAATAGTAAAATATTGAACCAGTCAGAACCGAATCTAGATTACCCTTAAGCTAGTGCACATATGTGTAGTCATTTGTGTAAAGAATTGTAAATAACCTAAGTAAATGTAGAAATTGAATGACATTTGAAGTTCTTATTCTCAGCTCTTTTTCCTTCTTCATTTTTGAAAAAATAATAGTCTGCTGGCCTCTGTTAGTTTGCCTTGTGTGTCATTGCCTGAATTTAACCCCCAAACTCCAGTACCTATAAAGAATGCAGGCAGCTAAAACTGATTTGGGATTAACATGTTCCATGATATAACATTTTACATTTCCCTTAAAGTCAGATCTCCCAATGAGGATCTTGTGATAATATCACAAATGCTAATGTGATGACTTTTCGTGATTTAGTATTGTGATTGGTTTCTTTGGGGGTTGTAGCTTAATTATGCTATTGAGTGATGCATAATCATGTATATACCCCTAATTATGTATTCCTGAGGTATCATCATACGCGCATCATATCATGTTTGGCATGTAATGAAGTGGTGTTTTTGCATGCTGCCTATTGAACATCCACTCTATTGGCTATATTTACGGTTAGAAAATAAATAAAAATAGCCAGAGAAGATGCATTGATGTAACCAAGTGATGCCTGGTGCATATGCATATTGTTCATACTACAAAATGAATATACCATGCAGGAGGTACATGAAGAATGTTAAATGCATGTAATGTGCTAACCTGGTTGACTTGGTCTTTTGTATAATACAACATGAGGTACTACATGGATTCCCCATTGAGCTTGCTGTGGTGAGAGATGGAGCAAGGCTGTAGCTCTTCCTAACTTGGGCTGAGGCTCATGACATTATATAGACATTGTAGAGCGTTCGACAGTAGCCAGAAAGTCTCTTGTACAAGTATACTGGCTGGCACTCCACATATTTTAAGTCCTTTTAGTGTCTCGGTCTATCTGCACAGTGATACAATAGATTTTCTTTCTAGGCTGTCTTGTTTCAGTCCAACCTAATATGGAGCCTTTTTTGACTGTTACCTCCTTTCTGCCAGCAGAAGTCTGCAGATCTCTGCACTAGTTTGTTTATCCTTGCATCAGAATCAATGATACTGTGGTCCTGACTTGTTTATTCAAATTTATCTTGGATATGTTTATATAATCTTGAAGTTGCTGCCTATAGATAGATAGTTTTTTTGTTTATCTTTGCATCTGAATCAATGGCTACTTCCTCGTTTATCCGAATCGATCGTAGATGATACCAAACCACTGGCTTTTCTTCAAGAAACGAATGTTTGTTCCCTTTGTTCAGCGTACAGAGCCTCAGTTATGAGCATTTCAGTATGATAAATGGTTTCTATGGTAGTAGCATTTCTTGCTATCACTGTGCAGAGATCTCATGTTGCTGTGTTTGGCAGGGGAAGACATTGCCATCGGTGAATGGAACCAGGTATGCCGATGACAGAAGGCATGGTGAGCAGCAGACTAAAGAAGACCTTGCAGCAAATGGCATGGATCATGCTCTACCCTGCCACTGCTGCTTGCTCCCATACCTAGGCACCACTAGGATAGGCCTCTTTCCGGCAGCCTCCCCAACCCATCCCCACCGTGGGGACCCTTCCAAGTAAGCTGCGGGTCGTAACCTGCACGTGCCCATCGACTGCTCCTGCAAATCGTTCACCTGCCAATTGCGGATGGACTCATCGGTCCCTCTTCTTGGAAGAGCACCGGTGATACATAGCTAAGTAGCTATTCTGCGCTCCTTTTTACTTGCTTTCTCTTTTGTTAATGGGGATGATTGTGTAATGGTCTGGTTGCAAGGTTGTGCTATAGAAAAAGTTGAACTGTATCCAAAGTGCCAACTGCTGTTGCTGATCTGATCCCCATGTGCCTCGTGCCGCCTGTTAATTTTTTCGTGATGTGTACTGGTGTGCTTGACATCTGGGGCAGAGGGGCAGTAGCTTCTTTCGGTGGTCTGGGACCTATTTATAAACTGCAAGTACCTGATAAAGCGGCTTACCCTTGTTCTGGCTTTCTGCATGGTTTGCACAACTATGTAGGTAGGATTAAAATATTGTGTTCCAGCCTATGATTCTCTTGCTCCTGACGTTGCTGCATGGAGCAGTTACAGCCTTCGGAGCTAAGCATCAGTGGATCACGACTTGAACCTTTGCCGTGGATGGCAGCTTCCTGTGCCCCTCTTCTCCGTGTCCTGCACTGCAAAGGTCTGTTGCCAATATCTGATTAGCTGCTAGCCTGTGTAGCTGTGTTGATTTTGTGGTTGGTGTGAGGGAGCAGAGAATAATCTGTGCCCTGCCTGGTGGTTTCTGCATGGCTGCTCCATGCTGTTGCCTAATGTGCTAGTAGTGCCTGTGCGTGTTGACATGTCCGGCTGCAGACATGATCATAGATCGACATTGTGTGTTTAGAGTGGTGATCCAAGCACCCAACATTTTTAACTTCTGAGATGGAAACTCATGTCTACGTTCCATACTACAGTATTAAAAATATTATTTAAACATTGATACATTAGATTAGTATAGCAGCATATAACGTAGTTGATCCATAGACAATAGAAGAAAAAAAAAGGTTTACCAACGGAGTTCAAAGAAGAACAAGTCCCACGAGATGGCCAGGTAGGGTAAGATAATCCCCTTAAATCTGCTTTACTGGCTTCCTGCACGTATAATCAAACTGGAGTTCTTCAGCTTGCGCTGGGAAGGTACCGTCATCAAGAAAATTTGGCCTAGGTTTACTTCGGTTCCTGTATGGCAAGGAGGACTATAAGCATGACTACAAAGGTGCTTAATAAGTTTCATAACAGCCAGTCAGACAGCATGACAATGTTTCTCATTGTTTACTTGGGTACAAGATTTTTTGAAAAGAGTGATCTGAGGCATCAATCTTTCAAAGAATAACTAACAGCCAGAGGTGCATTGCTTTTCCCACGGAACGCAATTACGCAAATATGAGCTCGGCGCATGCGCTGAGTTCGATTTCCGTTCCGACAGGCGACAGCCACGGTTCACTAGTCAATTTATGCAGCCGTCACGGTTCGATCCCGGTTGGGACTTGTCGTCGTCGATTGCTCGTCGCACGTGTGGGCCGGAATGCTATTTCGAGCTCGGCCTTTCCGGCCCATCTGTCACCCTTCCGCTGGCTTACTGCATGGGCTGCATGGCTGCTTGCCTACCTTGGACTTGGATACGCTTTCAAGAATATAACTACGTGTCCCAGTTGAGAAAGCATAATTTAATCCTAATACACCAGGGCCCAGCCACTGGATGCCACCTCACGCCTCACCGAAGCAAGGCATCGAAGCAGCAAAGGGCGGGGCGCGGCCGAAGGGAGCATTTCGGTTTGATTTCGCCTGCCCACGCCGCCGGGAAGGGAAGGACGGACACCTCAACCATGGCGGCGGCGACCCTCCCACCCGCCTCCTCCGCCGCTGCGGCGGCGGCGGTCCGTAGCCTAGCTCGCGCCGTCTCCCCGCGCCAACCCCTCCTCCTCGACGCCTCCCGCCGCCACCCGCTCCCCCTCGCCGCCGCCACGTCCCCGGGCGCCCACCTCCGCCGCGCGCTCTCCGTCTCGGCCTCCGCGGCCGCTGGAGGGGGCAACGGCGCCGCTTCCGGCGCGGCAGAGAGGGAGTACGACTACGACCTCTTCACCATCGGCGCGGGGAGCGGGGGCATGCGGGCGTCGCGCGTCGCCTCGGCCCTCTACGGCGCCCGCGCCGCCGTGTGTGAGATGCCGTTCGCCACCGTCGCGTCCAACACCCTCGGTGGAGTCGGTGGCACGTAAGCCGACGCCCCTCTCCCGCTCTGTAATCAGTGTTACTCGTTTGTTCTCCCTGCGAGATGTTCGGTATGTGACTGTTGCGCTTGTGCCCAATATAATCAGCTCCATGAATGGGTTAATTTGCGATCCGTATTTTAAGATCAGTGGAGATGATGGCGTAACGCAATTCGAGCACAATGTTGTTCCTTGTATTTTTCTGCGCATCCTGATCAATGATAAGTATGATCACTGTGAATATGATACCTGTTTAGTACCTTCAGTAGCTAGAGCGCATGTCTGCAGAAGCTATTAACATCATTATATCGTTTTATTTAGATATATTAAGCTGTATGCTATGATGCAAAGTGGAGAATGTGTATCTGCTGGAGTCAAATTTTGGAGTAAATCAGTTCTCAATGGCAAGTGCATTAGTTACAGAGAATGCAATTTATCAGTTGCCATTTTATTAGATGTGGTGGAGTATTGATTACTGGTATAGAGTACTGAGTTAGCTAGAATGACATGGTGACTGCTATTAGTGCCCTATTAATTGAATTGTTATTGAGTATCTGTATCTGTTCCTCCATGAAAGTAGGCCCCAAGTATCTGTTTCTACAAGAAGTCTTCATAACTTTGTTTTAATTGATTGGTCTTTCCTCGAACTCTTTACTCATTTTGGTGTGAAACCTTTCATGTAAGATGCTCATTTATCTGTATTTCAGATGTGTGCTTCGTGGCTGTGTTCCGAAGAAACTGTTGGTGTATGCATCCAAGTATTCTCATGAGTTTGAAGAGAGCCGTGGCTTTGGGTGGATGTATGAGACTGATCCAAAGCATGACTGGAGAACTCTGATAACCAACAAGAATTTGGAGTTGCAACGACTTGTCGGACTTCAGACAAATACATTGAAAAAATCGGGTGTTACTATAATTGAAGGCCGTGGAAAGGTTGGGTAATGTTTTTAATCATATTAAGTTTGTGTGCATAACTTCTGTTGAAAGGATTCATTCAGGATTGGTGCGGCAATTGATGCAGAATCTGTTTAAATTATGCAGATTGTTGACCCACATACTGTCAGTGTGGATGGCAAGCTTTACACTGCCAAAAACATACTTATAGCTGTTGGTGGCCGACCGTCCAAGCCAAACATACCAGGAATAGAGCATGCCATTGATTCTGATGCAGCATTGGATTTGCCTTCCAGACCTGAGAAGATTGCAATAGTGGGAGGTGGATATATTGCTTTGGAGTTTGCTGGTATTTTCAATGGCTTGAAGAGTGATGTTCATGTTTTTATCCGGCAAAAGAAAGTACTGAGAGGCTTTGATGAGGAGGTGAGAAAGTATCCTTAAGATGAAATACTTGCATATCAAAATTGAAGTTCTATTTAAGTGGGATATCTGAAAAGCTCTATTCACTGACTTATATCCTAACTGCCTGTGGATGTTTAGATCAGGGATTTTGTTGCCGAACAGATGTCTTTGAGGGGTGTCAAATTTCATATAGAACAAACTCCTCAAGCAGTAATTAAATCAGATGACGGTTTGCTGACTCTGAAGACAAACAAAGAAACTATCAGTGGGTTCTCACATGTTATGTTTGCAACAGGTCGAAAGGCAAACACAAAGGTTCATATAATTTTGCCACGGGATTTCCACTTCCCTTAATCGTTTATTGCCATACATTTAGTCTCTCAATGCATGTGTCTTGATACCCAACTGTATGTTTGTAGAATTTGGGACTGGAAGATGTTGGGGTCAAAATGGACAAGCATGGTGCTATTCTGGTATGTATGTAATGTAATGAGAGCAAGTTTGTACATTCTCCATGGACTTGAACTTTCCTTACTGTTGATCATCATTAAATGACATTTGGAATTCGTGGAATAAATCTATAATTCTAGGTTGACGAGTATTCTCGCAGCTCAGTTGATTCAATCTGGGCTGTGGGGGATGTCACTAATAGGCTAAACCTGACGCCAGTTGCATTAATGGAAGCTGGGGCAATAGCCAGGACCATTTTTGGAAATGAACCTACCAAACCAGACTACAGGTACATTTGTATACAAGATACTTCATTTTAGTTCTTCATGAAACCCCACATACCAAAACCTTTTGCAAACAACTTTCGGCTATATATTTAGCAACAAATTTCTACTTTGCGCATTATGCGTTTTGACAGGGCTGTGCCATCTGCTGTGTTTTCTCAACCGCCAATTGGACAAGTTGGCCTTACTGAAGAGAAAGTAATAGAATTCACACTTGTATACTTTGAATCCCACAGTATTTTTTGGCAGTTTATGATTAACTTTGAGTAAAACCATATGCTTTCAGGCTATCGAAAAGTATGGAGATGTTGATGTCTACACATCAAATTTCAAACCTCTCAGGGCCACTCTTTCTGGTCTACCTGATCGCGTGTATATGAAGGTTATTGTATGTGCTAAAACAAACAAAGTCCTTGGAGTGCACATGTGTGGTGAAGATGCACCTGAGATTATTCAGGTTTGTGTGTGATTTTCTTTTGTAATTCACATCTTCATATTCATTCTTTAGTTAATCCATTGTGGATGTACATTATTTATACAGGGTGTTGCAATTGCTGTTAAGGCTGGGTTGACGAAGCAAAATTTTGATGCCACTGTTGGTGTTCATCCAACAACTGCTGAAGAAATTGTCACAATGAGGAGCCCGACTAGGAAGGTCCGGAGAGATACTGCAGCTGAGGTATGTTGATTCCACTTACACGTTATATCTATCCTTGCATTGTTGGAAATATCCCTAGAGCTTAGGTTCTCTAGAATTGTTTGTTGCTTATAGTATTATCTGTATCTGCTGCTTACCTTTTCATTTAACAACTTCAGGCGAAGATTACAGATGAGGCTGTAAGTCAGAAGTAGATAGCACTCAATTTGCATAATGAGGTAAGCATTTGGAACACAGTTTTTAAAATAACATATGGCACAGTTTTCTTTCTTTTAAAGGGGAGGGTAATTAACTGCTGTTCATTGTAATCCTCTACCTCCCCAACATCCTTCCAAAATGTATGAGAACTTTGCTCTTGTAGTTTTCTGTCCCATTGAAGTTTTATAAAGTAATGTGATTTGCTTTAACCTTTTTAATATGTTTTTTCTCAACTTGCAATTGAATCAATGTGGGTGTTTCCTTTCTACATTATTTCTTACTCTGACGCAATCAGCCTTGCAGGCATTTTCAGAGGTGGCGCCTCCAAACCTCCTAGTCAATATCTAACCGGGGGAACAATGGCCGATGACTGTATAGCAGGATTAGTCTTTTGGAAGAATCCACAATTGCAGCTAATGAAGAGCGAAGATGTATTGTGACAACGATCAACTATCTCATATCGCATTTACTTTTCGCAAGACGTTGAAATGCCTACTGGAGAAGTAGAGATGTTGGTACTCCTTTTTTTTTTTTTTTTTTTTTGGCTCCCAGACATGTTGGGTCTTCCTGAATATGTTTTGGTCGTGCCTTTCCTTACCTTGTGTATATGTTTTCCGGAGGTTAACTTGCCACGAGCCAGTGTATAAACAAATGCCATGCTTGCGCGGTTGCGCCTGTCGTTGCAAGCAAGTAGCTTTGACACCCAACTCTGCTTGTAACCTTCAGATTGGCGTCGACCGAACTCAATGGGACCGTGTGCCGTGCTGTCGCCTTTACCTGCTTCTGCGGATCTCTGCTATTTATTTTCCAAGGTTACCCTAAGGATCCAGAGTCCTGCCGTGATCTTGATAGCCTGAGTCCAAATTTCCTCTGCAGCTCAAGGCTGAGTTAGGTAAGCCTGCTTAGTCCATGGCTTGTTTAGGTTTCAAGCCTGCTTAGCTCAAGGCAGGGGTTTGATAATTAGAGGTGGGAGTTGTCCGAGAGAATTTGCGTAGAGTTAAACTTAGTCCTAGTTCTTTTTTTTCTGTTTCATGATGGAAGTTAAAAAGATTGCATTTAGAGAGGATTGGTATCGATCTTTTGTTTGGTTGGTGGGTTTAGGATTCAGAAATTGTATCATAGGTCATAGGTTGCGCCAAATATCCAAGTTGTACGATTTTTTCCCATAATAAAACAGAGCTCCCACCCAATTACCACCCCTTCCTTTATGAAGTGATCGGCGAGAGCTGAACCTATGAACTCTCATTCCTTGCCTCTTTGAAACTCCTGACCAAACAAACAAAAGATTTCTAAACTCCTATAGGCAAACTACCATTTCCTTCACCTATCACCCCTAACCAAACACACCTTATTGTTTTAGTTAGGGATTTTGAAAAGCATTACAATTCTAAACTGTGAAAGTTGGGTTGTGACATTCTGGATGGTAGATTGTGGATGCTAAGGAAAAAAGATTTCGTTTGTTCCGCTTCAGCTTGCAAAACTATTTTTTTAATAATTTCTAGTTAAAATAAACAAGGCTTTAACAGCTGGTGAGGTGGTGCATCAAGGAAGGTGCACACGATAGGGTTGTGGCAGCCATCACAAGTGTTAAGGAACAAGACGAGTACAATAAAAGCATATTTATTATATACTTCGAGCATTTCCCCATGTTTTAGAATTTTTTTATGTGACAGTCTAGCAAAAAGATGATGCTAGCGACAGGAGGCCGGGAAGAGGATGACATTGGCGTGACTATTTTGGTTAACAAACTATGCCATGTCAAATAGTAGACGCACCCTAGAATGCCCTTAGGCTTGTTCTTACAGAAAATTACAATAATTATTTTTTTGAAAAAAGAAAATTTCAATAATATTTGCCAGCCTCTTCTTTTGGGATATAAATTGTACATATGGATGTGAGACATAATTCACTAAAAACCATGAGGATCTTAACTGGCCTTCAACAATCTTCTTTGTTTACGTTCGTCTCCTGAGCGAACATCCCAGCAATGAACTCCTCTAGGAACGCTATGCACTTTGTTGTAACCAGCTACCAGCACAAACATAGCCTTTGAAAAAAAAGAAAGAAACGGAAGGTCCATATTCATGGATATGGTACTAAAAAAAGAGTCGTAGAATCTACTTTTGCAGCCTGTCGTTTTAGTTTGCTTTTCATCCATCAACTCTGCGACCATTCACTGATCTGTAGCCACAAAATGTCAAAATCGTTCACTTTTGAACTCTTCGTCAATGCCAACAGAGAAAGCTCACTCACGAGACGAGAGCAAAAGATTGAAAAATGAATGCTTCTGATAGTTACAGCCTGAATAATTTTGGAGCTAAGGGATCTTTACTGCGAAGTGCTCGGATCAACAGCTACTGACTCTCATGTGTGATTGCAGGGCAAAACCAGAGAGACGATATAGGCCATACATTCAATTCCAGCATATTCCTGCCGAGCGAATTACGTCATCGTCAGAGTTGAATGAAACGAGAGGCCAGGCGACCATTGACGCTGGAGCATTGGTGATCGATCAGTAGCAAATCCGATGTCAGATCATTCGATATATCTACAAACCAGTAGCATTTCGCCATCAGCCAATAAAAGATTGGTTATTCCCGGGGTTTCTCGTGTCCAAAAGACCCAAGGGAAGGGACGATGCCAACCTCCAGAGCTGGGCGCATATATCCTTATGGGTGCGAGAGAAAAGGCTTTGTCCCATGGATGGGGCACATATCTTTCCAACGTAATCTTCTTACGTGGTCGACGGGTGCACCTCTTGGAAACCAAATATTTTTGGTTCTCTAAAGTCGGCCTAGCTCCCTTAAAAGGACTTGCTGGATAGGCTAAGACTGTGACGTTTTCTTTTGCTTCATTCACTCAGATTTGCACCGGCAAGGCAAATGGTGACGTAGACCTGCAGGGAACAGCAAAGTAAAGACTGCACAGTTCAGTGACGAGGTTGTGTTCCAGTGTCGACTTAAAGCAGCCGAAAGCTATATGCCTACAATCTACAGTTACAGTGCCGGCCACTGTCGGCACGGATGACACCTGGCCACTGTCGACATCTCCCTCTGTTGTTTCCATAATTGTGAGGAAATTCGAGTCGTTGGCTTGAAAATCAGCCCGCGTGCCGACCTAACTAGATCTCTCGGTGATAAAATTGATATGATGTTTGTTGATAAAATTGAGCTAAGGCTGCATTCTAAGATTTCCGACAAAGTGCTATTTCTGATAGGAATAGCTAGAAAATCAGCCCGCGTGCCGACCTAGATCTATTAATAGCTAGATTATAGACAACGCAAAATAAAAAAAATCAAGACAATAATGTTGCCATACAGAGTATATAGGGAGGCTCCTCCCACATTTGCAATGTTTGTCGCTCTAGCTAGGATCCCGACAAGGTGCTACCTCATTCTATGAGTCTATCAATATATCGATATGGTTATAACAATGGTTGACCTCACAGACTCGTGAGGTCACCAAATCGTCATATTTTGCTAGTGCTAATACAACTTCAAGTCTAAACTCAACCAACAAGCACACAATTTTAGTGCATTGTGAGAAGAGCTATAGGAATCAGATGAAATACTTTTTATTGGCATGCTAGACATTGCTTATGCATTCAAGCAATCTAATGTCATAGACAAGCATGCTACCAGCTGTCGGCTGCCGACCATGACTCCATGAGAAGTGCGACCACTCGATCACTGTCTCTCTTTTTTTATGATATTGCCAAAGATAAAGAGAAGAGGTAGTTCTAGAACTGATGGCTGTCTTTCATAGAGATCTTTTGGTGACATAAAGAAATCCAACCTTGACCCCACATAGACAAACTTAGATACCGCAATTCTTAATGAGAGATCTTCAAAAATCCTTATTGTTCCAACCCTTTGAAACATCTGCGTTTTCAAGGTGGCCAGAAGCACAATGTAATATTATTGATAGATGTTGCATTTATTTATTGGGCAATCATGTTCACAAGCAATGATAAACCAAATTATCATTTACAGGTGCTATTTAGGGGGACATACACAGTCGGGATAGCTAGTTGATGATGGAACTAATACACATTTATTGAAGATTAATCAGTGGATTTAAGAGGAATTTTGGATAAGGAGTGAGAAGGGGAAGAATGTTAACAGTAACATTGGGGGAAATTGAATGGATCGATATTACATCGTTCTTCTCTGCTATATCTATTTACTCTCGATGTTTTGCACTTCAGTCCCTATATTACACCTATTTTATACATACATACACCTACAACATTACAACAACATTGGTTCATCATAATAACAACACAAAACAAGCATAAAAGATGGTCTTCGTTGTATCATAATAACAACATTGGTTTATAAGCAACCATTTGAAGTGCTCCACACTATATTCGAGTCAAGGACTTTTGAATTTTACATATTGATTTTTCTGCTGTGACTATTTCAAACTCCACCCAAGTGCTAGGAATTCACCACTATATTCCTATGGTTCAGAACCCTATTATTGCACACTACTGTGTGACCTCCATCGATGGTGGCACCGGCGACTAAGAGACACATGCAGAGGAATAGGTCACCGGTCTACTGAAATGTTTGCCTTGCCTTGAAGTACCTAACTACTTGGTTAAGTTTGATGGATGCTATATCCCCACCAGTAGAAGTGCATGCTCTCAGACTATTTTTGGCATTTGGCCGCCTTTAAACTTACTTGGGGTTATATATAAGCCATAGATTTTGCAAGTTGCTCACAACACAAGCGATGCATTTGAAGTACTTCTGACGATAATTGTAGCATTTCTGATGGTGGAAATTAGTGTTTGTCAGTGCCCTCGTCCTTCATATGTTATTGACAACCCTAGTTGTTATTCTCCTCACGGGCTTAACCTTTTCTTTTATTGTTATCAATATGAGAAAATTCCCTATATGACACCACTAAAATGAAGCCTTGCTTATTTGGCCCTCAAATTTTTCAACGTACCTATTTGATACTAATGCAAAATTTCTTCCCTAATATGACACTCCCGTTGCTCCTGTAAGCCTAGACCGTGAAACAATTGCTTAGACTTGTCAGTCTTTTTGTGAGTGGACAAAAATGCCCCTAGCAAAGGATAGGGCTGGCCGACTTCTTCTCTCTCTCAACCCCCAGACGCATTCTCTCAACCCCCGACTCTGTCTCTCTCACGCTCTTCTCCCCCACTTGATCCCCTCCCTAAACCCTAGATTCCGACGACAGCGGGAGGAATCTGCAAGGCAACGACAGCACGCGGCCTCCATGGATGGTGGTGGTGCGGATCCGAAGG
Organism: Setaria italica; assembly: GCF_000263155.2. NCBI lineage: Eukaryota > Viridiplantae > Streptophyta > Magnoliopsida > Poales > Poaceae > Setaria > Setaria italica. The sequence continues at coordinate 21,707,176 of NC_028458.1, read as the reverse complement.
CTGCTGGGGTCGCACGCGGCCTCCATGGATGGCACCTTGCGTCGGGGCTCAATGGAGCGCCGAGCGCCGCTGGGGGCTCGTCTTCAGGCGTGGCCGCCAGAGTGGAGACGAGGCACACCGCGCGTGGAGGCTCACCCGCACGGTCAGCGTCGGGCATGGCTGCATGCTCAGCGTCGGGCATAGCTGCGGGCTCGGCATCGCATGAATGTCTTGAAGGGTATGTCTCTATTCTTGGTTAAAAGAAGAGTAGGACTAGAGTAGGAAGATATATCTAGTAGCAATGCTCATGCATTAGAATGTTGATTTCATGGACAGGATGGATCCAAATTCAACCTAGTGTTTGGAAATTAATCTGCTTGGTAGTCCAAAAAAGGCTAGAAAGGATGCTGGATTATTTTGTTTTGAGCAGATTGTTGATTGTGACTTGACCAACTTTAAGGATTTTATTGTGTCAATAGTAGAGAAGTATCCCCCACATTATTGGGAAGTTGCACATGTTCACTACTATGATTATGTTCTGAAAACCTATCCAGAAATAAAATCTGACCAAGAATTGATGTCTATGTTTGAGAACACTCTAAGACAAAGGTCGTGCATATGTCAATTGCATATTGTGATCCCTCTGAACCATATGATCCTATTATTCAGTGGCATAAGGCTAATCCCAGTGGGAGTTTCATAGAGGTTTCATGCACATTAAATACGGTGACACATCAACATATGTGATGACATGGCATGGTAGTTATGAAGTGAGAGAGGGAAGAAGTTTCATCAGGATGAAACTGTGTATACATTATTTTCAAGACTATGAAACCTATTGAAACTTGCATTGGGGGCTATAGAGTTTCATTTCATCTAACCATATCCAATCACATGCCTCACAATTAAATGTCATGGGCATCCTATGAAATCGTGAAATGAAACTGTGCACTGGGACTCCATGTTTCATTCATGAGAATACACCTCATGGGATGATGTGGCATCCTTGGAAACAGTGCAATGAAACCTTGCACTGGGACTAGCCTAATGATGTGCAAAGGCTGGCTAACACCAACACATAGGAAGACGAGGATAGCTATCTTTGCAACCCATTGCCAGAGAAGGAGCATGTAGGTGTTGATGAGGAGCTAATGTACTTAGAGGATGCACCTGTTCATGTGATTGTTGGTCATGATAAAGACAAAGAAGTGGACAACAATTCTGTTTCTAATGATAATGGTGAGGATGTTAGTGAACTAGAGATGGAGATTGAGACATGCTCTGAAGTAGAGGCTGATGAGGAGTTGGTAGGCCATGAGGCAACTCATCTTCGAAATGTAGAGTATGATATAAAGAAGACCCTCCAATGGCAGTTGTTACCAGATATCCTAATACAACATAGTTTAAGTTAGCACTGAATAAGCATGCAATCAAACATGAATTTGAGTACAATACTGAGAAAAGTGCACCAAATAGGTTAAGGGCATATTGTTCAAGAAAAGATGAAGATAACTTCCCATGGAAGATACATACTTCTACAATAGATGATGAATGTATAATAGTGGTAAATTTTCTACCTTGCTCGTTTGTGAATATTTTTTTCCATTATTAATATGTTATGTTATTATAGCTAATTATGGATGCTATTCTTTTGTAGGTGAGAAAGAACCCTTGCGCTCATGATTGCTCTAGTACAAGAAGGAAAAAGATGGTGAAGAATGCAACAAAACATTGGGTATATGCTAAGGTGCTAAGTTTATGTTGAAAACTTATATATTTTAACTTCTTTCTTAATGCTCATGTAGAGGACCACCAAAGAAGAAGGCGAAGAAAGTAGCCAAGTCATCTATTGTGCCTTTTGAGGATGAAGCACGAGCAGCTTCCGTATCTTTTCCACCAAGGTTAGCTATTTTCATGTAAGCTCATATGAACATAAAAACTAAGTTTCAACTCTAAGTAGCTTTCTTTTCTCACTTAGACAAAGCTTGGAAACTACAACCAATGAAAATGATAAGTAGGATCTGCACCATCAAAAAGGTAATCTGAACTTGTTCTGAATTTTATATTTGATTCAATGCAAGTTTGGTGTATTTTCGAAGTTACTTTCTTTTTAACATAGCCAAAGCTTAGAGACTATAAGTAACATCCGGTAGTTCTGAATTTTAGATATCATATTGTCCATTACCATTCGGTTGGCTCTAACATTGTTGCTATCTTAAACAGATCAAGAACAGGCTCAAATCAACCTGAGCCTCTTTCAATTGAGTTTCCTTACACCATAGAGCAAACAACTACTACTGTTAAGGTAAAAACCAAAAGGAAAAGGAATCAGCCTGCAAAAAAGAAAACAAACATTCTTATGTTGTCATTGGATAGCCCTGCAATGGGCACAAGAAGCAAGAAAATGAACCCTGCTGGCCCTGCAACGAGCACAAGAAGCAAAAGAAGGCTCAGTTTGTGAACTTGGTATATTTAGTACTTGTGATGTATGTGAACCTGGATGTATGTGGTCAGTGTACTTGAAATGATATGTGTGGACTTGGATGTATCTTTGAACCTTATCCACGTGGTTTGTTAATGTACAGTGAACCTTATGTTTGCATGCGTGAAGTTAATACGGTGTCACTTTGATGCAAATTTGATGCTTTTACTGTGTTGCATGCAAATTTGATGCTTTTACTATGTTGCATTGGTCATGATACAGAAAGAATGCACAAATACAATTCATTTTTTTTCCAATGTCTACCTTTCTGTCACAATGGTTACAAAACTGATTGAGGGGTAAAATGGTCTTTTCAGGTGCTAGTTAACACTATTAGTGCTGAACATTGACGGGAGTGTTATATTAGGGAAGAAATTTTACATTGGTGTCAAATAGGTAAGTTGAAAATTTTGAGGGTCAAGAAAGAAAAGCTTCATTTTAGTGATGTCATATAGGGAATTTTCTCATATATGATAGACAACCCTCGTACGTGTCAGTTACTACGCACCCAACAATTAGACTACTAACGGAATGCATAGGTAATCTAATCATTGTCGAAGAATGGTTACCAACATTTTGTATTTATATCATAAACCTGCAGTAAAACCTGCAGGTCTTGCTGTCAGGCTAGCTAATTAATTCACTAAAACAACAAAGGGCATGGATAATGACACACTGTAAATGATTGTACGCACAGCCACACAATGACACAACTAGCTGCCACACGGCTGTTTTAATTTGGCCCTTTCCAGGACTATTCTAATTTTTTTCGACGAGGCAGGACAAGTTAACTTGACAATGAACCATCGGCAGTTCCGGCAGCTCGGCAAGATAGCACCATCGACATAGCATTTGGTTAATTGGGCAGGTCAATGTTGCACAAGGCACAACCCATGCAGGCAGTCTATCTGAGAGCGGACAGCACGTACTTCCTCCAGTTTCCTCCCTATGCCACTGCACAAATGAATCGGCGGTCCATTTACTTGCGCAGTGCCGCTAGCGCTGCAGCAGGAGGATTGGCTTGCAATGAGGGATTGGACAGCTGGGAACTTCCGGGCACGAACTGAGCCCGTGCAATTTCACTCGATGTTACTCCGTGTGGCTTGAGAGATTTGGAATGAGCGAAACGTAAGAATTTTTAGAAGAAGATACTCCAGTTCAACTTCTTTAATTGTGAAGATCAAATATCAAGTGAGAATGTGGTGGTGTATGGCCGGCGTAAAAAACCTAAGGGAGATTGTTCCGGGAGAGTAGTTCTTATGTTCTCTTCTTCTTTTTTTCTTCTCTATGTAATTTTATAAAATTTTGACTATCTTCCCTATTAATATATGCCAGACAGCAAAGCTGTTAGTGTTTATTTTTAAAAAGAAAAACTAGTGGCAAGCAAAAAGACGACACGACTTGTCTTCTCTCGAAGAATTTAATTATGAGTTAATTACGAGTGAAGACATAAGGATGACTACAACTTTTAATCCGTTTGATGCCCGGAGACAAATATTGGCCTTGAACAAAAGTAGCACGCAGCGGCGAGGTAGAGCGTTGTTTCTAAAAAAAACAATGCGAAAAAACCCCCAGCAATTTTGAGAAAAAAGGTCACAGACCACTGACGCCGATGCCCAGGCTGCTGATGAAGAACCTATAAACATCAACGTCTTAGTTTGGACAGTAAGAACAACGAGAGTAGCAGCGACACCTTGTACTAGAAACTTCGCCGGTAGGCAGGAAGGAGGGTGTGGACGTCGGGGCGAGCGAGGACACCGGAGACGAGGTGGACGTCGGGACCGGAGTGAGCGAGGACACCGGAGACGAGGTGGACGTCGGGACCGGAATGGTCACCGGCGGGACGAGGTGGACGCCGGGTGCATTGAAAGGTATTGTTTGCCTACAAGCACACTGTTGTAATTATCATCAGAAAATGCACCTGTTTCTGTAACAAGGCATTTCACGACGTGAAAACGGCAGCTACTCCTCAACACACGTACTACTGCCCGTGTACGGTCGAGCTCAAATCATTCTGGTAGTGTGTCATCCTGGAATTGCTTTGCTTTGCAGTCAGATTCAGTGCACGTACGAATATGTGTCCTACCTAGGCCATGTTTAGTTACTCCCAACTCCCAACTTTGACACTATGCAAAAAGAAGATTCCCCATCACATCAAACTTGCGGTACATGCATGGAGTACTAAATGTAGATGAAATTAAAAACTAATTGCACAGTTTTGTTGTACTTTGCGAGACGAATCTTTTGAGCCTAATTAGTCAATATTTGGACAATAATTCACAAATACAAACGAAACGCTACAGTGTGCTACAGTGCTGTAACAGTAATTTGGCACCTCCCAAATTCCCCAACTAAACACGGCCCTATCTTTATTTACAACCATACATGGAACCATGCGTGTGTGTCGCCGCCGCCGCGGTGTCCCACACGGTATGGAATGGAAGTTAAGGTCTGGTTTGGTTTCTCCTACTTATTTTTATCACCCATCACATCGAATATTTAGATACTAATTAGAAGTATTAAACGTAGACTATTTACAAAACTCATTACATAAGTGGAGGCTAAACGGCGAGACGATTCTATTAAGCCTGATTAGTCGATGAGTTGGCAATGTGTTGCTAACGGTAAATATTTGGGAATGATGTATAGATTAGGCTGAATAGATTCATGTCGCCTGTTTAGCCTCTCACTTATGTATGGATTTTGTAAATAGTCTACGTTTAATACTCCTAATTAGTATCTAAACATTTGATGTGACACGTGCTAAAAATAAGCAAAAGTAACCAAACGGGACCTAAAGACGGCCGGGCGCGTGCACGTGCGCGTGCCTGTCGCCTTTGAACCGACGAGCCAGCACAGAGCACCGGCAACAGAGACGCCTGAGCTAGCGGTCGCTACCGCCCCCGGGCCGCCTTGTTCCGCGCTTGTGGCGTTGTCTGCCCGTCCACAGCGATTACGATGCCGCGGCTACTCGATCGGTCGCACTTGCTGCACAAGAGCCTTCTTCAGCAATGCTTGATGGACAGCAAAGAAGGAAAAGGAGACAACTGGCCCCTAAGATACAGAGGCACTTCTCAACACTGTGGAAGAAAACCAAGACTCTATGGTTGCTGGACCGCTTCCTTGATCAACATGGCGACCTCCTCCGGCTGTTTTGATGCGTGTTGGAAGAAGTTTCTTCCGTTGCGCTCTTTTCAAATATGCCACCAGGAATAAATCATGAAGCTGTCAGAAGTCTCTAGGCATAGCAACCAGCCAAATACTAAAAAATCTTGCAAACTTAGCGTAGCTCAGTTTTTTACGGTGGAACCTACCCACCACCAAGGTTCGAGATCTCGACTTAGCACCGGTGCTCGTATTTTCCTTTCAGTGGTTGGCGATGTGCCTGTCGATAGCGAGACGCCAGTAGTGACTTTGCCAATTTTGAGGATCTGCCGGTTCAGTCTCTCCGAGATGCTCATAGGGGTAGGGTTGCGTGCGTGTATTTATAGGGATGAATATGCATGTGTTGGTGAGCGTCTACGTTTGTACTATGATTTGCAAATAACTTTGTTACTTTAACATATAACATGTAACCAGGGGTGCAAACCCCTCCAATTTCATAAAATTAAATACTGAAAGCGTGTAGTGTCGCGTGAGAAATATAATGGAGCATTTGCTGAGCCTGGGTTCAGAAGCCACATGTTTTACGTGTCGCTCATCATCGTATCAGCCCGGACGTGACGCAATCCCGTTGTCGGCGCTGTCGTTTCTTTGGGCCATCAGTAGAGTGCATCCGAAAAACATGTACAGAGTTAATTATTACCCACGTCCCAATTAAATACCTTTTTTTTTCCTCTTCCGATAAATAGTTAAAATACATATCGCGTGCAGTGCATGGTAGACGAGACGAGACGTTTTGTCGTGAGGTGAGTTGTGATGGGGTGGGGAGCATCTTCCCCTTGCACTTGACACAAAGAGATGCTTCGTTTCCCCCTGCACATGTGCATTATTTTCGTTCACATGGTATAGATCAAGTCACGTGCAAAATACCGCATCTGCACCGACACGCAATTATTACCTCCGTCCGCAAATATTCAATATTTAAGAATTAGGATAATGTTCTAAACGTGCTATGTTTGTGGACAGGTTAGTATGGCACAAGAAAATGAATCTCTCTTGCGGCTAGTAGGCAATGCTGGAGGCGTATGTACGTAATGCATGTCCTTTAAAGGTTTTATAATAATAGAGTATCCTAAGAGACGACCTCCACGATCAGTTGATAAACCAATTACACGTTGTCTGAGTTCACTCTTACCGTTAATCTTTCCTCTTCGTTCCTGAATAAACTTAGGTGTGGAAAAAACAAATGAAATAATTCTGGTCGGTTAAGTATCATTTTTGGTGCTTGCATCGAAAGGAAAACAAAGGATATTTTGCGAATTAAGCGTAGCTCAGCTGGTAAAGTTTCTTGTGGTGGAACTTTGCACACTCAGATTCGAGTTCTCGACTCGGTATGATTGTTTGCAGCACTACGTGTCCGTCAATAGCGAGGCGCTAAGCATCTGTACTGTATTTGCAAAAAAGAAAAAAGATATTTTGTCACTTATATCTGCTCATCTGCATGCTCTCGATCGTCTTGTCCATTGCCATGAGTGCGGCAGCGGGATGGCCAGAAGCATTAGTTTTAGTCGGGTTGCATTGTTTCTTAAATCACCACTTTAAATATCTCGAGATACATTATATCTTTTCACTGTACAATTCATCCGGATGGATGGTTTTCATTTATATCTTGTCCATTGCTATAAGTGCATAGCAAAATATATGAATTTAGAAAAAATTATAACAATCAATAATTTGAGACGGAGGGAGTACCAAGATTCGATTCTCACTTTCTACATGTTAACTGTTAACCAGCTTCTCCCAAGAAAGATTCGATTTTTGATCACCTTCTACATGCTGATGCTAGGGTGAAAATTTCCCGATACATCATGTCCAATTGTTATATACCCATGAACACTCGCTCAACCATGACGTCACATACCCTGTTATTGCAGGGGTGGGGCTCAGCCTACTATGGTCCTGCTGGCGTTTTCATGGCGTTTTCATGATAGCAAGGTGCAACCACTATTTTGAGAAAACTAAAGATAATGGGTTAGGTTAGTAGAGTATTAAATTGTATATCATTTCAGCAATTTTGCTGACTTGACAAGGTCATTATGAGGATAGAGAATGAGTTTCATCAAATGTGAGAGGAGTTTCATCCCTATGACACCGTACCCACCTCGCATAGTTACCAAGTTCTTCGCTGTGTTATGAAATTGTGCATTGATATTGGCCTTAGCAATTTGCAAAAAGAAGAGAGAGATGGGGAAAGCACTTGAAAATGTAGTAAATATATATAGTTGCTGGTGTGTCTACAATAGCCAAAGCAGTTAGGTACTTGACGCCGTGCCGTGTCGTGACAAATGGAGCATTTCCTCAACCAGGGTTCAAAGGCCGCCAGGTGCTTCCTTATCGAAAGAGGCCAGATGCTTGCTGGTAGCACGACCATCCTAAGTTTAATTTCGCACTCCGCCGACGTTCGCTCAACCCGTGCGTCACCAGCTGAGTTTGACGGCACTGCTGATGTCGTCCTTCTGCTTCTTCCAAGAAATGATCAAATTTATACCCTTGTACGTGCAGCACTTCTTTTGTCGTGCAGTGAGTTCTGATGATCGGAGCATCTTCCCCTTGCACTTGGCACACATGAGCCAGAGATGCTTTTTGGGTCCAATTTCCGTAGAGAAAACGTAAATGTATAGTCGGTGCGCTTAGTTTGTTTCACGAGAGACTCCCTCCGTTTCAAATTGTAGGTCGTTTTGGTATTTTAAGATTCATAGTTTTTATATATATATTATATCCAGATATATAGCAAAAGTTATAGATCTAAAAATTGTAAAACGAACTACTAGGACGGAGAGAACGGAGAGAGTATTGTTTTCTTCAGTACTACTACTATATATACATATTATCAGCTCACATGGACTCCACACCTGCAAGTGTTAAACTAAGCTAAACACTCTTACCGTCTCGCCCCACTCCTTTATTATCAAATTAAGTGTAGCGAAAAAAGGACTAATTTTGTTCTGTCGAGTAATGCATGCTTTGGTTCAATTTTGATGCCTGCACTGAAAGGAAAATGAGACGGGGCTTTTTGTACACGTCTCAAACACCCGGGTATTTTCTTTATTAGGTGCTGCTAATAAATTCATGTATTTTAGAGTTCAGCACTTGAATTTTTAGCTGCACCTTTTCTACTTGGAATTACATGGGGAAAAAAATATAATCACTATAATCTGATAGAACACCCGTTCCGAAATGGTCCGAGTATCAGAGACGCCTTTCGCTTCGAGTCGGACCTTTAACAAGAAGACTCCGACCTGATTGGCCCGCCATGATTAAACGTGGCGAATTTTTAGACCATAAGATCATTGGTGAGGACGGATCCGGAGCAGGGGCGTAGCTAGCTCTGAATGGCGCCGGTGTCAGAGCCTTGTTAGAACAATAGCTCTGAATAGGCCTAGCTCCGCCCGTGATCCGGAGCACGGGGATGCCATATGTATCGTGTGCTTTGCTAATGGTAGGGAGCTTTGCTTTGCTCTAAATCCACATTTGGTGCCTAATAATACATAACACAACAAGCAGATGCAGTGCATATCCGATGGATGGATCGATCTCTAACATCTAAGGGCTAGTGACACGATTCTGACGACTGACACTTTTTTTCTCCAGCTTATTTGGTTGAAAAAAGTTCGGTAAAACGGTTTCTCGTAGTCGTTTAAAATGGATACTTTTATTTTTTTTCCTTCTTCCCTTTTCTCTTTTTTCGTCGCCATCCAACATCCCCACCGGCCATCGTTGCCATCCGCCCCAACCTCCCTGCGCCCGCCGGCACCCTTGCTTGCACCATTGTCGCATCCACCCCACCGCCACCTCGCTCGCGCCGCCTTCGCCTCCACCCCCTCCTCCCTATGCCCGCCGTCCGCCTCACCCGGCCGCCGTCACCTCTATCTCTACCTCTCGCTGCCGGCCGCCTTGCTTCACCTGCAGCCCCACCCGAGGACAAGGGTGGCAAACGACGACAAGGAGCTGCGGAGAGCTATTTTTTTTTTGGCTGCCGCTTCGTCGAATAACTCCTCTCAGCTCCACTGAAGATGCTTGCCGCCTTCTCACCTGGTAGGACGTACTCAAATAAAAACTGCCGAAGGAGTCGGAGCCAGAGCCCTTAAAAAAAGTTCCTAAACCCTGGCGGCCCGGCGGCCACATGATGGTTGTTCCTGCCGCATGAGATTGAGATACGTGATGAGGCTGCATGAGATGCCTGTGGTGGCCGGCGTGGCGCTGCGATCGACACCTCGGCGAGGCGAGGAGGATCGGAGATTCGGAGGGGAGAAGGGAGCTGGATCGCTTTATCGGCCGCTGCTGGTCCTGCGTCTCTTGGCTTTGGCAAGCCGGTCCGTCCAATCATGTCCATGCCGTCCCCGTATCTGCTGCGGATAGACTAAAGGAGGGGGTGGTGCCCTGCTTTGTGCTCGCCCGCACTTGTCGCTTTTGCATCAAAAGCTAAGCTCGCAACTGTTCCTCTCTTTCTCCAATTATTAATCCATTCCCGCATCCCCAATTATTTGCTGTGCATCTTCCCCTAGAAACAAAAAGGACTTAATATATACTCCGTATACATATATACTTGTATATATCTGTATGTATGTGTGTACGTGGACAGAGCGGGGCATGTTGCGTGCGTGTGGCGGGGCCACCCGTTCCCAAGGAGAGGAAGGGTAGCGTTTCTTGTCCACTAGCCGGGGCGTCCGCGCACGGGAATCATTCCTTCTTCTTGGGCCATCGTCCTAAGCAGCTGAGGATGTGAGCCCCACGGGCAGGGGCACGGGCACGGCCCCTCACAACACACGCGCACGGTGCTCTTCCCTTCCATTCCTCAGCTATATATACACGGCTGGCTGGCTGCTGGCTGCACATATCCATCCTCCCAATGAACAGTTGCCATATATACTCGCCGATCCGTCCGCCCTATTAATAGCCAGCGTTGGCCTCTAACCTCCTCCAGCCTGCCCAAGCGTCATCATCCGTCGTCGCCGGCCGTTTCCCCTTCGGCATCCTTATCCTCGCTCGTCGCCCGGCCAGGCCAAGCATTGCTAGCAGGAGGCCGCGGCATGAAGCTCCTCCTGCCGCCGGCCGCCGCCGGATCACCGTCCCTTGCGAAAGGTGAGAGCTCCGCCGCAGCTGCTTCCATGGCATGCACCTGCCGTGCGCCCACGTACGTGTCCTAGTCACACAGCTAATAAGGGGATTATTCTAACACTAGCTTATTAGCTTTGGGCCGCCATGGCTGCAATATAATGAACCCAAACAAAACTCAAGTTTAAGCGGCTTTTCTTGTTTATCCTTACCGAAACCTCAGCACAGTACATATGCCAACATTTGGGTATGGTTCGTCCAAGGTCGGCAGCCAACCAGAAGCATGCTCAATCTCCTGTGGCAGGGCGTGTGGGATGTGTAGCCGAGTTTTTTTTCTGTTTCTCTCTCTGTCCGCTAGCTACCTTTCTTTCTTCTCTGCAAACTCTCTCTCTCTCTCTCTCAAAAACAACAAGAATACAATGACAACCTCACTCACCGTTCCTTTTGCTTTTTTACGTTGCAACTCGATCAATCAGGTCCATGCCGTATCTGGGGCAAAGCTGGTGGAGCAACGGGGCCCCGCGGCACGCGCGTCGCCCGCTGGAGGGCGCAGGCCCGGACCACGACAGCGCAGCCCGACAACGTATCCACACCTGCTCCTGCTGCTGCTGCCGCTAAAGGTATATATTTGACTACCAGCCGGGGCCCGGCCCGGCCCGCCGGGCGATGCCTCCCTCTGTGACCTGCACCTGCGCTTGTCGCTTTGCTGTTCCAAGCTCCTGCTTTTGCTAAAACACAAAAGAGCTGTGCTTTGTATTCCTTTGCTTTATCTAGAGGGGCAGCATTGTGTGGTGCAGATAATGCGCAAGTTCAGAGACCTGGAACTGCGTTTTCAGAGTTCACGGAGCTAGCTAGGTGATGCCAGATAAAAAGTTTAGGAACTCTCAACTATCTCTTTTGCCATCTTTTGCTTTTGTTTAGGCTCTGTGATAAGACTGCTTAAATACTACTGTGGTGTAAGACACTGCAAGATTGTTTCCCGTAAAAATTGCCACATGCATCTGAACGATAATGAATTTTGCAAAATGAAAATATCTGGTTGCTACTAATTCTTAAGATAACATGAATACATGGAACTCTAGCTAGTGTATTGATGATGAAATTAAAGGTTCTGAAGTGAAATAATCAGCAGCAGTGCAAAGATTTTAATTTTCAGTAAGTCCACAAAGTCATCCCTTTTTTTTTTCCAAAAGAAAAAGGCAAGTCCATAAGGCAGGTCAAGACTGCCAGTTTATCCAAGGTGTATCTTGCTGGCAGCTCAGCTGAAACTCCATCTTGTAGCAATAAGCTAGAGTCAGGTCTTACCACATGATAAGATACTAATAGAAAAAGGAATTCTTAGCTCATGTGGCTGTCGTTGAATGCTTGAACTGTTAATGGACTGTTGATCACTATCGATACTGCGCTGTTCAACAGTTGACTGCGAAGTTAAGATTCTTGATGTACGATTGATCCTATTGTGACTATTAATATCGTCCTGTTTGTTCCTTGAGCCCAAATCCTTAGCTAGCGAACCTTTACTCAATCACAAAGCCAATGAATGGATGTATATATGCTATGGATCTTGTTCTCTTTGTACCCCCAATGTTCTCTTTAGCCAAATAACCAGTGGATCAACTTGGTTACGAATACAAAGATCAAATATCCGATGAAGAATTTCATAGATTAGGCGCTCGCCACTAACTACTGCAAGGAAAGGATTAGATTGGACCGCAGAGGTATCTTAAATCTTAATGGCAATATCATGTACTCGCACCATATATAGAGAATCTGATTGGTATAATTAAAAACTTTGAGACAAGAATTTCATTAAAAAAAGTTGAGGAAATAAATTTTAGGGACGGAACATAAGTTACGAAAGGTAATTTAAGTTTGGTTTGTTATATCAGGCCAATATACCTTTTGACCATTGGGTTTCTATTTTTTTAGATAATGATCATTGGGTTCATGTCTAGTGTACGGTACTTTTACAGCGCGAAGCTGTGTAAAAATGAGTAAATATTGGTAATGGAGTACTGAATCTGATGCTCCAATGTTTGGTAATGGGCATTGGACGGCACTACGCTGCTCAGACCAAGTTCATGATCTTTTAATGCTTCATGCTGAATACATATAATAATGTGCAGGAACGCTTTCACTGTTCTTTTTGAGTTTGAAGAAACTAACTGAAATTCTCAGTACCTGCAGTGTTCCAAACCACCCGCATCGAAAGTGATGCTGAAATCACAAAATGGCCTGGGAAACCACAGGATCTTGGTGACTACCAATTGATCCCTGAGGTAAATCTTCTTTTGACATATGTTCTCTCTTTTTTCTGACATATCTTTTACATTTTTTTAGCTGGACAGTAGTGATTTGATAAGTAGTTGCTATAAACTGATTTCTTAATTGCTGCTGTTCAGGCTGATGGGGCGGGCTTGCAGCCACTCATCGATCAAGTGAGGGCAATGCTAAGATCAATGAATGATGGGGAAATCAGCGTCTCGGCGTATGACACTGCGTGGGTTGCACTTGTGCCGAAGCTGGACGGCGAGGGCCCCCAGTTCCCGGCCACCGTGCGTTGGATCGTCGACAACCAGCTGCCTGACGGCTCCTGGGGCGATCCGGCCTTGTTCTCTGCCTATGACCGTATGACAAACACCCTTGCCTGTGTCGTTGCACTGACGAAATGGTCTCTTGAGCCTGAAAAATGCAAGACAGGTACCGTAAAATTAGAGACACGCAGTTGTTAGTTCCAAGTAAACCCAGATGAGAGTGATCTTCTTGCTAAATGCATGCCACTTGCTTCGTGGGTATTTGTTGTTTTAGGGCTATCTTTTCTCCATGAGAACATGTGGAGGTTAGCAGATGAAGAGCAAGAGTCAATGCCCATCGGCTTCGAAATTGCATTCCCTTCTCTCATTCAGATATCTAGGAGCTTGGGCATTGACTTTCCATATGATCACCCGGCTTTACAGAGCATATATTCTAACAGGGAAATCAAGCTGAAGAGGTATGAATAATTGAATATGGTGTCACACTGTGGCTGTTCTTCTCCTTGGAAAATATTCGCTAAGTTTTCCTTCTAATTCTTTTCGATAACGTATTTAGGATCCCAAAGGACATGATGCATAGAGTTCCTACATCAATTCTGCATAGCCTTGAAGGAATGTCTGATCTGGATTGGGCAAAGCTTCTAAATCTCCAATCAAGTGATGGATCCTTCTTGTATTCTCCTTCGGCTACTGCATATGCACTTATGCAAACTGGTGACAAGAAGTGCTTTGAATATATTGATAGGATAGTCAAAAAGTTCAATGGAGGAGGTAAGTGGTCCATGACAGAGCATAGATGACTGTTCATAAGATTATATAGTATTTTGTGTCTCATCTCATTGTTTGTCATCACAATTTCAGTCCCTAATGTTTACCCAGTCGATCTTTTTGAGCACATATGGGTCGTTGATCGGTTAGAGCGACTCGGGATCTCCCGTTACTTCCAACGAGAGATTAAACAATGCATGGACTATGTGAACAGGTGTTTGTTTTTGTGATCAGTACTATTGTTTTGCCTTTTGAACATATATCATGGCAACAATTAGCTTCAGTGAGCACCTTATGATAAATTTCTTAATCTTCTCATTTTGTAGGCACTGGACTGAAGAAGGGATTTGCTGGGCTAGAAACTCTAATGTAAAAGATGTGGATGACACGGCTATGGCTTTTCGACTACTACGGCTACATGGATACAACGTCTCCCCAAGTACAAAAAGCATTCCTTTAATTAAAACATCTCAATGATCTATATCTTTAGTTGAGTGCAAACTCAAATAGGCTAATCATCAAATAACTAACAAATATCCTACCGACCAACTAGTGCTCACTGCTCAACTAACTTGTGAAGTAATGCACTATATGTTATAAATGTCAGAAATATTTCACTCTGTTCCCAACGCTCTACAGACTTTATTAAGTTGTTACTTCTGAGACATAAGTGTTGTATTCCGTGTAGGTGTATTTAAGAATTTTGAGAAGGACGGAGAGTTCTTTTGTTTTGTGGGGCAATCAACCCAAGCTGTCACTGGGATGTACAACCTCAACAGAGCCTCTCAGATAGGTTTTCAAGGGGAGGATGTATTGCACCGTGCTAGGATCTTCTCATATGAATTTCTCAGACAAAGAGAAGCCCAGGGCATGCTCCATGATAAATGGATCATTGCAAAGGATCTCGCTGGCGAGGTAATCAAAGTAATTCTATAGATGATCATAGATCGATTGAAAGATTAATAGAGTTCAAAGTTAATTGTTGTTTTATGCTTTCATCGGGGTTTATGCCTTGTCTTGATCTTTTCTGCTATGATATTTTTAGTACACACAGAATACTAGAACAGTTTCATGTCTGTACTAGTAGTACATTCATGTTAAAACAAACATAAGAATACTGGAAGTTCTATAAAATAACTAAAAAGAGCTGCTGCTACTACTACTACTATACTACAAACATACTAGGAATGTCTTTCTGATCCTATTTGGACTAGTTTTATTAGTAGATTACAAATAATGGAAACCAACAATGATTGGTTTGGGAATCAACAAATGTTGATGTAGTATGATTACCTTGTTTTTATTTGCAATAGGCTCAGAAAAAATATAAATTAAAGCCACATTTTTAAAGCTAAATATGTTATGAAAACAATCAAATCAAGCCAAGTAAGATAGAAATGGATGACGGTATACAAAAGGATCTGAAGTTACACATTTTGCCTGAAACAATGCAGTTAATGTTGCATATGCTAGTGCATACTATTTGTCCATGCAATCATGTGTCAACAAGAATGACCATGATGGTACCCTATTGTGCCGCTAAAATATGTTTGAACTCATGTGTAGGTACAATATGCATTAGACTTTCCTTGGTATGCAAGCTTGCCTCGTGTAGAGGCAAGAACCTATCTAGATCAATATGGTGGTAAAGATGATGTTTGGATTGGAAAGACTCTCTACAGGTAATGTTTCACACTTTGTACTTTAGAGCCAAAAGTTGGCTACATATTCCTTAGTGAAGAGATATGTTTTACTTATATATATATATGTCCGGATGGCTTTTGGCAGAATGCCTCTTGTGAATAACGACGTATATTTGGAGTTGGCGAGAATGGATTTCAACCAATGCCAAGTTCTACATCAACTTGAGTGTCACGGGCTTCAAATGTAAATACTATAAATTCATTTTTAATTTTCATGAATATTTTTTTTCAAGATTAACTTGTATTTACTTGAAATATTTTTGCACAATATTTAGGTGGTACAATGAGAATCTCCTTGAGACTTTTGGAGTGGCACCACAAGAAGTTTTGAGATCTTATTTTTTAGCAGCATCTTGCATTTTTGAACCAAGCCGTGCTGCTGAGCGTCTCTCATGGGCTAGAACAACATTGCTTGCCAATGCTATTTCTACACATGTTCATAACATTTTGTCAGACAAGAAAAGATTGGAATGCTTCGTGCATTGCCTCTATGAAGAAAGTGGTAAATCATGGTGAGCACTCCACCTCGAACTAGTTGAGCATTATATCCTTCTAAGAATCATCACGTGGCGTGATTTATTTACAACTACATTGATGTTTAATTTCTTAGTCGGAAAAATGGAAAATTAAATGGACTTTTAGAACAGATAAGTCCCATTAATTGCAACAACACCGACCATGATCATTTTAAAATTTAGTATCTCTATATAAACTTTGGTCTACTTGACATGGGAGAGCTATAAGCCGGAATTGTACCGTTGATCTTTCATATTCAGGATGTGTATTAGTCCCTCATCAGTTCTGATTTAAAATCCTCTCTGTATTCTCTTAATATGGATTACGCCTCCTTTTCAACCCTGGTAGACATATATACCTGTCAGACTACATGGACTGCCTTTGCATACTTTGGCGGCTATTATATATGGCATGGCACATAAGTTTTACTCTGTTGGGAACGGTTAAAAAATTATGATTGCAATTAAAGGTTGAATAAGTTTTACACAGATATATAATTATATATACTCCTTTACTCTAGATGTTTCTTCTTATATGGATGCTGTGATTTCATTAGCTTGTGCTTTAAAGTCATCTATTTGATTGTTAGAATTAAGTAAAATATTTTTATATACTAATACATGTGTTTACTTTAACATTTTACTTCCAATTTCGTTGGGGCACAAATCGATAGAAATGATTATTTTCTCTGACACAAATGGTGCCTTCAGGATTAAAACAAATCCTCGTGATGCTATTCTTGAGAGGGCGCTTCGGCAACTTATTGACTTATCGGCACAAGAAGCACAGCCAATTCACGAAGGACAAAGGTTCATACGCAGTCTCCTGAGTCTTGCAGTAAGTTAAAAAGCGATCCTCAGTTATGCTTGATAATCACATTGTAATGTTGCATTCTCCACAATGGTTCTGAGGCCTTTGTCTGCACTTCTAGTGGACCGAATGGATGATGCAAAGGACAAACAAAGAAGACAACAGATCCAGTGTTATAGAACCTCGATCCATGATACATGATAGGCAAACTTATTTGCTTCTAGTTCAGAGTATTGAGATTTGTGCTGGCCGAATTGGTGAAGCTGTGTCTGTGATAAACAACAAGGAAAGTGATCGGTTTATTCAACTCGCATGCACTATTTCTGACAGTCTTAACCACAAGGTGTTACTATTCCAGGTAAACCCTATATCACAATGAATTTATTTTACACCTTTTACCTAGCTATATATACAATAAAATAATAATTATAATTCTATTATTTCCTTAGAAACAAATAATTTGATGAACCAAACCACTGCACATATAATCCTAGCACCTCAGTTATCCATTGAACACTAGAATTTTGTTCTTAGTTTCTGCCAACCTCATCAAGTTAGGAGTTGGGCGTGAGTTATTTGTAATTTTGTATATCTTTTTGTATACCTTTCCATGACCTAGTGAGTTCAAAACATTAAAATATGATGCCTATATGTCGCCAACACATGACTTCTAACTTTGAGTTCTGATCTTTAAAATGGCTACACAAGAAAACTATCTCCACCCTCATTCAATGCAAAATCGTATATAGAAAAAATATTCTCCTGCCATTTACAAGCAAATTAAGTTTTCATATACCGTCCAGTTTCATCAACAATTTCCCTCGTGTGTATAGGTAATCCTGCTTTTACATTTCCAACCACTAACTGATGAATGAGTTTATGTTTCCAGTAGCTATTAGTAGTTTTTCCAATATGATTTTCCTTTTCTATACCTGGTACGTGTCCAAAAATGCATTGCATATGCTAACAATACACTTTTTCATAAAATATATTTATAAAAAATGTATAAACTATATTTTTCCCTTGGCACATATATATAGCAATTGTGAACTCCTTGATATGCGAGATATTGGTTCAGGAAAAGTAAACATTGTGATAATTTGTACAGGCACCATGCATCCCATAATTAAAAAACAACAGCTTACAATAATTATTTAGTTTTGCATGTCAATATGTTGAATTAATGATACAATGTACAGGATACCGAGAAGAATGAAGTAACAATAGATTGCATTGACAAGGAAATCCAGTTGAATATGCAAGAGCTTGCTCAATCTTTCCTCCTGAGATTGGATGAGAAAACCAATAAGAGCAAGACCAAGCAAACCTTATGGGGTGTTCTGAGAAGCTCTTACTATGCTAGTCATTGCCCACAGCATGTGATCGATAGGCATGTTTCGGAGGTTATCTTTGAGCCTGTTTAGAAAAGGTTTAATTGTTGGCCATTTGTAGGTCTAGTTGTAAACATGTGTACATAAAGAAAAGGCTGTAAATAGTAATAGTAGGGATACTTGGAATTGTAAGTTGGTAGAGCTATAAAATTGAAATTAGAGTATCTGTAAGATTTAGAATGTTCCTGTATAAGTAATTATATAGTGAATAGAGGTTTTCATTCGAATAAAAGTTTTGTATGGCAAATGTCATCTCCGTCTGGGCACTTCTGGAACCTTTTGAATTCTTTGGAGCACTTCTCTCATTTTGTTAATTTCAAAAACAACTATAATTTTAAAAGAATTAATGAGCAAAATTAATTAGTAAAATAAAAGTTTTGAAAAACTCCAAATAGACACCAGGATAGTATTTCTAGATTCTTTTTAATATTTATACTTAGCAATTTGATCATTTCTAAATTTGCTCTATCACACCACATCCATGGTTGTTTCCAGACATCAATCACAACCTCCATATTCAAATCACATGAAGCCCTTATATAGCATCGTCCTAGTCAAGAGCTCAACCACTTTTCCTATGCTTCTTAAACCCATTTAAGTGAACAACACCACTACTTTAGACATGGATAGAGGAGGAGCTCTGCTTGCCCCCCATCTATATGCTCCTTGGAACGCGATCCTCTAACGTACCTGAACGCTACATCTAAAGGCATGTAGTGGGATCAGCTCAAGAGATGTATCGGGGATGGATGCATCAGACCTAATCATGCAATAAAACCATGAATAGTGATATAGTAACTCCATTAACGGTAACAAATCAATGTTTTGCCACTGTTTGCTTCACGACAAGTCGGCAACTTATGGGACAACAAACTTCACTTACCAAAAACAACTCGTTGGGACAATAACTTCATCGAGGCAATACATCCCAACATAACGACAACTCAAAGCTAAGTTTGGAAAGTCCAACAGCAGCAGCAATAAACAGTCAAGAAGCATAATTGAAGCTTGGAAACTCTACCTCGATGGTGGCAGCAAAACCATTCACTGTGTCATCATTGTTAATTTGCATCGCACACTGGCAATATAGCAGCTCCGACTTACTGAGGTACAAGCCATGCTCACCAACAAGAAGCCGAGAGAAAAACAAGGCCAACAGCCCCAAAGAAAAAGGCCAAGATCAAGCCCAAGGCAAGGTGTCCACAAGCTTGCTGCTGGCAGCCTGGCACAAAGCTGACAATTAAGGGGCTTCCATAGTGATGCCTCCAACAAGAAAAATGACATCCATGAGCGTCATCTTTGGTGCTCAGCTAGCCAGAGTAAGGATTTCACCTAGAGAATTCCTCATCAGAGGGGAAGGGAGGACTTCATGATAACCTCCAAATAAGAGAGTGGCGCCCGAGATGTTACTGTCATTAGCAAAGGCATGAGACCAAGTAGGGCTTCCATCAAGGCTAGGGATGACAGAAAAGCTCGAGGCTCGTTCATTGGTTGGCTTGGTTCAGCTTGGCTCCATCTTTAAATGAACCAAGCCAAGCCTCAATTTTATCTTGTTTTCTTAACGAGAGCTAGCTCATGAACTGCTCACGAGCTGTTTGATTGGCTCATAGTCTCGATAAAGATGACAATTAATGCCAAAGTTATTTTGTATTAATATTGTTGTATTAGTATTATTTCATTAAAATAAACTTATCATTCAGATTGTAAGTCAAATTTTGTACGAAGTAAGTCTATTTTGATTCTCTAAACTCCAACGAGCCATAACAAGCCGATCTGGCTCGTCAGCCACCCTGTCCCACCCTGTCTGACGTGTTTTTGGTTTAAAGTATTTTGGACCAAATCTACGTGAATAACCAAAACTAGATGAAAAGAGAAAACAAGAAAAAGGAAAAGAAGCTAATAGTAGGCTGCATGGATCCCATGCGCGTACGTGATCGCAAGCTGGTGACTAGAGCTATACGTGAAGTTTCGTCTACGAAATAAGATGAGACTACGTCACGTCGGCATTGAGTCCGTAGGATGGCCGTCACACGAGGTATCCAGGACGCGGTATATGACGTATTCACAACAACCGTATCCGAGTACGCGTGCACACATAGACGGATGGGCAAGCCAACAGGTGACATACAGTCTTACCCGGGCCAATGGTCACGATGGCCATGATATACTTTCGTTCATTCAGCACAGGCTAGGAACAAAAGAAGAGGGAGGATGAGCTTTGCAAAAGCCAGCTCCATATGTGTGTACGTACGTGCATGAGACTCGTGCGAGACGATGAGATTAACAACACGTGCATGCATGAATGTCCTCCGGGCTAGCATACACGTATTTGAACTCCCTGCAACACTTAACGCTATATCCGGATGTGGCTAGGCCCACACGGCAGCCGGTATCGTCTAGAAGGATCTAGGAGATTCCGCAGGTGGAGAGCCCTGGAGCTGAACGAATCACGTGAGGATAATCATGTACGTGCGACTAAGCCGGACGGAGATGGAGTCTGGTTTGGATAAGGGCCGATCAACTTAGCCGCCAAGCAAATCAACAACCGGCAGATTTTGTGCTAACAAATGATGCACCGCTGAATGAAACTCCTGGGGCGTGTACCCTAACCCCTGGCCTATATAAAGCCCCTGCTCCATCACGTGGAGGGCTGATCTTTTCCCAAGGCAGAGCCGCCAGAAGAAAGATCCGAGGGGAGCGTCCGACCTCCTACTCGGCGCCCTCAAGACCTACCTCTGCACCAACTGGCGGCACCTTCCACGACCTCCACCGGTGAGCTTCGTCCACCGTCGGCGCACGGAGCCGGCGACGCGCCGGAGTGAAGCCGAAGCCGCGGAACCAGACGAGCAAGGAAGGAGGAGCAATGCCACCTCTGTTCATCTTCGGGGGTTCAGGTTGATGCTCAGGCTGCTAGGCTCCAAGAGGACGGCGCCCATAGAGACGACTCCGATCGAGGCTAGTCTAGGAGATGGCACTCATGAAAATGACGCTGTCCAAGCTGAGGCCGCCAGACGTCCAGGCGGTGGCGCGTAGGAAGCCGATGCTGCTGGCAAGAACTACGAGGCGAGTGTGCCGGGATCCAGTCTTTTGCTAGGTACCGCGTGGCTAGCTCAAGTCGATGAAGATGGCCGGCGGGCAAACGGCATCAAGCAAAGGATCGTCTCGCCCATCCTTGCGCAGGATGCGTGCAGCGTACTCACGTACGTGCATGTGCACAAGCTAGAAAGCCATATGAACATCGTCAAGACTAGCACAAACGTGTGTGTGCATTACTACTACTGGTGGCCCGTGCTAGCTGCACATCTCCGCGACCGGCGACGACGCCATGGAGCTATCAGAGGCGCCGCCGCCACTGAGGCTACCAAGACGACGAGAACTGCGCCAAGAAGAAGGCGATGCCAGGATACGCCAGGGACGACGAGACGACCCCGCCGACGAAGACGATGCCGTGAGGTTGCCGAGCTACATCAGGGAGGCGTTGCCGTGGTACTGCCTAGGACATCAAGACAACGCTCCCGCCACCGTCGACACCATGATGCTCCCGGGACTGGAGAGTGGCGCCAAGACGCCGCCGCCACCACCGCGGGCTGCCGGAGTTGGTGCTGAGAAGACGAAGGCGATGCCACACCGACGGCTGGAGACGCCTGTATGCGTAGCTAGGAGACCAAGACTTTTCAAGATGCAAGCAAAGAAGATGTGCCTCATAGGGCCATGCACTACGACGTGCATGTGCACCTGCCAATCGGAAGCCAAGCGAAGAAGCCAGCTTTCCTGGAGAACGTGGCTTCCCACGGCTCTGCCGGGGCATCCAAGACCTGAAGACTACCCCACCTCGATGACCAAGCTGCCACGGCACCGATCCAGTCCAGCTACACGTCTTCCACGTGCATGCTCTTCAACAACATCGACAACACCGCGGTTCGTGACCGACAAGGCCGGACGGCATGAGCGGGCGAAGCTGATGCTCCAGTTGCGCTACACCGTGTTATGGATATCGACGAGGTTATGGATGACGCCGACGCCCACATCTACACCAACACCACACATGCATGAAGAATGTGAAGCGAAGACTGAAGATGACGATCAAAACAACGGAATCGGAGGTGCTCTGTAAGCTAGACTTGCAAAGGTAATTAACCGGGAGCCTTTCGAGGCCCGGTAAACAGAAGACTACATCACCCAAGTTGAATTTGCCCAACGGCACGCTATGGAGCGCACGTATGTATTAGGGACCAGTGTCTGTATTTTATTAACTTTTGTCTATTTATTTTGTGTACTTAGTACACTGTCACGCCTGCACTATTCCTAAGGTTAGAAAAATCTTCGTATGATTTTTCTCCTCAAACACACCCCTCGAGACTCCCGATCTCGGCCTAGCAAAGCATATAGCTATAGCCAAAACCCGCAAAGGCGTCACCCCTGGTCCACCACTATACCATGAAGATCCTGGTCCACCACTATACCACGAAGATCCCTACAGAATGGAGTAGGGGAAGGAACATTACCAACAAGGGGAGGAGCCTAGACAACATAGGGAGGTCACATTGTACACTCCACATGAAAAGATGACAGATGTACCCAGCAAAGTAGTGTAGTAGTGGACCCACAAGGAAACTATACCATAGAAAAGGTAATGATAGTTATATAGATCACGTCCATACGAATCTAAGCCCCCTACCACAGCCAATGGAGGCAACCATCGGAAGTCAGGCTAGCACCAATATGGTGACATGGAGGTAGTAAAAGTGCATCTAGGCCTCTAAGTGGGTTTCAGTGTATTGAGTGATAAAACAACTAACTTGTTTGTTAAAAATTGTGAGCAGGAATTTATTCTCATATTTGTATTGTGAGATTGATTCATGAGATAAAAGATGAACATTTGGCTCATATTCATGAAAGCGAGCAAGTGTGTGATCCCGTGAAGCAAAATTGTGATCAATGACAAGTAAATGTGAAATGTGATTAGAGATATGATGACATGCTTGATACATGAGTCTCCAAAATAACAATGATTACTTATTGACAAATAAAGGGATTCCAAATTAAAGGAAATTGTTGACATTCATAAGAAGAAATAATGGCAAGCTAGTGTGCATATTGATAAGAGAAGGGTTTATGTAGCATCATTGGTCTTATTAATTGAGGGTTAAGAGAAAGTTATACATTAGATGACATGGCAAGCTTGAGTATACATGATCAAGTGATATGGACTTACGTGATTTAAATCGGTCTCATTAATGGAAGCTTGCAAGTCATGGAATATTCAATTATCAATCAAGAACAAGAACAAGCATTTGAAGACATGGATTTGAAATGGATATTCATTGTTAATGTCAAAGCAAAGCTAAACTAAAAGTGGCAAGAATAGATGAAGAAAACAAGCGAGGTATTAGCAATGATGGACTAAGTACTCTTTGGTCAAGCGATGTTGCTAGGGTGAAGTGGCTAATATCCGAGGCGATTTCAAAGTATCATATCTAAGCCTTACCAAGGAAAGCAATGCAATATAATGCATCAATCATCATTGGTATAAAATGGAGTGACTTAAGGATTGAAGAATATGACTTCAAACATATGAGATAGATAATCCTAAGTCACTGGCTCAAATGGATGCGTTCAAGAAGAAAGCAATGTTGAGAGCCCTCAAGTTGACATTGTTCAAATATGGCATCAATGAAGACATACAAGCTCAACTAGTTCAAATAGTGTTCACATTTATTCTTGAGTTTAGGTATGCCGTACTATCAAGAGGGATGCAACATTGGTTAATTGAAAACACCAAAAGTGCTCATAGTTGACCTATGTGAGAATAGTCTTGAGAGAACCCTCGGGTGTGCTAACTATCCCGGCACAGCTATTTTAGACCGGCTCAATCGCAAGGTGGGCCAAAAAAGGTGTCTCTGAATGAATTGGGCTAACTCGGACCGGTTTGGAGACTGGTCTGACCAATTTGGGCTATCATGTCACTAACGGCTACACTACAAGAAATCTTCCGACCAGTGATGAACCAAAAAGTATCATAAATGCGTTTTTGCATCATAAATCATGATTTATGACACGGGAGTGACGAAAACCCTTCGTCATTAGTCGAGCGTCGTAAACTACGATTAGTGACGTTCCTTATTTCGGTGTGTCACTAAGATATTGATGAATGAAAGTTCGTCCCACATGTTGTCATAAAACTGTAGAGCCTTTCTTTAGTGTGGTCGGCATAAAGTCCCATAAAGGTTGGCTAAGCGTATCCTGTTGTGACACGTGGCACCATCTTTTCCGAGTCGCGTAAAGGAGCAGAGAAACCAACGAGGGTAGCAACATCATTGTACAACTGTGGTCTCTTCGTATCCCCTATCCTTTGTTGATGTCACCAATGAGTGCATGTGCACGGTCACCGGTGGAACTCTATACTAATCGCGGCCAGTCCTAGATAATTGATCTTGGATCTCACCCAAGAACCGGCGAGACTCAACTAAAATTGTTGGGCTGAGGAAACTCCGCCATCGATCGGTCGACGTCCGATCCCATTTGCCGCGACAATCAAATTGTATTCACTGAAGGAGAAGGTTGGTGGTGGGGTGTTGCCACCGGAGGTTGTCGTTCTTACTCTCAATTGTGCGGGTTATGTTGTCAGGTGTCGTACGTTACGTTCCATGTTATCCGTCGACTCCCGAGGCGTGCCCCGCGCCGACCCCTGGGGTGCGGCCCCAGAGCCCTGCGAGGTCGGGTCCTGGGCAGGCGGTCCACTCGGCTTGTCCCCCGCGGCCGGTTGGGGGTGCTGCTCCCGGATGACAAGCGCGCCCGGCTGGGGGGCCAGAATATACTCCTCCTCATCCTCATCATCGTCGTCATCGTCCGACACGACCTTGCCCCGCCGCCGCCGTTGGAGCTCCTTGGCAGCCTTCTTCTTCTTCCTCGCCGTCTCTTTGTCCTTACGCCTCTTCTGCTTCTCGGCGAGGAGGCGGTTCCGCTGCCGCCGCTCTGCGTCCTCCGGCACCGGCGGGCGCGAGTCCATGACCCGGGTCATGTGGCCCTGCAGACACAAGAACTCCGCGTCAGAGCGATGAACCAAGAGATGCAGGAGAGAAAGACGAGAGCGTGAAGACCTCACCAGCTCGACGAAATTCTCGTCCGGGTGCATCGGAGGGTGACCGGGCACCGGGTAATCGGCATCCTTGTCATCCAGCGCCTCCCAAACTCGCTGCCGGATCTCGGTGTCGGCAAGCGCGCCCATCGCAAGGATGGTGCCCTCGGTCGGCATGCCGGGAGCCATGTCGGCAAGTGAGCGAACCCGGAGCATCAGCGGCACCACCCTCCGAGCGTGGTACGCCCCGATGACTCCGGCCCCGGTCATACCTTTTCCCTTCAGGTGCTCGATGGCCTGAAGCAGACCGGTGATCCGCTTCTTCTCCTTCTCGACCGGACCGTACGACCATAGCTTTGGCGCCGCTTCAATGACGCGGCCGGTGAACGCCGGCAAGGAGGAATTAGAGTAGTTCTTCACATAGAACCACTGCTGATGCCACCCCTTGTGGGACGCCGCGGTCTTCATCGCCATATATTCCTTGGCGCGGTTCTGGCGGAGGTGGATGGCGGCGCACCCTATCGGCACCGGGGTCGTCCGCTGCTGGCTCCCCTTCTTCTCGGTCCTCTGGTACAGGCTAACCGCGAAAAAGTACTTCTAGAGCGAGAAGTTGGGCTCGACGCCCAGGAACCCCTCGCACAGTGCGACGAACACCGTGATGTGTTGGATCCAATTGGGATTGAGATGCTGCAGCTCGAGCCCGTAGTAGTGCAACAACCCACAGAAGAAGCGGCTCGGCGGGGTCGCGAACCCCCTCTGGTGGAAGTGCGCGAACGAAACGACGTAGCCGGCTGGCGGATTCGGCACATCTTCCCTCTCGGGGAACCGCCATTTGTCCCTCTCGGTCCTCTCGCAGATGATGCCTTTCCTCAGGAGGCCGTCGGCGTGCGAGGTACCAAAGCTCGAGCGCGTCCAGGACTCCATCGCTAAGGGGAAGGTTCGACGACGGAGGGCGAGGGAAGTTGCTGCGCTAGGCGGAGGAAGGCGAGACGCGCACAAGAAGGCAAAGGGTGCGCGAGAAGGCAAAAAGGTTCGAGAGCAGGTGCGGGCGGAACCGGTGAGGCAGACCCCCTGTCTTATAGGTGGGCGCGTGGGAAGTGAAAGGGGCGATCTTGTTGCAGTTAATGCAGCGCCAGGTATGCCCCGTCACACCCGCCTTTTTCAGAATCTATGCGCACGATCTGGTACAGGAAAACATCCCTGCCTCCCTCGTTTCGCGGGTCGACTCCTTCCGCCACTTCGCCTCCCGGAGAACGCGCGCGCACAACCTCCTCCACGTCTGACCCAAGGCCCATCAATAGGTAAAAAAGGGATACGGGGCTGAAAACGCCCCTACGGCCCATTACAGTCCAGGGGTTCGAAGGCTGGCCCACTACGGGTCCGACAACCACCCCAGCACATCCCCGAGTGAGGGGTGAGAAGGGACGGGTCCGCTAGCGGCCATCACCCGGGCACACGACAGCCTAGGGCATCTCGACCTCACGTTCGAGTCCGGACCGGCATCAAAGTTCATGGTTTTTCCCCAAATAAAGGCAACGAGCCCCCGGATCCGATCGGATGGACTCGGGAACTATACGAACTGGCCGGCAGGAAATCTGGGGTACGCCGCCAGCTTGGCCCAAGCCGGACCCCCCCCCCCCCGGAACGGGGACTGGGACCCCACTCGAACCAACCCGTTCGCAGCTCAACGAGCACCACGGTTCGTCCAGTGAGGATAGCGTGGCACGGCTCACCCCCTTCGTCTCAACGAACGGACGCTTGAGGGGTAGTGATCAGAAGTCGATCTAGCCTCCCGACCGGTCTCCTGCAATGCGCGGGGGCTACCATCGCAACTAATGACCACACGTGTGGTCGCGATTTGAGGTCTCGAGGCGGAAGTGCCCTACGAAACAATGAGGAATCCTCCCGCGCCAAGACATCCACAGGACGCCCTGCCTGATTAAGCTCCCCGACCAAGCCGAACAAACAACACTCCCTATCCCTGATCAACTGCAGCTTGCAGGGCGAGCAGAGATCCCCGACGAACGATGAAAGCAGCCTCTGGAGGAGCATCCTTTTTCCACCACAGGCTCGGGAGCTACTGTTGGGGGGAAATATTAACGACCTCCTGATGCCCCTTAAAACAACAATCATGAAGGCCCAGGCCCGCCTGCGGTAATGACGATCACCGCCGACCCGGCATGGGCAAGGAGCACCCCGCTCCGTCACGCCTGACCCAGGGCCCCGGGGTCGGACACGCCTGACCCCTCGATGATGAAACTCCTGCCTCGCCCGACCCACGGTCCCAGG
Source organism: Setaria italica (assembly GCF_000263155.2). Classification (NCBI taxonomy): domain Eukaryota; kingdom Viridiplantae; phylum Streptophyta; class Magnoliopsida; order Poales; family Poaceae; genus Setaria; species Setaria italica. Next base: position 21,679,409 of record NC_028458.1, on the reverse strand, counting down.
GTCGGGTGCACCCGATCCCTCGCCGCAAGGCTCCGTCTCGCCCGACCTTGGGCGTAGGGGGTCGGACTAATCCAAGCCCACAAGACAAGGGTCCGTCTCGGGCGCAGACCGGCAGACGAGGGAGCGGATCTCGTGGCCCCCCCACAGATCTTGCCATAAATGCGCCACAGCTCTGGCGCGCAGAAAGGCGCCCACGCCCCTCGACGTGACCCGCCACAAGTACTCGAGCGAAACACTGTAGCCACGACTGCACAGGCTACAGTGGCCGTGGCTCCCCCTGATTTGCCATAGGGCACTCATAGCATGCGCCGCCCGGCACAGGAGGGAGCGCTGCCCGTTCTCATGCCCGGCCTATATGGTGACAGGGACGCGACGTGCGTGTTCCACGGGCTGTAGCAGGACAACAGGGGTCAGCCGTCTCCCCCAACGTTCACAGTTGCGACGGCCAAACACCATTATCGTGCTCGGCGGCAACGGTCGCCCGGAGGACCGGCACCAGGATCCGGCGACAGCCGCCCTCCCCCGGTGGCCGCGCTGACAGGAGCCGAAGGCTGGAGCAGGAGGCGGCAATCCGGGAACTTGGTCCTTCTCCTTGTATTTTACTTTACTTAGCTTATCTTTTTTACTTCTCCAGACACCCAGCTCACCTGTAACCCCGGTACCCTCCTTGCGCTATAAAAGGAGAACCAGGGGCCCCGAGACAGGAGGACTCTCAAGTGAACAGAACCCACACACCCTCTTCACGAGCATCAGTGCACACCCAAGAGACTTGGGACCAGCTCCCTCTCTCGCCCATTTGTAACCCCTATTACAGACTTTGCGTGAGCAACACGAGCAGCTCCTCATACTGGACATAGGGCTTTCCTTGCCTGAACCAGTCTAATCCTGTGTCCTCTCACGCCACCATCCGAAGCCTTACGCGCATAAAAAAATTTACTAGCCGTAGTCTTGATCCGCTAATCTTGACAACGACACATACGACATCATCGAATCAAATTCCTAGCATATAAGCACCGAAGATCTCGTGTTCGGTAATCGTTTACGTTATGAGTAAATCAAGTGATCATCTGATGGGCCTGAGCCATCTAGTATGGGCCACCTAGTTGGCAAATGTATTTGTTGTCTGCATCGCTAATGAGCCCTTTGTACTCATCATAATTACATCTACATCTCAAAAATTGCTTTACCGGTATGACCTCATTCTTCTTAAAAATTATAAGAACCTACATACTATTGGCCTTAGTACCAATATAATTTTCCGAAATTACGTGATTTTATTTCGTACTTTTATCGATTGCATTTCATATCCTCCACCGCTGAGGCCATTAGAGCCCTCGAACGGTGAGGAGAACGAGTCCTCCCTGAAACTCGTACGGATGAAGGTGGCGAGGAGAAGCTGCTCCCATGCTGCAACGACTTCTGCCCCTGCCGCTCGCGACGAGGCACGGAGAAAGGCCGCGCATGTCATATAGCACCGGAGCACTACCACTGAGGCAGTGACCATGTTGTGCCATGACTTGTGGGAGAGGCTGGCCGGCCTCTCCCAAGCATTCAATCGCATCACCGACATCCTCCACGTCCACCGCTCTCTGGAGGAGGGCCATACTTCACGGCCACCGCCCATGAACTGAGCCAGCTTGTGAGGGCAAACGCCGAAGAGGTGGCCAACCACCAGGCTGTGGTGCCAAGGCCACTAGCCATAGAGGATGACACTGACGAGGGGGAGTTAAGCACGGGCGAGGCAGGCAACGCCCACTAAGATGCAAACGGTGTAAACCATGCACACCGAGGAGACAGCTTGCTACCATCTAAGGCAGATTGGGTTACCTCTCGAGGCACACGCGGCTGGCTAGCTGTTTGTGACGAATCTGTGTAATCTACACCCACCCGGTTACGCATGAGCCATGTGGTGTGGTAAATCCGCCTAGATTTCATGGCTTGCTGCCATCTAACTAAGGCAGATTGGGTTACCAGATCCAATTCAGTCTGCAAGCCCAAAACAAGTATTCGGCCAACAAAGAAGTTGTTCCTTTCAGCTAGCCTGACAGAAACCGATGGGGTGAGCATAATTAACCGATGATCAAAAACCGAACCGAAGTACCCTGACAGAAACCGAAATAGCCGCACCGAAAAAGTCGGACACCAATTCGGTCTTTAAGTTCCTAGTCACGACTTTCTTCGGCACCACGCTCGACGCTCGGTAGCCCATGCAGTGATTCCTCTTTCCTCCCTTGGGAAAAAGGACGCCACAGCCACATGCTCCCTGTCCTTTCCTTTGACTATGCCTTTTGATACTCGTAATCTATATCCAGGCTAACTAAAATCAATCCTGCTTCAATGTGCATACTATGCTGTGTGAATGAAGACCAGGACCATCTCCTGCTACGATGCTCGCGCGTCAGGTGTCTCTAGACCAATGGGTGGCCCTACGTTGTGCCGTACCTTGACTTGTTGTGCGTCCTCTAGGGGTTACATGACCTTCTACAAGTGGAGGACTGCCGCGTCTGCTCGCCGATCATCACCGCCTTGATGTGGAACACAACTAGAAGGTCCGAGATGACCTAGTCTTTTAAGAACTCTGCCGTGCCTATGAGAACCACATCTATCCTGTTGTGGAGTAAGTACCTTCGTAACATTGTAAACTAGTGGCACTCTCTGTACCCTACTCTTAAAAAACTATAGTATGCAGTGCACCCACAACTTGACATATATCAATACAGATTATGCAGGCCGGCTCCTTGCCGGCCGTAGCCCCCTCAATAATAATAATAATAATAATAATAATAATAATAATAATAATAATAATAATAATAATAATAATAATAATAATAATAATAATAATAATAATAACTCGATGCCAATATTTTAATGGAATAGACCCAAATCGATTTAATCTAGACTCCTTAAGAAAGAATTGATAGTTCTGACGAAGAAGAGAGCGGCGGGAGCTGTAGGCTGGGCGGTGGTTAGTCGCTTGGTCCTCTGAAGGCAGTCAAGCTCACCCTACCATGCATCCATCCTCGATGAGTTCGAAGCCATGCTGAACCGGATGCTGCCTGTGTATGCACTCTGGTAGTTCTGTCAAGTCTGATAATCGTACCGAAATAATCGAAACTTATGACGCACAGTTCATTGGTTCGGCATCCACCAACTTTGACGGCTTGATTTGGAAAATATGGGCCCCTAGAAGCTGCAAAACCTTCTCTTAGCTCGCAATCCAAAATCGCCTTTGGACTGCTGACAGACTTCAGAAAAGGGGATGGCCCAATCAAGCTACCTGCCCACTATGTCGGAGATCACAAGAATCGGCGCTACACCTCTTCACCGAATGCCGGGTTACAACAAGAATCTGGGCCATGGTGGCGGACTGGTCAGCAATCCACCCGAGGGCTTGGCAACAGGCCGATACGTTGCACCATTGGTGGTCGATGAGAGTGGGAGCAAATTCTTGCTCTGAGAGAGGCATGCGAACTTTGATTATGCTAGTTGCATGGACAATCTGGAGGGAAAGGAATATGAGAATATTTAACAGCAAGGAGTCTTCTGTCAACATGATTTTCGAGACGATCAAAGACAAGGCCACCGTGTGGATTATGGCGGGAGCGAAACATCTCTCTGCTCTACTGGTGCGATGCTGATTGCGACTGAGTTCATAGTGTTGTTTTATTTTTCTGGCTCAATTTTGCCTCATTTCATTTTTGATCCATTGTATTTATCCAATTTGGATTCCTTCTTTTTAATATAATCGGCAGCTCTTCTGCTAGATTCGTTTCAAAAAAGAAATAATCAAAACCGAATCGCTTGGTCTTCATAATTTCTAAGAACTAATGGGTGGTAACCGATATTCCGAAAAAACCAAGAGACCGAACCGATTTCTCTATTTGACCAATTGCCCACCACTCAGTTGACTGTTAGACCAGAGAAGTAAATCATGGCCACATGGGTAATGGCCGTTGGCCGATGACCTCATACCACGCGTAAACTGATTAAAAAAGATGCGTGTAACCTATCAGACTGGCCCCGTGGTTGCCTTCATCAGTTCTTCGTTTCGGTGCTCGTTGGGGCTTTTTCTCGTTATTTTCTCATGGTCAATGTCAGCGGGTGTGCAGACCGAAGACACTACCGGAAACCTCAAATTTGCCGAGTGTTTTAGTATGCCAAGTGTTTTTTTCGGACACTCGGCAAACAAGCTCTTTGCCGAGTGCTGAGCCAAAACACTCGGCAAAATAAAAACATTCGGCAAACAAGGAGTTTGCCGAGTGTCAAAAAAAAACACTCGGCAAACAAGGGTGTTTGCCAAGTGTTTTTTTGGCACTCGGCAAAAAAATAATTTTTTTCCCTTCCGACCTTGAATTTTTTCTACTCCATGTTAAAATTTGGTATATTTTTGTATTTGTTTGCTATATTTAATTAATTAATTGCATTTCAAGCAATTTTTTGAATAAAGTTAATTTTGAACTACTAGTGATTCCAATAATAAAATAAAATGGATAGAAAAATGATATTCATGTTATTTAGCCCTGTTTGAGGTCTTACCCATGAAATGAAAAGAAATTTCGTACATCTTGTTCAGGAAACACGACCATGAACATGTGGTCGAATGGTTTTTAAATTCTAAAAAAAGCAAACAAAGTCTAAAAATTATGAGATTTGTCATGATGTGATGGTATCATACGTGGAGGTTGTGGTAAAAAATGGAGAAGGTTTTGCATATTTTTTCACGTACGATGTTTACAAATCGAAGCATCTCAGAAGAAGAATCGTAACGTTGCGAAGGATTTGATAAGAATTGGAGTCAAAGTGACGGTCGAATTGTGGTTTGACTACAAAACTTTTTATATAGCCAATAGAGAACATATATTGGGCCATGTGAAATTTTGGTAATTTTTTGGAACCGTTTGATAATTTTAATGTATTAATTTTAATGTATTAAGTGTAATTATAGAATTTTAATTGATATAAATTGAATTTGAGCTATAACCTTATATGAACATTTTAGACAGTGACCATATACCATGACCTTTTTATTACCCTGTTAGAGGAAATTATAAATATAATGCTTTATTAACTAACTGATAATTGAGTCATGTAAACTTTATTTATCCTTAAATTTCTTAATTTGGTGATCTTATGCTCAGAAAGAAGATTTGTTGCAACTCAACACAACCGCCAAAGATGATCGTTACCTCAGTTACAAACAAGGCATGGAATCCATAAGGAACTCTGTTAGGAAGCTCGACAACAGAGATGTCTGAATAACAAACGGGAACCGTTTGTCAAGTTTGTTTGTTTTATACAGATATAAAAGCCCCAAGTTCAATTCTCTGGGAAAACACACGCAACTATGCATAGATAATCAAACCGTTAAGTGGAGCGTTCATGTGAACCGGTATTAATATGTAAACATCAAAAGGTATGCAGGTTCCGATGCACAAGGATGCTGCGGTGTTTCATTTGCTACAAAGAAATGCATCATAGTTGTAGCACAAGTAGGAGAACAAAGTGCTCATCTACTGATCAAACACTTTGGGCTCCCGCGTAAAATAAATTTCAATAGCAGGCTTAGGGAAAACCTCAATGTAAAAAAAATTAATATGAAGACAATTGTAATAATTACCTTTGCTTCTCGCTGCTCAGTGTCACTTGAATATAAAATGAGGCTCTATATTTAGAAAATATAGGTAATGGAAATGTATTTTGATTTGATTATAGAACGCACCATGATTGGGTGCTTGCTATCCTGATCGACGGAACAGTAATATAAGAAAGTGTAGGGAGAAAATTTGATAAGTTGCATCATAATTGGAAAGAGGATTACTTGAGGGAATAAAACAAGACTGTTTTGAGAAGATGAAGCGGCAACCGTCGAACAACCTGACGAAGGAAAGAGAAAAGTTGCAGGAAATACCTTGAGAAGGAAAGAGATAGCGGTTGGAGTTTATGCGTGAAGAAAAAGAAGAGCAAGAGAGAAGCAAGCAAGCAATACCTTGAGATTTTGTGGGTATGTTAAAAGAAAGGAAAGATTAAAAAATCAACTCCCTGCATGCATGCGCGAGATTTTGTGGACATGTTAAAAGAAAGGAAAGATTAAAAAATCAACTGCTTGCATGCATGCGGGAGATTTTGTGGGCATGTTAAAAGAAAGAAAAGATTAAAAAATCAGCTCCTTGCATGCATGCGCCAGATTGGGCCCTAACTTTGGGGCGGCCATGAGCAGTCACTCCATTTGCTAGGTCTGGGGAGGAAATTGGAAAAAGAATTGTACTCTATCATGGGTTCCTTCCCTTCCTTTTTCTATCAGCCGCCATAACAAACTCGTTGCCGCCATCGCACACGCACACGCCCCGCACCACTGTTGCTCGCCCTGCGCCTTCGCTGACCTCCTCGCTGGGTAATTGTTGATCATCGGTAAGGACGCATGCAATTCTCCTGAAGCTTTCTCATCGCCTACTCCCTGACCTCGTTACTAGACCGACGCCGATCTATTGTGAAGCTGAACGCTCGGTCGCGAACTGCACCGGAAGGTTGGAGGGTGTCGTGCGAGCGGCGGCGTTGCAGCTCAAGTGTGAGTTCTCGTTACCTTCTATTAATCATGTTCACGTAGATTAGATCATGATTAGGCCTAATTAGACATGATTATACCAAGAGGTTGTTGGATATGGCATGTGTTATGTTAATTAATCTGTTAATCATGTTCATTATGATTAGATCATAATTATGCCTAATCAGACGTGATTATACCCAAGAAGGTTCTCGGATATGGCATATGTTATGTTAACTAATCAAGAATAGTGTAGGTTAGGCCCTAATAGCTTCAGGTCAATCACCCTATCCTAATTAAGTTGAAATTACCCACTGTTTTTTAGGCAACGAAAATTATCCATTGTTAGTTCCATAATTAGCCATTGTTAGTACCAATTCCTTGCAATTAGCACCTATGCTTCGATGGGATAGGAGTAAGAGAGAGGAGTGTCTAGGAGTAGGCAGTAGCAGCTAGCATCTTTTTAATTGGAGGAGCATTAGATTCAGTCGTATTGTAAGTCAGATTGGAAGTATATAGTCATAAAACATGTACATAAATGATATACATATAACAAGGGTACATAATGATAAATATTTTTTATTGTAACTATGGAACAGTACACCGAAGTGATAAGCTCCTATATCATTATTCCTTCATCTCTCCTAACAGTGATAAGCTCCTATATCATTATTCCTTCATCTCTACTAACGAATAAGACTCACTGCAGTACAAATGTTCAACTTGCAGTTATCCAGCTATGGGTTCCTACTACATGTCACCTACTCCCTGACCTCGCTACTAGACCGACGCCGATCTGTTGTGAAGCTGAACGCTCGGTCGCGAACTGCACCGGAAGGTTGGAGGGTGCTGTGCGAGCGGCGGCGTTGCAGCTCAAGTGTGAGTTCTCGTTACCTTCTGTTAATCATGTTCACATAGATTAGATCATGATTAGGCCTAATTACACATGATTATACCAAGAGGTTCTCCGATATGGCATGTGTTATGTTAATTAATCTGTTAATCATGTTCGTTATGATTAGATCATAATTAGGCCTAATCAGACGTGATTATACCCAAGAAGGTTCTCGGATATGGCATATGTTGATATGAACCCGCTAGGGTTGATTCCCGATCTTTCGATGAGAGGCGTGGGATAACTCGATTGGTGGATGGAGACGACGTTCACGGCCCGACTACAGCCTTCCAAGCTGCGCCTTAGCAACCGATACACCACCTCCAATGGCTGCCGCGATCTTGTGGAGCGCGTCACCCGGCCACTAGGGCACTCGTCCTGCAAGCAATCGAAGAACAAGCAAGAACAAGTAGAACAAGCAACTAAATTGCAAATATAGAGATGAAAACAAATCTGAAATCACAAAGTTGGGGTTCCGAATCGAGTAGAACGGATGGTCTAGTCGACACACGCGTCTACAAGGAAGTAGCAATGGCTAAACTTTCAACAAAACAAAACCCAATCTGTTCGTGGCGGCTCTAATCCTTATTAATACCTAGGAGGACGACCAGGGGGGTGTTGGGGTCGTGCTCCAACCCTAGGACACGTCCCTAATGGACCCAACTTGATACACGGCCCATCGGGCCAAAATAGGGCGACGCAGCACCTGTGGACAGAAAACCTCTCGGTAGTATTTCGATGATTGCGGCCGCCTCAGAATAGATATGGACATGAGTCCGGATCCATATGAAAATAGACTTCATAAGGATTCCAAGGAGTACTTGAACGCCCAAAACGGAGTCCGGATGAGGTCGTGGCGGTCGTTGCAAGTTAGACCAGAACTGTAGTCCGAATCCAGCACCAAAACGTGTTGGATTGGATCTCTTTCTTTCCTTGGGCCAAAAGTGACGTGGTGGCCTGGTGGAGGACATTAGGAATACTTGGACTTGGCCCCCAATCTACTTCTTTTGTCCTCCATGCCTTCCATGTGTGTTTAACACTATTTTTGATCCATGTATGTATTTCTGAAATTGACAACGAATACACATCATGGTGCAGCATCAATTCATCAAATGTATCACATATAATTATGATAAAGAATTGTTTCACCTCGGAGTCAAAAGATACTAATATGGTTGTATCCGAACATGTGATGTCCTCATCATTCTCCCCTTCTTGGCTGCAAGTCGTCCTCGACTTGCTCCAGTGGCATTCTAAGGTGCTTGTTTTGAAGTTGGAGCACGGAGCGACGGCCATGCTGCATGGCCACAACCAGTAATGCTCCCTTTCTTTGGTCTTACCCTGTTGCATATGGGAAAAACTAGAAAAACTTTGCAAGACATTATTAGTGTTAGTGCAGCCCTCTATTTGATCATGGTATTGTAGCCCAAAAGGATATTTCAGCGTGGAGCAAACATAAACTTTATGCACCAAATATTCTCCTTTGCTATCATATTTGCCAATTGCATGAAACGAACAATGATTAAAACTTGGCAAACCAGAACCTAATTGAAGTTTCTCTTTTAGACAATTTAGATTACACGAAACATCAAATTCAATGTAACCCAAAGTATTTAAAGAGGATAGCAAATTCAGTTCATCTTGTGCACAAGTAATAGGATGAAAAAGCTTATCTTCAGCACATTTGTATGATTCCAAACCAAAAGTATCACACTTATTCACTACTTGTGGTATAGGAGTAAAAGAATCATCAGCACACAAGTCCTCTTTATCACAAGGAACAGCAAGTAATTCATTTTGTGACAAAGGAAAATCAGCAATGGGTTCCACTATTTGTTGCTCTTCATTAACATCGAGAGTGGACAAATTTTGGATATAATGGGTCACATCATTCTTGCAAGTATTCACAGATAATAGAATCTCCTTTTCAACATTGAGAGCAAGGCAAAACAATTGACCAATATGTATGTATGATTTGCTTAGCAACAAGGTTTGAATTTCAGAATTGAGCCCTCTCATGAACCTACACATAACATCTTCCATGCACTCATCTAGTCCACCATACATGATACAAATTTTAAAATCATGGAAGTATTCTTTCACAGTCCTACTACCTTGCCTCAAGTTGTCTAATTTAGCAAGCAAATAATCAGCATAATATTCAGGAATGAATGCATCTCTAAAAAGAAATTTAAAGTCTTCCCAAGATTCTAGAACTTTCTTACGCCGACAAATGTGTTTCCATTGTAGCAAGGCAAATTCAGTCAAAATATTAGAGGCAATATAAATCTTTTGTTTCTCGGACAGGTCATGCTCATCAAATTCATTATCTACTTTTATCTCCCAATCAATGTAAGCTTTAGGATCAAACTTACCATCATATAATGGCAAGTGTTGAATAACACTCTGAATATGAGAGTCTAGTTCCATCAGCTCCAAAATCTCCGTATCACCTGCCATGGTTAGTAGGAAAAAAGAAACACAAAAATAATATGTATCCTCCTGTCAACTACTATGATATGTTGGTTGTAATTCTCTCAAACTCAACTTGTAAAAACAAGCCCTTACAAGTTCTTACCAAGCCAAACAGGAGGTGACGGCAACCAACAAGTCTACAACCGTGGAGTGAAGTGTATCGGTGCCGCAACAACAGGACCTGTCAAGCTGTAGTCGAAATATATGGAGCTATAGGTGGGCTGAAGCAAGGAAGTACTAGAACCACGTTAGTTGCAAGCAAATTGAACAAACGCTCAACGACGTTATTGTGCTGGTCCTAGGCTAGTACGTGCTAGAGACGCGAGCCTGGACACAAACGAAGTCACTAAGCTGCAGCAAGGAAGGATCACAAGGAGAGGAAAAACAACAAAAGAAAAACCCTTCTCTTCTTTCTTTCTTTCTTTCTTTCTGTTTTTTTTTCTTTTCTTTCTTTCTTTCTTTCTGTTTTTTTTTTCTTTTCTTTTTTTTTTCAAGTAGCACAGAGCTCAAATTTTGCAACAAGAGATAACAAGCTACTTACAAAAATTAAATATTTCCTTGGAAAGGGTGATTCAGTAGCAAAGTCAAACAAGTGGCTGTTTTGCAAATCCAGCAGATATGCAAATCTCCAGGGTTGATTCCGTTGATTCCGACTGATACCAACTGATAAGAACCCGCTAGGGTTGATTCCGAAGTGCTCAAAAAGAATTTGGGACCAAGGACAGATCCGTTGGAAAGAGGATAAGTTCAGGTTTCCAGATTGTATTCAAACTCCTTATTCGGACTCCTAACAAAGGAAATATGGTGCTTTTCTTCTCAAGATGAAACAGGACTCCGAAACGAATTCTGATTTGAACTTGTGGGATTTTCTTTTTGGAGATGGAAGTATGGACGTGGATGAAAGCTCCAAGGATGTGATTTGGTTAATAGTGGTAAACAAAACAAAGGAATTTGGAAAATCCAATCTGATTTGTGGAGAGAAACAAATAAACTCGAATCTGCGATAGTGACACAAACGTGACAAGAACTCGAAACTCTAAACGACTAGACGCTAAGACCAGCAACTTGACACGACGATGCAACCGTTAATTCAATAAGCCCTAACTAAGTAGTAATAGTAAAAGGCTCAAAGGGTTTTTTGGGATTATGGAGAACTAATCTACTAATTTTTTTGGCCTTTTCTGGACTATAGGAAATTAAAAAAACAGCAAAGAACTAGAAGTCTCTCACCGATAAACCTTGCTCTGATACCAACTGATATGAACCCGCTAGGGTTGATTCCCGATCTTTCGATGAGAGGCGTGGGATAACTCGATTGGTGGATGGAGACGACGTTCACGGCCCGACTACAGCCTTCCAAGCTGCGCCTTAGCAACCGATACACCACCTCCAATGGCTGCCGCGATCTTGTGGAGCGCGTCACCCGGCCACTAGGGCACTCGTCCTGCAAGCAATCGAAGAACAAGCAAGAACAAGTAGAACAAGCAACTAAATTGCAAATATAGAGATGAAAACAAATCTGAAATCACAAAGTTGGGGTTCCGAATCGAGTAGAACGGATGGTCTAGTCGACACACGCGTCTACAAGGAAGTAGCAATGGCTAAACTTTCAACAAAACAAAACCCAATCTGTTCGTGGCGGCTCTAATCCTTATTAATACCTAGGAGGACGACCAGGGGGGTGTTGGGGTCGTGCTCCAACCCTAGGACACGTCCCTAATGGACCCAACTTGATACACGGCCCATCGGGCCAAAATAGGGCGACGCAGCACCTGTGGACAGAAAACCTCTCGGTAGTATTTCGATGATTGCGGCCGCCTCAGAATAGATATGGACATGAGTCCGGATCCATATGAAAATAGACTTCATAAGGATTCCAAGGAGTACTTGAACGCCCAAAACGGAGTCCGGATGAGGTCGTGGCGGTCGTTGCAAGTTAGACCAGAACTGTAGTCCGAATCCAGCACCAAAACGTGTTGGATTGGATCTCTTTCTTTCCTTGGGCCAAAAGTGACGTGGTGGCCTGGTGGAGGACATTAGGAATACTTGGACTTGGCCCCCAATCTACTTCTTTTGTCCTCCATGCCTTCCATGTGTGTTTAACACTATTTTTGATCCATGTATGTATTTCTGAAATTGACAATGAATACACATCATGGTGCAGCATCAATTCATCAAATGTATCACATATAATTATGATAAAGAATTGTTTCACCTCGGAGTCAAAAGATACTAATATGGTTGTATCCGAACATGTGATGTCCTCATCATATGTTATGTTAACTAATCAAGAATAGTGTAGGTTAGGCCCTAATAGCTTCGGGTTAATCACCTTATCCTAATTAAGTTGAAATTACCCACTGTTTTTTAGGCAATGAAAATTATCCATTGTTAGTTCCATAATTAGCCATTGTTAGTACCAATTCCTTTAAATTAGCACCTATGCTTCGATGGGATAAGAGTAAGAGAGAGGAGTGTCTAGGAGTAGGCAGCATCTTTTTAATTGGAGGAGCATTAGATTCAGTCGTATTGTAAGTCAGATTGGAAGTATATACTCATAAAACATGTACATAAATGATATACATATAACAAGGGTACATAATGATAAATGTTTTTTATTGTAACCATGGAAGAGTACACCGAAGTGATAAGCTCCTATATCATTATTCCTTCATCTCTCCTAACGAATAAGACTCACTGCAGTACAAATATTCAACTTGCAGTTATCCAGCTATGGGTTCCTCCTACATGTCGCCTACTCCGTGACCTCGCTACTAAACCGACGCCGATCTGTTGTGAAGCTGAACGCTCGGTCGCGAACTGCACCAGAAGGTTGGAGGGTGCCGTGCGAGCGGCGGCGTTGCAGCTCAAGTGTGAGTTCTCGTTACCCTCTATTAAACATGTTCATGTAGATTAGATCATGATTAGGCCTAATAAGACATGATTTTACCCAAGAGGTTGTCCGATATGGCATGTGTTATGTTAATTACTCTGTTAATCATGTATGATTAGATCATAATTAGGCCTAATTAGATATGATGTAGTGAGGAATTAAGATTGAGCGGTAACTTGATTTAGCAGGCCATGATGTAGTGGGGAATTTTGTTTTTTGAAATAATCTTCTTGTAAAATGCGAAGAGAAAGGCAGTTGTAGTTCTAATATAATTAGAACTTACTATAATCGTATTTCTTTCAGAAAAATAATTTATTGTGAGGAATTGTCTCCTTGAAACTGTTGCTTTGCTTATAACTCCTTTTTTTTAGCAAACTCCTTATTGCATTGTCAATCTGTATTAGCAGTCAAGAAGCGCAAGTCATTGTATGATCCTGGTGAACTTTAAACCACTACATTCAGCATACATCCATGTCAGACGGTTCCGAGGTAAGCTACCCACAAGCTTAACGCTCACTGAATCATATTGCAGAACCGGTACTAAGTTAATGAGTTTATATGTTACCTCCTTTTTCCATCAATAGTCATCCTTGGAGCAGCCATCCATGGAGCTGACGCCCACTGGTAACGATGGTGGCTATAGTATGGATATGTTGCTGGAACTAGAGGAAACTACTTCCAAGACGGATTACTTGGATGCCAATAAATACCAAGAGGGTTTGACACCTAACAAACTCAAAGATGTTGATATGTCACAGTAGGTGTTGATCACTAACAAAACCAACGTGTCAGAAGATGCTTTCAAGATTCTGGAAGGTAGTTTATGTTTCATTCATATATCAGGTTGCTCATTTGATATATTTTCACAACATTTATCATGTGCAATGATCTTTATCCTCAAATTTTATGATTATTTCAAGTTACGAATGTACTGTCAATGATCATGCCTTCTTTGAAGCTGCTAAAAACATCTCAGCTGAACCAGGTAGGGAAGAGCTTGTGCTCATCGATGATGTCCTGGTGAATATATTTGAGTCTTTGGGGTACTTTGGGATTATATTCCGCGCCGAAGATTTGTGCTTGTGGGCTAGGGTGAATATAGCGGACCAGCGGATCTGGTAGACCACAGGAAGAAACCCGGGACCAGAGCATGTCGTGAAAGACGCACACGGGGCGGGCGTGCTTCGACCGAGGAATCACATGGAGTGCTTATTTTGTCGAAACGCATACCTGTATGATGAGGTAATAACCCCGAGTACAAATGTATGGGAACAAAAATCTTTTTTTATATTGAGAAATTATTCATAGTTGATTTTTTGCAGGTCATAAATGCGTATATCCACCTATTACGGAATCAAGATAATATGATAAATAGGCCAGGTGGTACGTGCTACCTAGAAAATACAAGTATGACCGTGTTAATGAAGGGGGATGGTGAAGAAAAACGGAACACGGAGGACATGGAGGATCACTATCCCTCCCGTGGGCATTCACAAGTTCCACGGTTGGCTGAAAGGGTATTATCGTACATGCAACACGATATGGTAACTACTATTTTCAACATTACAATATATACTTCAATTATCCAATATACGTTCCTTGACTGACATTACATTTTTAATACTTGATAGCTGTTCTTACTAATAAATATAAAAGATACACACTAGTATCTTGCTGTAGTGAATGTGCGAAGGCGTAAGATACATGTGTTAGATTCTTATGGAACATTGTTTGGGCTCTGACCTCGAAAATACTGTAAGTTTTTGCCATCTCAGATATTTCTATTTTTTTTTGCAAACTGCACATACTAATTAACCAGTACATGTACAAACAGTTGAAAGGGGTTGCGGATGCAGATAGAATACACATTGCAATGCACTGGCCTTAAAGATCACACTTGGCCGGACGTCAATGTTGACACCTGGGATGTTGTGGAGGTCATGGTTGACAGAATACAGTTTGATGGGTATGTATGATATTGCACACTGATTTAAAATACCAATTCTACAATCTCATATGTATATATCTTACTTTTTTCTATATAATAATGATTCTGTAGTGTCTCATGTGGGTTATTCATGGTTGCCTTTATCAAGTATTGGACTGGGGATCATCTGTACGCTACCGTGGATTAGGTATTTTATGTATAACTTTAACACAAGTAATTAGTGAATATTTTTTACTAGCATATTTTCTAAATAAACTGTATTACTACTAATGTACACGAGAGTATGGTAAAATTTAGGACTAGAATCGCAGCTACATTACTATCAACTATATTTAATGAACGGTTAGGTAAACCATTACTACGCAATGAGGATGAAAACATCGGAAGCTCGAGTGACTTTGCAGAAATAATAGAACCTAACGAGTTTCAGCAGATCAAACAAAAGAGGAAATCCACAAACAAACAGCCATGAAAATGCACTTAAACTAAAGAAAATCGATACAGAGATACACTCAGATAAGCAAGATGTTCTTCTATACTACAAGGACTGACCCTTGAAGAGAGATGAGTTAGCTGAGATTTTTTGTGATTATATTTTGACAATCAAGGATCCTGCTCAGTACTTCATCACTTTCGTTTACCACTAATAGTATTGCAATTTATTATGATTTCTTATGCATTGTCCTTTATATATTGATTTGCAGTATGGTTTGGGTAAGAAGTGATTTGCCCTATAAGAGTGTGTATAAACTCGGTGATCTCAAGGTGTTGTTAAAACGAGGTTCGTCCATGCTTGAACCATTTTTCAACTTAGGTGTCCGATTTCTTGTATACCGAGAGGCTAAAGGGGTGATAAGGTACAACAACAAGGTTGCAAAGCATCACGTGGATCTTCGATTCTGTGTAAGTTAGCTTGTTTATAATTACAATCATAACTGTGGAATATACTGCATTTATTGTCTATTTATATTTATTAATTATACATAAAATTGATAAGTGATACGGAACATGGCTATATATCATTTTGCTTCAGAAAATGTTGGAGTTCACACGTCATGAAAAATATCGTAAACATCACAGTGGTAAAGAGTTGGGTGATGTGATTGGTGGATGGGAAATAGTAAAATATGACATACTAGGTTACAGATATGTAAGTTCTTTTCATGCCATTATTTGTTCATTATATATTCTTTGTGGTCCTAATACTGAGTGCTTTGCAGTTTCTCTTGCCATGGAAGCATGTCAATACCTACCTGCTTTATGTACTCGACATTAAGCGGAAGAAACTTATTGTGATTGACACTAAACCCATTCCAAAATATGCCACGGATGTGCCATATAAACATTATGCGATACAGATTGTAGGATTTCGCCTAAAATTTATAAACGCATTTAGACAGCTTAAACCTGATTCATGGGAGGATGTTCACAAATGGGAATTTGAACGCGCGAAAGGGATTGTGGAAGACACTGATGGGTAAGATCAGCTCTGACACACCGACATTTTAGAGTGTCAATATCCTTTATTTTTTAAAAGATATGTTCGTATATTTATATAGCTGACGATTCATCATACCATAGATTTTCAAATGGATGGCTTATTCTACAGTACATGGCATGGTGGGATAGTTCTCGAAAAGTGCACATCGAAAAAGTGAGTAAATATGCTTTGTTATACGTTCCTCTGTAATTTTACAATATACGATAAATCCCATCACACGAGAGCTTAACTTGAAGTAAGCACTTATCTTACTTACAGGATGCTATAATGATGCGGCACAACTTCTTCATCGATCTTCTAGCGCACGAAGCGAATGCCTGGAGGACAAGACTACCAGGCATTGTAAAACATTTCCTTTGGCGCATCACAGTCAAAGAAATAGGATAGATGGGGGGCATTTGGATTACCCGTATTCGTACTTGTTCTACATGATTATTGTCCTGCTGAATCCAATCTTGGATAATATACTTTCATATTTATACATATTTTATATTTTTATTATCCCGTTGAATCCAATATTTTGCAATATAAAAATTTTGTTGCCCGTAGCAACGCACGGGCACGATCCTAGTTCACCATAAAAAAACAAAAAGCCTCGTGTTGGCGTGCATAGTGTGTATTTGCACCGACATCAAGCGACAATTTGTCAATAACCCCCGCATCCTAGCCATACAACTTTATTTTCCGGACAAGGTTTCTCCTCGACAACTTTCTATCTTTGGAAACCATTTCCAAGCTTTCACCAAACTTTTCTTTAAAACATTCGCCTGTCAATTCAAGAAAAATTTTTAGAAAATATTTTTGAAAAACATCTCTAGGAAATATTTCTGGAAATGCTTATGAAGGAATTTTTTCAATAAAACGTACTTTCCTAGGAAGGTTAAAAAGGTTATCATGAAAACTTGCTCAAATAATATTGTCCGAAAACCTATTTATTTGGTAAGGGAAAAATAGGAATAGGCAAAATAAGGGATACACGGAAAAGCACCACCAGACTCTGTTCGTTTCAGCTTATCAGCTATCAAACAATATTTTTCTTTTACAATAAATTAATCGTTTCAGCTTTTGAGCCGGCTCGTAAGTCCAGCTCGAACAATTGTCAGGCCACCACCGTTTACGCCGGCCTCGGCCGGCAACGTTGGAGGCACCGCCGCGCAGCCTGGAGCGAGCCCCAGTCGTTTTTGTTTTCTCCAACGGAAACACGCGCAAACCGCCGCACTAGACTAGGCGAAAACCAAACATCATTTGGAACCCGGAAGCCGCTAAAATCCATTCCAAAACCGCTCGCTACAGACGACAGACACATCCAAAACCCCTCTAATCTCTCTCTCTCTCTCTCTCTCCGCCGTCCGCCGACCTCGCCTCTCCGCCGCCGGCGACCGACCCCAGGTACGGGCCGTCGCCCCCCATCTTCTATTCGGGTTCCTCCGCCATTCCCCCTCGTATCTCTAGCTTCGCCCCTCTGTCTCTCTCTCATAGCACTCCGTGCCTGCTCACAGGACGCCGCCGCCGGCCGCCAATCGCGCTCTCGCGGCGCGGGGAATCTGCCAGTCCTCCCCCCGATCCCGGACTGCAGTCCGTCGGGTCAGGTGAGTGGTTTCCCCCTGATCCTTCTCGCCCTCCTCGGCCTCTCTCCTGCAGCCGTGCTTCAGCTGCGCCGTCGCGTTTCGTTTTGTTTGGGCGCGCCCCGCGACGGATTTTCCACCGGAGGTCACGCGGAGATGTGCGTTCTCCTGCGCTGCGAGTGCTCGCGTCCGGATGCGGTGGCCGGCGGTGTGTGGGTGCCGGTCCTGGGTCTCAGGCGGCGGAGGAACACCACGGCTGAATCCTCCTCCGCCCCCGCCGTCCAGGGCGGTGTCCCAAATGGAAATTTGGGGAATCTCTAATGTCAGATTGTTTCCCTTTCCAAGGGGAGGCTACTGCTAGTAGTGGCTTGTTCTGATCTCACCGCTCTGCTCTGCTTGTGGTGAGATTTGGTTCCGTGATTCCGTATGTGCCGCACTTTGCGCCTAGCCTAGTGCTGATTGGGTTGCAGGTACTTTGATATTTTCAAAGAGCGAATTTAAACAAAGATACCATCAACAGGTCCTTCATAAAAATGGATGTGCTTCTTTGGCAGTTAGGTGCGCCGCATGTATGTTATGTAGATTTACAGGGACTTAGTGTGACATTTGGCAGAGAAAGGATAATCTCCCTAACATGTAACACAAACCGAATCCAGGATTTTGGATTCTCCCTAACGCTGCTTGTGCATGTGACATTTGGCAGCGAAAGGATAATATTCCCTAACATGTAACGCAAACCGAATCCAGGATTTCGGTTCTCCCTACTGCTGCTTGTGTGTGTGACATTTGGCAGTGAAAGGATAATATTCCCTAACATGTAACGCAAACGTAAACGGGGATTTTGAATTCTCCCTACATCATTGGCAACATCTAAAGCCAATGTTCTCAAAAGTTGACACATGCCTTTCTTCTTCTTTTTTTTTTTGTTTTGCAGTTGAGCCATGACTGCTCAGACAAAGAAGAGGGGTGCCGCGGAAAATGGGGATGGTGGTATTGGTTTGGGCCTTGCAGCCTTCATCGCGAACAATGAGGATTTGGGTCCCATTGTGCGGCATGCTTTTGAATCCGGGAAGCCTGAAGCTCTCTTGCACAGCCTCAGGAACATCGTGAAGATGAAGGAGGTTGAGATTGAAGAGATTTGTAGACTTCACTATGAGGAATTCATACTTGCTGTCGACGAACTCCGTGGTGTGCTGGTTGATGCTGATGAGCTTAAGGGAACATTGTCTGATGAGAACCTGCGACTGCAAGAGGTTGCTAGTGCCTTGCTGCTGAAGCTTGACAAGCTTCTTGAGTTGTATTCAGTAAATAGGAGTGTTGGGGAGGCCCTAGCGACATTGAAGATCTGTCTTCAAGTCACTAGTCTGTGCAAGATATGCAACAGGGACATTGCAGAAGCCAAGTTACATTCTGCATTGAAAACTTTGGAGTTGATTGAGAAGGACTACATGCAAAATATTCCTCTGGAACTTCTGAAAAAGGTTATTCAGAAACAAATTCCTATTGTAAAGCTGTACATCGAGAAGAAAGTTTGTGGTGAGTTCAATGAGTGGCTTGTATACATCAGAAGGATAGGAAAGGAGATTGGGCATGCTGCAATAGGCCAGGTCAACCTGGCTCGTCAGAAAGATGCGGGGATGTGTGCCCGACAGAGGGAAGCAGAGGAATGTAGCCGTGTTGGGTTTAATGAGCATGCTTACATCTTGGATGTGGAGAACATGGATGAGGAAGCAATGCTAGAATTTGATCTTGCACCAGTGTACAGAGCATACCATATCCACATTGGCCTTGGTCTTGGGGAAAAGTTTCGAGAATATTACTTTAACAATAGGCTCATGCAACTCAATTCGGACTTGCAGATTTCTACATCGCAGCCCTTTGTTGAGTCCCATCAACCTTTCCTTGCTCAGATAGCTGGTTTTTTCATTATTGAGGACCGTGTCCTTCGAACTGCAGATGGGCTTCTATCTGAGAGTCAGGTGGAGACAATGTGGGAAACAGCTATATCTAAGGTCACATCGATCTTAGAGCAACAGTTATCTCTCATGGATACTGCGAACCACCTCCTCAATGTCAAAGGTTATATCAGTCTTTTGGGTACCACCATGAAGAAATATGGATACCAAGCTACATCGTTGGTTGAAATTCTTGGCAAAAATAGGGACAAGTATCTTGAGCTGCTTATCTCTGATTGCCGTAAGCAGATAAAGAATGTCTTGTCTAAAGACTCATATGAGCAGATGGTTATAAAGAAGGAAAATGAATATGACATGAATGTTGCAGCACTTCAACTTGAACCCATTGATGTAGTACCAGATTTGCCATATGTGGCTCCGTTTTCCTCTTCTGTTCCCACTGCTTGCCGTATTGTGCGTGCTTTCATCGAGGACTTGGTCAGATACTTGTCATATGGTAGCAGCATGAACTTCTATGATGTGGTGAAGAGTTACTTAGACAAGTTCTTAATTGAGGTATTAAATGAGGGTTTTCTGAACCTTATACATGGTGGCTCCCTGGAATTTCAACAAATGGTGCAGATTGCAGGAAATATTGCAGTTTTTGAGCGGTCCTGTGATATGTTCCTTTGCCATGCTGCTCAACTTTGTGGTGTTCCTAGGCGTATTCTTGAGAAGCCCCATTCTGGTTTGACTGCTAAAGCTGTGCTCAAAGCCACCCAGAATGCAGCATACAATGGATTAATTACTTTGGTCAATTCCAAGGTTGATGAGTTTATGTTGCAGTTGACTAGCATCAATTGGACTGTGGAGGAAGCTCCAGAACACGCAAATGACTACATGAATGAAGTCGTTATCTATCTTCATGAGGTGGTATCTTCTGGGCAGCAGATTGTACCAAGGGATGCCCTGTACAAGGTTGTCTCCGGTGCACTAAGCCACATTGCAGACTCTATAATAACAGTACTTCTTAGTGACAGAGTCAAAAGGTTCAATGCAAATGCCGTAGCTGGTATTGACATTGACCTGAAAATGTTGGAGGGCTTTGCAGATGACACATATCACAGCACTGGGTTGTCAGAACTGAGAAAAGAAACAAGTTTCAAAGATTGCCTAGTGGAAATAAGGCAGCTGATCAATCTTCTTCTCAGCAACCAGCCTGAGAGCTTCATGAACCCTGTAACCAGGGAGAAGAATTATGGATCCTTGGACCACAAGAAGGTGGCAATCATTTGTGACAAGTTCAAGGATGCGCCAGACAGCTTGTTTGGTAGCCTTTCAAGCCGAGCCACGGTGCAGAGCGCCCGGAAGAAGTCCTTGGATGTGCTGAAGAGAAGGTTAAAGGATTTTAGCTGAGAGTATCCGTGCTGCATCGTTAAATAAGCTAGTACCCCCTTAGGAGAGAACTAGTTCAGTATCTGTCCTAGCCATTTCAAATTCCTTTCATCTTTTTCTTTTTAATTTCCTTTTTGATCTACTTTGTTTGCATCCGTTTTGGAGCTAATGTAGCAGTAATGGTTTGTATAGATCAAATATCCGCTATACTTATGAGCAGTGCACTTGTTGCGATGTTCTCTCTGCATGTTATGCCCTCCGGTTAAAGTAATGCTCATGGGGGGCTACAGCACATGAATTGATGCAAAAGGCTACTTGATGCTGCAAAACTGTCATCACATATCATGGAAGAACTTGTAGGTCTTGACATCAATTGCGATCGATCTGACCGCGCCGATGCATGCAAGTGCTCCTATGATGGAGAACAAGATGGCGACAGCAGAGCTGAGCGCCTTCGCAGCATACCGCAATCCTAGGTTATCAGGCAGCTTACTAGTCTTCATAAGTGCCAATGTTGGCAGCACAAAGTCCAGAGGGGTGAACCCAACTGCTCCACAGATTGATACAAAGTCCCCAAAGAATGGCATTGCTGCGGAGACGAGGGTGATCGCTGCCATGTATGCAGAAGTGTACATCAGCCGCCACAGGCAGGATCTGCAGCTCCTGTTCTTCGCCCGAACCTGCTCTTCAAAGTGCGCAAACGTTGGCCTGCAGTATATCTTGGCGCAGAAGTACAGTTACTTGATGGCTGTGGCACCAAATTGTAGATGGAAGTAGCAGGTGTTTACCTGAAAGCAACCTGCAATCTGAATGACTGCAAAAAGGTTTGCCATTACAATTGCCCATCTTGGAGCAGTCAGGGAGGACAGGATGTAGGACTGGACTTGAGAACCGAATGCCCAGTAGCCACTGAATGCCAGGGTCCAGTAGGACACGACGATGATCGTGTACGCAGCCGAGACACCTCTGTACATGTTTGCCCTCACCGGTTCACGCACAGTGCTCTGAAAGTTTTTGAGAATGAGAGGGTACTTTTACTACCTACACATGAATCTCAATGAACATCAGATGTGCACCTGAATTTCTGGCAGCATGGCATCACCAAAGGAGAATGCTATCGTGCCCAACGCGTTGAAAGCTCTGAAGATCTTGGTAGCAGTGGTTCCTTGAAGGCTGTAACTGACTTCCTTTCTGTCGATCCGATACCCTGCACAGCAGAGATCGATGTTCAATCTTCCGTATACGGTAATTTCAGACATTCTCGTAGACTGAAAAATGCGCTGAAATAATTACCATCATGAACTGTGACACCAATGGTTGTCGCTGCAAATCCAACGGTGCTGGCAGTGCAGATAGCATTGACCCACCGTAAAGAATGGATGTCAGGGAGCTGGGAGAGGAGCAGCTCGAATGCGCCGAAGAGAAGGATGAACTGCTGCAGGGTCATTGCGCGGTCGTCGGCGGCGTAGTAGTGCTTGTACACAGCCTTGAGGCTGCTGCCGGCTGCGATCTGGATTGCAATGTTGTTGCCCACTGATGCCACCTGCTGGAAGGAGGACACATACCAGTAGCCCCATGGACCTTCAACAACATCACAGCTTTAGCTTTTCAGTTGCAGTTTCTTTTTTTCTGACCGAAAAGGAATTAGCTGATGAGAAATCAAACTACAGCAATCAGGAATGCTCTTTCAGAAAGTTTTTGCTGTGGAGTATTGTCAGTTAGTACAAATTAAAGCACTGCTTAATGGGGGTGAAAAATGTCGCTGACCGAAGATGCTCTTTGCGAGGAGCCGGTAGCTGGTGTGCTTCTCTCCATTCCACTGCCACAGCGAGGCCACAGCCAAGCTTGAGCACCATGTAACCAGTGTCCCGATAACCAAGCTGCAAACACCAAGAGGCCAGCCAAGGGAGGCAACGGCGAAGGGCAAGGGGGCGTAGGCCGCCGGCGTGGCGATCGTCGTGGCGACGTGGAACGCCGCGTGGCGCCACGTGCCTCTCCCTCCCCGCTCCACGCCGGCCTCACCGCCCGCCCCCTGATCCTCCGGTGCGCCGCCACCACCTCTCGACGGTGACGACATGTGTGAGGGTGAGGCTGCTTCTACTCCTCACCTACCTTGAGACAAGCACGTCATGCACCAGAGACGTGTGGCGTCTCAGGCTGGTTTGGTGGTGGTGACACTGATACTGAGCTACTGAAGGGAGGCAAAAGATCTCTTTCATGTCGTCCTTGGAAAGAAAAGCAGGAGGAAAATGGAGCACATATTTGTCTTATCTTAAGTTGACTACAGAGCACACTCTCATATGGGAGAACTGGGGAACTTTGACACGGCCTGTAACTCTGTGCCATTAATATCTCCACGACGTGTGGGACCAGATGTCAGCCTCACATGATCACGATAAGTCAACAGCGTCAATCACATTTAACCCGAGGAAGCTGCAAAGTCCAAAAGAGTGAAGATGACGATCTGCTAGATGACTGGATGAGACAGAGTACGAAAACAAACTCCGGAAAAGATTTGAAATATTCAAAATCGTAAGCTTTCCTATTAGATTTGGAATCCGGAATGGTAGCAGGATCAATTTCAGAAAGTTTTTACGAAACAGTCAGGTCATAAGTTTTGTTTCAGAACAGGACATTAATAGTGGTAGATTATGCATGAGCACTTGGACAAGTTCAATGCAGAGATAAATCTGCACGTGAAAAACAAAACATATATAGATAAATCGACTGAATCTACTTGAAAGAAGTTCGTCGCAGGAATTAAACCACCGAAGTAGTTGGATGGGCATGATACCTTGCATTCCGGAATAAGGGGATTTTACACGAGGTGCATGTATCATGTACAATTTAACTCCTCTTGTCAAGAACCATCAAGGTTTGTTACATTTACTGTTACAGACTTGCTCCTAATCTCAACAACCACTATGTCACATACAAGAGATGTTTTATCTGTTTCAGTAATCTGCAACAATGGGCCAGCTAGGTCGATTGAAAACTCAAGTGCAAGACATGGAAAATTGTGGTCAGGTATGCCTTTCTCTCCCACATTGAGTCAGATCCCAAGTGAAGAACATTGGTGCTCCTGCAATGGCATCCATCTCCAAGTATCTACAATTTCAGATGGATGGCATTACGGGCACTTACTGGAAGCACCATCGTTAGCTTGTATATCTCTGCATGAGAAGATCTGCAAAAAGTATTGGATATAAACTGGGGTTCAGTTTCTTTCTCAGTTGACTGGAAGATCTATGGATAAGATCAGTGGTCCCCATTTGCCAAATTAGAGTCTCGTACACACTATTTTGGATATTTAGGAACTGTAAACACTAGTATCCACCACAAAACAAAATTTTAGAGTTTGCGCATGGTAGCTAATGAAGGTTCCAGGTTCTCATCGTATATGCAATGCTGTAAAATGTCTTCATTATTCAGAGCATGTTCAAAAGTCACCTCCTTGCTATTAAATGATGAACACTTCTTACCTCATGACCAAATAGTGTGAACTCGAGGCAAAACCTTTTTTCGTCAAGTCACAACTCTTCGCAACTCTGCTAAATGGCTGGTTATCTCCTGTATACACTGCAGTCCATCACTGCCACATTGGACGGAACTCAATACCTGCTTGAGAAACTCCTGATCAGCTTCAAGTGCCCTCAGTCTTGTGCTCAACAGTGAAATTTCATTCTTAAGACTTGCTACACCACTCATCTTGTCATTTTGTGAAGGAGAACATGAAAATTTATCCTTGTTGTCGTCAAACATTTCATGTCCTTCACGTTGCTGAGCTGAAGTTGATTCACGACTGATGTGTTCCTGACCATCAGCTCTTGTATGGTCTTCGAACAGTATGTCCTCTTGACTAATTTTGGCATTATCAGAAGCAAGTCTGTTTGTGGAAATGCCGAGATCTTCCTCCAATCTGCTCAAGGATTCCAAAATGTGTGCCTTTTCATCTTCGAAATGCGACATGGTGCTCCTCACAAAATCCATGCCATTCATGACTTCAAATGCCAGACTTCTGTCATCTATTGTGTTGTTCATTGTATTAGTAGCATCGAATCTCGCATCATTGAATGGCTCGCTCTCTAGGAGCTTCAGGCAGTTTCTTAGTTCAGCATCCATGTCAAGTAATTCTTTCTCCCTCTCTGTAAGCAAATCATGTAGATTCTGTATTGCTTCGTGGTCATGGTCAGCCTGCTCTTCCATCATCCTTAGGTACTGCAGTGCTTCCATCTGCATTGCAGCCTTTTCCTCCTGCAACCTATTGATCATGGCCATCGTCTGGCTAGCCGCAACCGCTGAAGCACTCCTTTCTTCCTCAAGCTCTTTGTAAAGAGCAGCCATTGACTTCTTGTTGAGCTCGAGCTGCTTCTTTACATTCTCAAGAGAACATTCCCCTTCAGCATCGTCGGTGAGGCTCCCATCTGAAGGTTCGAGCACGGAATAATTCCTGTCAAGAGATGGTTTCTTGCTCGTAGTATTGCTTTCTTCATTCTCAACGTTGATACTGGGGCTAGGAGTCCCTTCACTCGAACAACTGTCAAGGCCCCTTGCAGAAGAAATCTGAGAAAGGAGTGCCTTCACTTCTTGCTGAGTTGTTGAATTGCTATCCCTGGCAGAGATGATTTCTGATGGCCGAGGAGATGTCAAGTTGACCCTAGCAACGTACGCACTTTTTACACTGCCGTTGCGGTCGACAGCAATGCGTGTCGGTGCAGCAGATCTATAGGTCGCTGGCTTTGCTGTCCCACCATTCGCAGAAGAGCCAGTGTCCTTTCTAGACTGTCCATCTGAACCTGGTGAACCATCTGATTCATGAAGTTCCTCAATACCCACCACAAAAGCTACATCAAGAAATGAGTATATAATTAGTTAGAATCTCTAAATATTCAGTTATAGTAATAACACAAGAGTACAATAGTTTAGATAGCTACACATACTCTTTTCTTTTTGATGATCTGCAGGGGCATGTTCAGGTACTACCCTGGATGTCATGGAAACCATGTTGTCACTTGCATAAACTTGACTCCTCGGGTTAATGTCCTCTGAACCGCATACAGTATCCCAAGACTCCGCAGCATTAGCAGTTTCAGAATGCTTCTGCGCATTGCGAGTATTCTTGAATAGCTCCGAACAGCAAGAACACAACCTTCTTGACCTCGATCTGGAGCTAGAGTTAACCTCCTCGCTGGCACCTACCGCTGTGCATGCAAGGAGGCATGTTTTGCAGAGACCATCAGAGCGTGCAAGCTGTTCATGGCTCTTGCAGTAAGCCAAAGATGAGACCTCCAAGCCATGCGCGAAGCAAACTAAATCCGCAGAGAACCATGCCTTGCCATGGAGGGCATGGTCAAGCCTTGTGCAGAAGATGCATGGCGCCTTGAGCCCGCAGATGCGCGCCAGCCTTGTCGCTGCATGTGATGCCAAAGCCGCCACGTATAGCAGTATGATTACACAAAGCTCGCCACAAGCGTAGGACAGCATGGGGCAGAACCGGTGCCAGAAGTCCTGTGATCCTGAGCCGGTTTTCACAGCCATTTCTGATCAAAGTTTCACATACAGGTGGCAGTGCTTCCTCAATGAATCACGCAGCACAGAAAATACTGGAACTTTGTCACGCCAATGCCGCAACTCTGCCCAAGAAACTTTGATCTGTATAAGGAGCTTCCTTGGGAAGGAAGAACGGATGCGAATTCGTGTGTCGCCAATGCAGCAACCACACCTCTTGCAGAATTTCCAATGTATCAATGGTTGATTGCACAGGGAAAAGTGGAACTTGGATTTGGGGGGAATCGAATCCTACCTGCGGCGCCGATGCTTCAACCAGTGGGAGAACCTCGCCGGAGAATCGAATCCACCAAAAAGGCGAGGAAATGCGTGGGAAATCGGCGAGAAGATTGGGGGAAATCCGTATAAAAAAAAATGGTGGTTTCTTGGCAGGAAAGAGGAGGGCGCTCCCCTGTCTCCCTCTCCCTCTCCCTCTCCACGCGGGAACGAAGAGAGGAGAGAGAAACGAGGAGCCGAATGCGTCTGCCTTGCAGCAGGGGGGCTCCAAACGCGGCGTTTCCCCTCTCCAACGCCCCCGCATGCCTAACAGCGCCCGGCGAGAAGTTTCAGCGCGTCCCCTCGTTTTGGGATGCTGCATCTCAGCACCTGCTTGTTATATTGGTGTCGTTTTACATGCCACCTGCTTGTAATTTTATCCTGGCTTTTGACCTAAAAAAACAATTTTTTATCCCTACCTTCGCTTCGAATAACATTGCAATCTTGACCTTTGTGCTATCATACAACTTTCATGAATTTTGTTTATATTCAAAAGGTTTTACATTATTTCTCATGCTTGCTATAGAAAAGAAAAATATATCCATCTCTAGACTAGATCCCTTCCACAGACCACAGGTTTTCTAAACATTGGTAGTGGGTGCCTTCTTGTGCAGCACCTAGTAATCCCAGGCATTCTAGTAGTAGCAATCAAAATTCATACCTAAGTAGCAAATGACACTAGAGCAGGTACCACAGAAACAACGAATGATAGGGATCGATCTCAAGGAGTAAAGATTAGTACAAATTCGATTCATTGCAACCCAACAGTTAAAACTTCAAACATCTCATCACACATCTTGTACAGTCTGCCGAATCAACCAAAAATTCACTTCCATAGTCCAAAAAGCTCAGGCTCTAGCTTTTTTAACTCACCAACAGCTCAGGCTCCAGTTTTTAAACCATGGAATGGATAAGGCTACAATAAAACAGTCTACAAAGAATCTAGATGAAATACGTTTCAAAAAAAAGAATCTAGATGAAATTCTCAGGGTTAAAATTGTACCGCTAGAATCATCTCAGGATAAATATCAATTGATCTTCTGAATTTACTGTCTTTGTATTTCCTGTGTTGCCGGTATCAGGGTTTGGGTATATTTGGTGGTATGTGCAGAAACAAAACTTTTGGGAGCTTTCAGTATATCATTTGAAGGCGCGGAGCTGGCAAACTAGTCACTCCGCTTTTCTCAGTAGTAAGACTATCAACTTGGGGAGATCTGGATGCTGGCAAATATGATGGAATGAAGTCGAAACTATGACCAGGGGAGGCGGCAGCTGCTTCAGCCATAAAGTTCTAGAAAATAAAACAATGGTCAAGAGAGTGAAAAGCCAATGATTGTAATGCAGATAACCATGAATGGAATACATTATAAAGCATCAGCTTAAAACAAGATGGTATGCAGAACAAGTAAAATGGACCGCCACCATTTTTTACTGGTCACATATTAATGAGCTGGCTGTTTATTCAGCCAATATTAACATCAGATTACCATTGAAATACTCACTTAGTACATATAAATGATGACAACTAGAGCAGGGAAGCATATTGATGACCCGGTATTCTCATCGCTAGATCTAAGTATAGCAGCAGGTTAATGGTCTAATAACCTGGGCATGACTCATTAAAAGAGAAACACACACGCATACACAGGTTAGTAGCTATCAGCCTTTCTGCCGATGCACTTAGACTGATGTTGAGCATTTGAACAAAACCAGCATGGCATCCGTTGCACTCTTACCCAACAGGTGCCAATAGATTTACAGGACTGAAAATAATAGACACTAAACATAGGCATCCAACGAGAGGACAGAATTGTATGTTCTATACATGCAACCAGAGGAGTCGAGCATGAAATTTAATAAAATTATTTTCTCAGCATAATAATCATGCAAGTACCATCAAAAGGATAATATATCATCTCAGAAGACGTATAATGAAAACCTCTTACCTTAATCAGCTGCTCTGCAGTTAGAACATCTGTTGCAGCAGTTCCAGTGATCTCAATAGACATTATACCCTCCTCAGAATCGTTTATCAAAATGCTCGATCTGCTGGTACGCCGAATGTATTCGATTCTTTCACCAGATGGCCCAATCACAGCTTCAGCATAGAATATTGGAACTTGCATCTTCTTCTTGACCTGTCAAACAACACACCATCCCAAATAGATATTAATCAGTTTTAGCAGGAAAATCAAAACATGTGATCAAGCATACAAATAAG
Organism: Setaria italica; assembly: GCF_000263155.2. Lineage (NCBI taxonomy): Eukaryota > Viridiplantae > Streptophyta > Magnoliopsida > Poales > Poaceae > Setaria > Setaria italica. The sequence continues at coordinate 21,650,257 of NC_028458.1, read as the reverse complement.
ATGCCTTTGGTAACCATACAAACCTGAGAAGCAACTGCTGCAGACCGACTGGTTGATGAAGGCGGAGCCTGATGTGGTGGTGCTTCTGGCCCACATGCAGATACGCGACAGTGCAGAAGATTTTCCACAGTAGTTGGTGGATGCATCCTGAAGGGTGGAGATGCTTCTCGTCCACGTGCAGAAATACCAGGATTAGGAGGTAGTTCACTAGCATCTGATGGAGATACCCTGGTTGGATAAGCTTCACTTCCATGTAAAGTTTTTACGAAGCGTCGATGTTTGCCCATTTCAGCTGATTGATATGTCTGTCTCCGTGGATGTGCTTGTTGTCCATACACAGATATAAGGGAACGTACTCTTTCAAAAGAAGCTGTTGGACTAATTGGAGTTGCATGCCATCCATATCTGAGGTTGCAGTGTGAACGTAATTCCATAGGAGCTGATTGATATGCCTCCATAGGTGAAGATGCTTCTGGCCCATATGCACTTCTACCATGGTTTGGTGGTGTAACCGATCGATATCGCCTGAAAGATGTAGGTGCTTCCCATCTGTGTTCAAATGTATCAGCATGTAGAAGGTTTTCGATAGGATGCCTAACCCTCAAATAGGAAGTGTCAATCCATGGTTCACGCTGAAAATCTTCAGAACATACAGAGTGATAGCCTGGACTATCTGCATGCACAGGGCCATCAGGATGGTCAATGTAGTGGCACAGAGGCATGTCCGTGTGCAACATTGGCATAGGGACCTGAAGAACGAGTTGTTAAAATTAAACGTTGGTAAGGGTAAAAATGTTCTCTCATTTCAGTATGCCTGTTAAAGTGTTAAGTAACCATTTTTTAAAAAACTGGCAACTTACATGACGGTCGAACAATGGGATAACACTTCGATCAACCAGATACTTCCTCAGATGAGAAGCAACAAGTTCCAAAGCCTTATGCACTGCTGAAGGCAATCCCCAAATTTCAATAACCCGATCTTCTTCCAGTGCAACAGGTGGCAGATCACCATCTAAAAAGTTAAACCATGCAATGAATGAGGTACAGACTAAATAATACTGAAGGCTGGACTGACAACCCCAACAATACCAATTGCAAGAATAACACGCTCAAACTGTGTCATGGTGGCTCCAAATAGAAAAGATAGACTATCATCTAGGCCAATAACAATTCGAAACTTACAAATTTAAATAATACCGAACATAAGAGCGACAGTGAAACCCACTTTATAAATAAAACTGGATGGGGGGAAAACCATGTTATATCATGTGATTTTGATGAAAGAATGGTTTAAACTGTTTCTTTTCTGTTGCACTAATGAATCAAGAGCTGTCATTTCAGTGTTAAAGTTGATATTACTGGACAAAACTCCAAGGAAACAGTTCAAAAGTAAGAAAAAAGGTACATGAACAATTGAAAAATTAAAAAGTTCCGGCACAGTTTATACTTTATCAGAACTCTTTGAATGTAGACCAAGATTTGCTGAGCATATATGAGGTATTGATACCTGACAACATATAGCACATATATACATCATCACTATAGCAACACTATATTTCAGAAGTGCATCTACAGCCTAACATCGATAAGTTCAAGTGTGCAACCGTGTTTGAGAAAATATGCAATTGAAATAGCAGGTATACTTCTGTGATGAGAGTAAAGTACAATTTATGCTAACATGGGCTTCACCAGAGCAAAGTTGGGCAGAAACAGGATTAACTTCATACTTCAGTACAATATAGTGTTTGCTTACAGACAGATTACTCATGTTCTCACTAAGTCAGCACAATCATCTGAAGATAACCATGCACTTCTGTGACAGTCGCTGATATCAACAGAAGGAAGTAGTAGCGGAAACATGAGCTGATAGGCACATCAAAATAAGAAAATTACCAAGGACACGGATATTGGTTTGAGAAGCTTGCATGATTGAATTTATCATCGCACCCTGCTCACCAATAAGGCTTGCTGCCTGTTCACTTGGTGCAAGAATCCGTGTCACAAATGTACTATTGGATCCCACATCTAAAGCATCATCATTAATTATTTGCTGATATACTCTTAGTAGCGCATCCATAGCTGGAGGTAGTGGCTCATCAGGCAGCTCCTTTCCAAAAATGATTACCTTCAAACAAGAAAAGAAGAGCAAGTTTTAGGACAACTCTTTACATTGAACCAGAACATGAAGGAATTTTGAAATGTCTTTAGCTGCCAGCTCAGCAAAAATTTAATGGGAGATAACAGACTGTGATAGGTGTGGCATGAATTGAACAACTTTCAGAACAAGTGGCATGAAATGGATAATTACAGAAGCAAAGGTAATTGAGACAATGGCATGAACCTAAATTTTCCAAACATAAATCATGTTCTCCATTTAAGAGTCATGGGAGAGACAACCAAGGACACTAAAAAAGGAATATATGGTCCAAGAATTGTGGCCGCCAAGCCATACTGTTTTGAAGAGTTTTTATTATGGTTAGCTTATGGATTTTTTCCCTTAGTTTGTGGTAAATGCTTTTACAGCTAAGCGATTTGTTCCCTTGTTTTCTTTTCCAAAATATTTCTCCATGCCCTTAAAAAAAATCCACAGTATAATCCTGTTTAGATCTCATCAGTTATTGTTGATTAAAAGGAGTTGCAGTTATAGCAGTACTGCTCTAGCTCCTGGGTACTCGTGGAGAGCAGGGTTGTCGCAATAGGGAACTGAATAATTTATAATAATTAACAGCGCAACATAAGATTAATAAGATAAAAAAAGGATGATAGTGGGTTGACAAAATCCCCTTTCTTTTAATCAGGATAAAGTGAAGTAAATACAGGATTCGTGTGGGCCAAAAATTGATAGCTACCCGAAGTTCAAAGGGGCCTACAAATTTAATGAAAGCATGGAGCATTTTTATCTATTTCACTAACTAAACCCAAAACTTTATTGCAACCTGTAGCAGCGAGTTGTAACTGACCAGATTCAAGGATGAAAACCACTACGGTTTTCAAAGGAAAACAAACAAATTTCTTTCCTAAAAGATAAAAGGGAAATGTAATGCAGCCAAAATTACAAGAAATGGTATTATCCAATGAACAAGAAATGAAAAAAATTATTTAGGCCCTGTTTGGAAACCAGGGAACCTAAATTGATAATAAGGTAACTGTGGAGTGGACTACTTACAGCTTGCTCTGCCGCACATAGATGGCCACCTATAATTCGGACGCAGGCTTTTGTTTCCTCACACAGTCTTCTAACCTTCTCACCTTTGTGGCCAATTATCGCACCGACTTTATGTGAAGGAATCAGCATCCTGAAGACACTGGTTCCAGGCCAACCAGGATACCTGTTTTCAACAGCAGAGCAAGTGGCATCACCAGAGTCTTCATCATCAACAGCACCTTGTTTGAGAACACTCTGCTCATGGGATTTGCAAGCCGCTTTATGGACCATTTGCTCCTTGGAACTTGACTGCATCTTAGCCATGCTAGCAGCACTGAAGCATTAAAAAAATATTGACAACACAGGTTAAATCAACACCCAACAGAAATAATAATACTGTTACATCCTAATGGGTAGGATACAGTAGAGTATTGCAATTAAATGTCAGTGACACGTGCTGATAGTATAGTTAAAAGAACTAACGATGGGAAATGTCGAGCAATCCCGATACATAATAGAAACCACACAGCACAAAGACCTAATAGGCTCGAAAATTGATTTGCCCCAAATACAGTACAAGTGAAATTCGAACTTAAATGCCAGCAGCGTCTGATACTGCTTCTCAAGCAGCAGCCTTCACCATCCAGACCATAATCGCAGTCCTACGCATGCATCATACGAGTAGCAATCCGCAGAGACGACCCCAAAACTACGCCTAAGAACAAAAAAAAGAAGGAAAAATCCAGCAACACAGTTTTGCGATTAGATCAAGTTGACGCCGTTTTGCACCCCAAACGCTCAGGCCTTACCCTGCGCTCCCTCAATCCAACCCCATCGTCCTTCCCCCAACCCTAGAAACGGAAGCGCCGCCCCTAGCGCCGCCCGCGGGGGTCGAGGCCGCGCCGCCGCCCAACCCGACCAGAGGGCGTGATTCCCGGGACGCGCGCGCACTCACGCACCAGAGCTTATCCGTACCTTCTCGTAGGAAGGGAGCCGCCTGGACGGCGGAGGCGCGGAGCTCGAGGTGGAGGCGGCAATGGCGGCGGCGACGACGAGCCGCGGCGCGGCGGAGCACGTGAGGGATCAAGGGTGGAGAGAGAATGGGGTTTTAAAGTTGGTGGAGAGGAGCGAGGGGGGGTTTAGCAGCAGAGAGGTCAGAGGACCCCGTTCTGTTCACACCAGCGGCGCTGTGCGCGGCTTTTTGGGCCTATTGTGTGTTTATGGTGGACTGGGCCGAAATATGCTCAGGGCTTTCGTGATTGGCTGTGGGCTTGTTCTATCTATCTGACCTCTTGCTTCTAGGCCCACAATGGCCTACTTCTCTAATTTTCCTTGTGTTTTCTTTCCTTTCATTGTATTTCTGGTGAGCCCGCACCTCCAGCTTTGTAATTCTGGTGATGTGCTATAGTTTTTTCTAGGTTCTAAAAATGGCAATTGCTAAGTTGTTTAGTTCCTATAAAATGGCAATTTTATTGGTTCGTCAATGCCAAAAAGAACACAAAATAAAACTTGTCCCACAGCCTCACAAAAAGAGCCTTTCGCTGTTGCAGTGCGTAGGTCGCTCGTGGCCAGTAGTTACTCATGTGCTTAAGGGTTATTACTAGGTTTCAGAAATATCTTTCAGTAAAGTTATTCAAGTGGGGTAAGCTAAGCTAGAGTTATCCGGAAAGTACAAGATCTTTGATTCCCCTGTCAATAGAAAGCTGAAAGCCATCAAAAAGCCTGATAATGAAAAACAAGTGACATGGCCCGTTCACCAAAAAAGAAAGAACAGAAACAAATTAGGCAATCTTTTTCTTAGATAAAAAAACAAACAAGGTGAAGAAAAAAAATCATTCTTGTCAAATGGCAATGATAAAGAGCAGAAGCACAAGATTTCTTTCCTAGCTCCTGAATCCTGATCAAAGATAGGCTGAACTGAACACTAGAGCTATGATGCGAAGAAATATGCATCTTGATGACTGTAAATGTGTTTTCTGTTCAGCGTCACATGATAGAGCATCTCTTCCTGTTCTGCCCATTTGCAATGCAGTTGATCTACACATCCAACCCAACTTGCTACCATTTCACATTCTGTGATATCTCAGGCAACAGGTAGCAAGCCTTTCTTCATGGAAATTATGGGGTTAATATCATGGTGCACAATAATGTCATCTTCAGGCAAAAGCTTTTTTCAACTGAAATTACGAAGCGTTCTTTCAAGCATGAGTTTGTTAGGGGTTATCCAAAAGGGAAAGAAGAAATATCTCCCCAGTAGAGTAGAACGGCTAGACAGTAAAGTGTAATTTTCTTTTGTCTTTGTTTGTAAATAATTTTTTTATTTTGATATATAACATTAGGGGCGAAAAGTTCTCTTGTCAAAAAGAGAAAATCCAAACTGCTTGTAATCCACAGCCTCAGAAAAAGGCTCTTTTGCTGTAGCAGGGCGCCTCACGGCCAGTAGTTTCTTAAGTGCTAAGCTTGGAATCAAAACAGCCCGGCAACGCAATGCAAAGCTAATATATGTAAAAGAACCCCTCTGGCCTTTGCTGGGGAATAAAAATCATCAACTGATGTCAGGGTCAAGCACTCCTGAAAGAACAAACCATTTTACTAATCCTTTTCCCTCCAGCGACTCACTATTATGCTTAATCATAGCCAAGCATAAGCGTAATGATGATGGGTCGAATTTCACGATGGATTAACTTACTTTTCTGCCCACAAATCTATCGGTTCAGTTGACCTATCCACGGAATCTTGGCGCCACGTTTTTGCATAACCATCATAGCTGAGCATATATTACTCATGATTGCGATCTGGGACTGAATGTATGCGTATGCCCATATTAAAATCACTGACCATGACTAAATGTCTCAATCCCCTAACATATAAAATCCTCTTTGACGTTTGCATTGTGATGTGCAGGCAAAGATTTGGTTTGTGCAGGCACTGCAAGATGTAGTGTGAAAGCAGCAAAGAAGCCAAGCCAGAAAGGGGCTTGCTTGTGGGCTTGACGCCATTGCCCGCCACAAGGCAGCATCATTTGCCGCAGGCAGCAAGCTTGTATAAAGGAAACTCACTCCTCTTCCTCCTTCGTCTTCCCGTGATCATCTCGTACGTTGAGGGGAATGTCGTCTGGCGCGAGACCGGCCGGACAGCCGCAGGCGGCGCGGGCCGTCGCCTTGGACGGTCTCGGACCAGGCTTCATTCCCCCCAACGGCTCCAGACGTCACCGGAGTCGGGGAAGAAGACGGTGCTGCTGATCTGAAAGTCTGAAACTGTATTGGCAGCAAAGACCATGTGAAGGAATCAGCTCCTTGTCTGCGCTTTGCAGTAAGTGCTTTCGTTCTTCTTTGTTTTGATTTCGATTGTGAATCGAACACGGTTTCCACCACCAATTGGTTCACCTTCTTCCATCAATGGCGCTCTGTATCTTCCAGCTAGCATTGTTTCAGATCAAATACTGTTCTTGAGGAAGAGGAATGCGTTGGCTAGAACTTCAGGCCTGCATCTTCTCTAGCTAAGCTACCGGTTTCCGTCATAGCTTGGACATTTCGTTTTTCTACCATGGTTACCGCAGTAATTAATTAACTGACCGTAGGTAATTAACGGATCAGCACGCACTATATATGGTCATTATCAACTGGAGTACTAGTAGGTTGGTTAATTTTTAAGGCCGTGTGGGGCCACCGCGCAGCCTGATCGATCTGCATCGGTTCTCGTGTCGTCGTCGTTACGAATCTTTCCGATCATGGAAAGATGGCTTCCAAGATTGCTTCGTCGGTCGCCTACACGTGCGCTTGTCAATACCCCCCAGCTAGCGTGCGTGCACAGATGACAGACCACAGTTGAGCTTCTGGCTAACGCTGCCGACAGATGCATGCCGTGGGGTGGCAGCACAGGCAATTATCAATCGAAAGTACAAGTTCTTCATTCAGAATCGAAAGACAATGCGCTCTAGAATTTGTGCAGCCACACTATGGTAATACTTAATTTTGACTTACACATACTGTACAATTTGTAGTTGGCTGGTAGCCATAGAAAGTCACGCTAACTAGTGGCGCGCCATAATCTCTGACGGTAAAACTCGGCACCAAAGGTTTGGTGGCCGTGGCGAGAAAGAACGACTGCAGAATCGATGGAAAGTTGTGGCGTGCCAAAAACAAGTAATCAACTAAACACCTTCCTAAATTATTGTGGTTGCCAAAGTTGTGGAATCAAACACCCCCTCAAACCGTTTTCTCCATACCGTACTTTAGTGGTCAACGTATAAAGTCATACAGAATCGATTTAGACACTGTTGTTGGATGATAAAAACATAAATGGTTAGCGGTACTAACAACTGCTTCTTTTCTTTGGGTCATCGTCAACCTTGCTCTGAAAGTTGATGCAAACTTTCTGAGTTTTGAGTGCACATGCATGAGCCCGTGCCATTTTTCTGACTCCCTGATTTGTACCACAACACTGAGTCAAAACTCATCAACATTACGTTTCGTGGGAGATAATGACTTATCCCTGGTCCGATGATTAAGTATGTTTTGAGTAGGATATAAGCACTTTTGATGATGCTATATGCGCTATGCATCTCTATGTGTCGTCTCACATCATCAAACGTGTGAGATCTTCCAAGGAGCCATCATTAGTCGATTAAACTATGCATTTTAAATTCCAGCTCCGCCACTGGTTCGTTGGAACGTTGGAGGTGTGTCCGACTACAAGTTTGAGCAACAGAACATGGTGTGGTTGATAATCTAGCATTCTAGCGTACCGCGCAACTCGACCCCGTCACATTCGTGTACATCGAGACTTAGAAAGAACACATCGCCGGAGCTCATACGAAATACTGATTCAAAAGCTGGTTAAGGCGTTCGCCCACAAGCACAGTGCCTCGGAGCTAGTCAGCTACCATGCCTGCCCAAGGATCGAGCTCCATCCACCCACAGTCTGCAGCTAGTCAGCTACCGTATATACGCATACACCGGACAGTTCTGCAGCAGACAGGATACAAGACTACCACAGCTTCGGAAGTAGGATCTCGTACAGGAGCACTGCAGTCGCCACGCTCAACCTGACCAACCGATCTATTGATTTCAAGGTATGATGATTGTTTACTAGACTAGCCTCGGTCTCATGGGCCTGGGTCATCACCTGAGCTATTTACTCATTTTCCTCTGTGCCATCTCTTCTTCCACCAGAGCTATCACTTCATCCCTCTGAGCTATCTCTTCTTCCACCAGAGCTATCACTTCATCCCACCGAGCTATCACTTCCAGCACACTTTCCATAACCTCTAGTGAAGCCTCTTCTTCCATTGCACCCTGCCTTGATGCCTGTGTTTCCAGGGTGTACTTAAATAATGCAGAATGCCTGAGAGGGAGGGAGGGAGCAAACCTGTTCGTGGTGGCAGTCATCCCAGAGATGTTCCGTGGTGTTGTAGAGATCAATAATACTGTCGTATCTATACTGTTCTCCACACTGAGGGCTCTGGAAAGATGGGCATAGATTGAGCATTTGAGCTACATCATCCGCATCCGCATATAGGGTCAAGTGTCCCTAAAACTGAGATATTATTATCATGATGCCAAGTACCTTAGCTGCCTCGTGTCTGCTTTGAATCAACCATCTAAACAGGCAGGATCTGCCATACACATGCCCACAAGGAATGCAGCTGCAAGACATGAGCAATTGAGCATTGAGCAGAGTATGATCAGTACTCTGGCTGTACCAATGCATGTCACAAGAAAAAGGAAATCACTATCCAGGCAGCACGAGATTAACGCCGAGTGGAAGCTGCCGCCAAGGGAAGATATGGCAGGCCACTTTTTCATTCAACTACGCCAACAAAACATCCTGGATCCTTTTGTCTAGAACCACCGGCGACAATAAAAAGATACGGAGGGAGTACCAGTTTCAGTCGTGGTTATGGTTAAGAAACCGATTTTTCAATAACTTGTAACAACTAAGGTCACGTTTATTTGGGCTTCCTACCAGCTTTTGGACGCTAGAAGCTGGAAGTCCAAACAAACAAACAGCCGGCTTCTAAGCTGAGCTTCTTGAAAAGCAAAAAGTCCAATGTTGTTCATACATCTATAAGCCCACCAAAAAGTTTACACAGTCCTAAATACAGGACTGCACACCGAGACGTATCAGTATAGGACAGCGTGGTCTATGTGGAGGATAAAAATTAGTCGATGATTAGAAAACTACTCGTACCAATTAGAGTAAGACTCTAGTCGAATCCGACTAGTATTCTTGTAAACAACCGACCTGTAACCCTGCCTCCGGTAATATAAGATGAGGCAGGGACACCCTCCAAACAAGTTCAATCAATACAACACAGGGCGTAGGGTATTACGCGATCTAAACGGCTCGAACCTGTCTAAATTGTGTGTTCGAGTTCACCTTCGAGTTCCTGATCTCAGCGAGCCCCACGCATAAAACACAACCTCAGGTAGCCCCTCGGTAGGTTGCCAAGTCTAAACACCGACAGTTGGCGCGCCAGGTAGGAGCTCTCGCTGAGAATCTACTGGTGAATTCGATGGCTCAAGTCATCATTAGGCCCACCATCGCGTTCGAAGTGGGCACAACATTTATCTTTGGTTCCTGGGTTTTGCATCACAGACGGCGCTGAAAACTTTCACGGCTACATCGCACTGGCCTCGGAGGAGAAGCAGCACGACATCAACCTTCATCGTCAAGTTTTGGAGGATTTCATTGAGAAATTCAACAAAATTTTTGACCTATTCCGAGGTTCGGGGGATAAGTCTGATTACAACTCGATTTCTCCCACTAGTCGGATTGGTTCCCACCAGCTTATTGGACCGCTTGGACGCGGTACCCGGGATTCCGCCAAAAATGATGTTGACCGGCTTTAAGGCAGTTTGGAATTCACCTTCACCTTCGTCTTCTTTATTGACTTTCCCTTACCCTTGTCCTTCTTTTGACCAAAGTCTTCGGGAGGGGGTGGTGCGGGTAATTCTTGCATTACTCGACGTATGTTGTAGCAATCTATCGCCGAGTGTTTGCTGTTCGGATACCATGGGCATTGTTTCTTGAGTAACTCGGTGAAGGAGGGCCCATCATTGCGTTTGTGTGACCCTTTCTTGCCTAAGTTGGTCATAGCTGCGACAGCATTGTCGGGTTTGCGGTTGCGATTCTGATTACCCGAGTAGTTGTTTCGAGTATCATTGTTTTGGTTTCTGTCTTGTTCATGATTGTTGTTGTTGTTGTCACAACTACAGTTGCGATGAGAGTCGAATCTCTCATGTTCTTTATCTTCTTCGTCTGCCTATTGTTGCACCATGATTTTGAGATCTTTGACGGTGGCTGGACGACGTCTGCCAAAGTCTTGGTATGTTCGACGATCATAGAGGTCGTTTTGAAAGCACTCAAAGACGTCTGTTTCTGAAATGTCGACTATTGTAGCCTTCTTTTCAAAGAAACGGCGTAGATAGTCGCGGAGTGTCTCGCTTTCTTTCTGTTTAACTTAGCTTAGATCAATTTTGTTCCCTGGGCGAGACATGGAGCCCGCGTAATTATTGGTAAAAGCCTTTGTCAAGTCTTCCTAGGAGTCGATGGATCTGAGTTTGAGTGATTCGAGCCATGTTAACGGCGCGGGTTCCATGCATATGGGGAAGTGAATGACCTTTGTATCATCGTTGCCCCTAGCTGCTTGAACTGCTAGTGAGTAGCACTGTAGCCATTGGACTGGATCTTGCTTGCCATCATACTTGGTGATCCCTGTTGGCTTGAACTTCTTGGGTAGTTTAGTCTTCATTACCCGTGCGGTGAAGGCAGGAAAATGGTTATAGTTATCGACTTCGATTTTGCGTTCGCGGTGACAGTTGCTATTGATTACCTCTCTTAGGTCGCTGAAAATTGAGGATTCGCGATCCGTTCTGCGGTGGCAAGGGCTCTTTGCAGAATTAGGGCAGCTAGCCTCTCCTGCATCCCTATTTCACCTTGGAGCCTCGCGTTCATCTCTATTTTGCCTTTGGCTATGTTACCTTGGCTGGTTGACTACTTTGTTACTTTTTCTTGGAGCCTCGCGATGGCCACCGTGGGCTGCGACATCTCTACTACCGTTTTGGTGGGCCGAGTTGTGAGGAACAGATGGAATTGGAGACTCTTTGTCGAGTAGTTTGTAAGCTTGCTCTGCGAGTTGTGCTATTAACCTGTTGCCCTGTTCCGCGAGTTGTGCTGTTAACTCGTTGTCTCTGTCATGAGGTATGAGAGTTGATATGAGATTGATTGAGGCAATTGCTGCGAGTGGAGTGTTGTGCTCTTGATCTTGCACTGCGTCGAATGCTCTTTCGAGGTTCACGATAGGAATGTTTGTAGTTAGTAGTCGGCGATGATCTGCTCGGGTAGCATTGCGTGCTCTTCTTTGATTTCTCTGTTCCGAAGTTTCGTCTTGCGGGGCGTTAGCTAATGATTCATCTTGTGAAATGTCATCAAGTTGCGTAACCCATCGAGGAGTTCTCTGGAGGCTGGCGCCCGTGTCGTTGTTTTGAGATGTGATGACAAAGATTTCTCTATCCAGGTAGTAGCTTCCAGAGCTTGACGTTGCGATCTCTATAGTACTTCTTTCCTCATGGGTTGAAGTGAGCGGGATGCCCTCTTGATACGGGAGGCTGTCTATGTGAGCGACAAGGCGTGACTCGTAATCTTGGGCCAAGAAAGATGGCTTCCTTCCAAGCCAATAAATGAATCTTTCCTATGGAGTTGAAGTAATTACTAAGTCTTGAGCTGGGCCTGATAAAGGGATCTCTTGCACGTAGTCCGAATCATAATCGTAGTCCTTGATTGACTCGAGTTCGGATTGGATTCAAGTGAGGAAATCTTGGTGGATCACGGCTGCGTTGCGGAGTCTGTGCGGGAATCGACTTCGAGTTGAAATTGACTTGTGGGATAACTTGGGCATTAGCCTGTGCGGGCTACTCCGAGTCGAGGTCGACTCCGAGTCGTAGTCGAACTTGATGCTGTTGACATTGAAATTTTGGTTTTTCTTGGTGGGATTCTTTGCTTCTTAAAGGAAATCCTCATCAAGACGCTTCTTTTCCTGGTTGCCGATGATGTGGCATTGAAAAGATCCAGTGTCGTCAGCGATGCAAAGTCAGGAACCGAAGACGAAAGTTGCACCCACCTCAAAGGATAAAACGGGCTTGATGATGACTGGTGCCATCAATCTCACGTGGAGAAACTCGGCGACTTCCCCTACCTGGCACTCCAGCTGTCGGTGTTTTAGACCGGCAACCCGCCTAGGGTGTTCTAAGGGACCAAGTTGAGAAGTGGCTTGGTCTATTTGTGATGAGTGATTGACTAGATGATTTGAGGCTTTACCCGTTGAGTCCATATTCCATATATGCTTGATTATGCTAACGCCTAACCAGAGGTGTGTGTTGTGTTGTGGTATTTGAGTATACCGTATGTTGTGTGTTGTGTATCTTGGCTTGTGATGTGCAGGTGTAGGACGCGACATGGCGGTCGATGGCATGAGGTGAAGGTCAAGCGCGAAAGATCCATGCCGATGAACTAGGGCTGTGAATGGTGGACACGAGTAGGCTTGGATCGAGGGACCCGAGGAGTCCGGGCGGAGTCATGGGCGGTTCACATGGTGCACGGAAGAGCAAGAGTACATAGATGGTGATGGAGATGGCGTCGGTCGAGTCAAGCGGGACGAAGGCAAGTCGAGTAGGCGGCCTGGGAGCCAGGAGCAAAAGACTTGGAGGCGTCGAAGGCTTGGCGGAGGCCGGACACGTGTTGACATCGGTGAGTCACGCCTTGCGGGGTGTGCAAGAGGGTTTGACCGGTTTGGCCTCAAAATCGGGGATGAGTCACGCCTCGCCTGCGGGGCGTGCAAGAGGGTTTGACTGGTTTGACCTCAAAACCGGAGGTGAGTCACGCCACGTGGGTGTGAGAGGGTTTGGGTAGTTTGGGCCTCAAAACCACCGCGCAGGCAGGTTTGTCGGCTTCGGCCTCAAAACCGGGGACGAGTTCGGCGCGGCCGAACAGCGTCGAGTCGGAGGACGCGTGGCACCATCGCGAAGCTTGCGTCGAGGCGAAGCTAAGTCGTGAAGGCATTGGGTCCATCCACTGAACGAAGAAAAGTTGGACAGTTTTGCCCCTAGGGGGTTTGGAGTTGTATGCTTAATGTAAGGGCATTTTGGACATTGACCAAATGCCTATATATGTGTAGGAGGGTTGTTTGGGGCAGCTATCTCCTTGGGCTAGTTGGTGGTTGCTACTCATTTGTTTGTGAGAGCTTTGGAAGAAAGGAGAGGGAAGAGAGAAGGGATCTTTATTTGATCTTTTCGCCATCCTAGCTTTGATTGTGCTAAGGAGTGGTTTGTAACCGGACATGGTGAAGTAATTCAAAGATCTATTTCGTGCCATCTTGTTCCATCCCATTTGGATTTGCAATTTTCATTTGTGTTCTTCGCGTTCTTGCTTCTTCCTCTCCACCCCCTTCAGATTTCTGTTCGATTCGTGAGTTGTGAGGTGTTTTGAGTTGAACCGATTGTTTGGAGATGAAGTTTAGGGGTTGAAAAAATAGTGCTCTTCACAAGATTTGGAATTCCCTTTGATTTATAAATCTTTTGGGGATGATTTCTTAGGAGAAACTTCTTTACTATGTTTTGAGGCTATGGTTCAAATTTCATGATTTTTGGAGGTCGTTTGATCAAGTTTCGGATTTTTCTTTCCTCCTCACGCAGGCTGTTTTGGAATTCCGGATATCTCTGAACCTAATTCAGGAAATCTCCGGACCTCCAGAAATTTTCGAAGGTTTCTCTGGAAATCTCCACACATTCGGAATTTTCCAAAGGTTCTTCGGATTTTTCCGCACAGAGGTGTTAGTTTTCAAAGTTCCTCTTTGGGAGCTTGTTTGGAGCCTTCTTGCTTCCGTTATTCTCAAATTGGGTTACTAGCATCATTCCTAGGTCCATTAGCTTGTGCATAGCTAAGTGGACTTGATTTTGCTAGAAGAGAGGCTTGTGGGTTTTTAGCCAGAGTTTTTGGAGAAAATTTGAATTGGCTCCCATTCACCCCCTCTGATTGCCTTTCTGGTCCTTCAGGTACGCTAGGTGGTCTTTTCTGCGGTGGGTGTCGTCAAGAATCAAGGAGTCGATGGTGACACAAGGAACACGATTTAGACAAGTTCGGGCCGCTAGATCACATAACTCTACGTCCTGTATGTAGATTGTATTGATCTTGAGTTGTGTTGTTCGTTTTTCTAGAGGGGGTCCCTGCCCACCCTTATATAGTCGGGGAAGCAGGGTTACAGGGTGGATTGTATGAGTCCTAGTCGAGTACGTTTGCCAGAGTCCTACTCTAACTCGGTAGAGTAGTTTACTTCTGACTCGACTAGTCTTCGGGGAGTACATGAAGTCTACGCGCCCTGCAGGGTAGTCTTCTTGTCCGAGTAGGTTTCGGGTACGTTCCCTTGAGTGGGTTCGTAAGTCTTCTGGTGGGCCCAGGGGTGCCCAGCCGACAGGGCCTACTCCATATGGAGTGCAATTTTCATCGCACTTACTTATAAAATTCAAGATTGAAGATTCAAGACTAAGTTAAATGAGGCTTGAGCACATTCTAGCCGCATGGCAGTACTCGAGTATGTTCGAAGGCTCAATCCAATTGAGTACTCGGAGAGCACCACAAACTAGTCGGAGACGACTAAAAAGTACTCAGGCCTGCTATATTTGACTAGAAAGTACTCGGGGGCTTGTCGTCCATATATCTATGGCCCACCAGAAGGTTTAGATAGTCCTAAATACATGGTTGTACCGTGGAGACTACGGTGCAGGACGGCGTGATCAATGTGGAGGACAAGAACTAGTCGAGGATTAGGAAACTACTCGTAGCAATTAGAGTAGTACTCTCTAGTTGAATCTGACTAGTATTCTTGTAAACAACCGACCTGTAACCCTACCCCTAGCAATATAAGGCGAGGCAGGGACCCCTCCAAACAAGTTCAATCAATACAACACAACCAACACACAGGATATAGGGTATTACGCGATCTAAGCGGCCCAAACCTGTCTAAATCGTGTGTTCGAGTTCACCTTCGAGTTCCTAATTTTGACGAGCCCCACGCATAAAACACTACCTCACGTACCCCCTCGGTAGGTTGTCGGGTCTAAACATCGACACCCAAGAAAGCCGAGATTGCACGGGAAGCTCAAAAGCCAGCATATACGTGCTTCCCACAGCTTCCAGGCTAACTTTGTTGTAATTACCCACCCCTACCACCACCAAGTTCCCGAATCATTATTTTCTTTTCCTCAAAACCGTGCGTGACCGCCCATCGCTCCCATCCCTTGCGCTGTTGGGCGCCTCCCATCCCTCCCGCCATGCCCTCCAAATCTCACTTGGAGCTGTTATCCAAGGGCCAATGTCGGCATGCCACCCTTGCTCAGCCCCTTCGGTGCGGCTTCCTTGCTCGTCCCCACTGGCCATTCTCCCCCTCTCCATTGGTTCCCCCAACACATCTTTGAGATCTAGTGCCCCTGCTCCAGGACGGTGCGATTGCTCCTGGCCGACGCCCGCGGCTGCTCCGAGCCGGCGAGGTTCCCCTGCTACAGGCTGGCGACCCTCTACGAGCCACCTTCCCCCTCCCATCCGGTGACCTTGCTCTAAATCCAGATCAGACTGGCCACTGCAAGGTAAAGAGAAGGCTAGGAGGTCGTGTGGAGGAGTGCAAGGACGAGCACGAGCTCAGCCATGGGGAGCTTGGGTGCACGGGTTGTGGGGGCGAGCTCGTTGGTGGGAATGCACGGGCGTCGGGGCAAAAGGTGAGAGATTGAAGAAGGTTGAAGATGAGAATGATGAGGTTAACAGGTGGATCCCACCGAACAGACCTTCCACCTCACCATCCAAAAAGCTAGGTTGCCAAACGACCGCAGCTTTTGGATAAGCTTGCTTTGAGAAAACCACCCTTCCAGGAGCAAAAGCCAAAAGCCAGCTTTCCGAGAAGCTAAAGCTCAAACAAATAGGACCGAAATAATGAGCCTCGTGGAACAATAAAAATGGAATTAAACCATTAAATAATCACGCCATGCTACTTAACAGAAAGTGTCATGGTTAGATCCCAACAAAGGAGCCCAAACTTGTGACGATGGCACAATTCATGTTACATACCAATCCATGTTTATCTCTGACGACCATTTACTTTTAATAGTGCTCACAGGATATATATGTGATACGTCCTATATATATCTACATATTTCAAGGTCAATGATAACCTAAATCAAGGTGTAAGAGCAACATATCTTAACCACTAAACATCTCAAAATGGACAGTTAGTTTACATTCCTGATTCCAAAATTAGATGAATTTATAAGATTACCCCTAATTCGGGTTGTTGGCGCTGAAAAATCAGCCGATGACCCTCAGCGTCGGACACACAACCCAGGAGAATCTGCTTAGCTCATGTTTGGGTTATTGCCCTGGTGCGGTTCGCGCGGCGTGCTGGTCAATCTGACCTGATGATTGACAAGGAAAGAAAAGTGTTAAATTACAGGGGTTTCGATCGGCTAAAGTTCCGATCTGTCTTGAAAGGCGTATCAGCGAATTGACCAATTTACTGTGTAAGTGACCGGCTATACAACAGCCAATGACCACATAGCAATTGTAAACAAACTGCTAAAGCAACCTAAATAACGCTACAAAAGCAACATTTGAAACCGATCTAATCGGCAATGTGATAATAAATAAAAATAATGATAAAAAGCCGACAGTTCGTATCTCAAGCTGGATAACTGGTGATAAAACTAAAACAATAGGTAAAACATATAATTCTAGTTAATATCAATAATTGGGGAATAAATCTAAATGAAACAACAACGATTCACCCGAAGTTAAAGCTTAAATATTACTCGATAAATAGAACTTACAAATTGGTCGGAGATCGTGTCGATGCAGCCCCGCAAACTCGTATGAACTCGTGAAAAGAAAAGGTTTTGGCGAAGTCGCCAACTTGAAAGTAAAGTTCGAGGAAAAAAGTAGATTTGTTGTATTGATTGATGTGTTGTTGTTTACAAGCCTTACGAGGCAGCTATTTATACCCTATTACAACTGATTTCCTAACCGACTAGGATGTATTTCTAATTTTAAAGATAAATATTTACAAATGTACGCAACTCGTATCGGAGTTGGTTATTATTTTCCCATGGGCCAATCTTTTCCTTCAGCTAATCATCACCCTGGCCCACTTTAGGCCCACATCGGCCCAGCCGCTTTGGCTCCTTCAGCCGATCGGCCGAAACACTGTAGCTCTAATCGGCCGATTCCCAACTGTAGCTTCTTGCTCACCACGTCGGCCACCTTCCTCTCCTTTGACGCCGACCCAAACACGTGTCAAAATCTGGCGTCAACATAGGTAAATGAGAGAACAAAAACCATAAGCGTGATTAACGTTTCAATAGTATGTAGCATTAGCAACAATAATCACCCAACCACACAAATTCACAAACAAATCAACCCCATCTTCCACCATGATCGTGTCCAACAAACTCACCAAAAGATGCGGTGTCTAGGGTTCCATGCACACACAGCAGCAGGCAGGCGGCCTCCCTGCCCCCACGCCCTCATCCCCTCCCTCCGCCGCCAAAACCGTAGCCCCAGTGCAGCCGTGCCCCTCATCTCTTTTGTCATCCTCCATCTCGATGATGTCATCCTCCAACTCCAAATCCGACTCCGTTTGGACCGCGGCCGACGGCCGCATGGGGCCGGGGTCTTGGACGATCGCTCAAGCTAGGTCGCAGCTTGTGAAGGCGGCTGCGGCGGCACTGGTGCGGTGCGGAGGCGATCAAGCAAGCGGGCATGCAAGATGTGGGCTACAACCGAGTGAGTTGTATGCTACCACGACATCTGTGCTATGGTCCACAACGAGAATAAGGCCCATCCACAGATTTTAATCTCTAATTGCCATCCCAGTCAATAATGCCCGCTTGACCTTTCGTTATCACAGCTGGTTATATCAGCCTAGTCCATTAGGGCATTCCCAACCCATTATGGTGTCCATGGAATTAAATGAGCTGCCACCTAGGATAAAATATGATGTAGAAAGGGGTTAAATGAAGGTGAGACCTAATTTCTACACACCATCCAAGATATAATGAGAGATGAGTAGTATTAAATTCAAGTATGGAATAGTGATGTTTGCATTTGAACAGTAGTGTCTAGTACTAGTTTCTTGATGATGTGGAGCTTATGGAAACTATGGTTGGTGTCTTAGGTTGGGACTGTCCTTAGGCCAGTCTCAGTGCATAGTTATCAAGACTGGGAACTAGGTAATTGTACATGTTGAGTGTCATGGGGATGAAACTCCTCTCACATATGATGAAACTACCCCTTCTCTCTTCAGAAATACCTTGCCAAATCAGTAAAATTGGTGATGTGACATGAAAATTAATGCTCATGAAACTCTTCATGAAACTCCTACTGAGATTACCCTTAATAACTTTATAAATAAATGGAAAAAGTTAATTTTACTCCCCTCACCTATTTACTTTGTCCATCCCACCCTCTCACCAAAATATTGGCTCAATTTACTACCTTGTCCAATTGAAATTGGATCAATTTAGTCCTTAAATGGGATTTGAACCCAACTTTACCTATGTGGCATGGTTTTGACCGGTCTTAAGTTGTTTTGACTGCTGACGTGGACTGCATGTCATAGCTGAGCAAGCACCGCGCCTAGCATGCGGAAATAAGCATGCGCCCTTCCCTCATGCAAGACGAGTTGCGCCGCTTCTCGCACGCCCGAGCCAAGCTGCAGCGTGCGCCTCGCACAGCACCACCGAGTCCTACACCCAGGGGCGGACCCAGCGTACAATGAGGGCACAAGCCACCCCTCAAATTCTAGACATGCAGTTTATTTAGGCAAGTCTCAATGGAAAGTTTCATGAGAGTTTCATGGCATTAAATTCAATATCACATCAGCAAAATTGCTAACTTGGCAAGGTAATTAATAGAGGAGTTTCATCATATGAGAGAGGAGTTTCATCCCATGATACTCATCTAGCGCAGTTACCTAGTTCTCAGTCTAGGTAACGTGCACTCAGGAGCGGGCAGGGGCGGAGCCAGGATTTGAGCATAGGGGGGAAACCTACAACAATCATACATGATGAAATATATACAAGACAATAACATAGATAATATCTAAATAAAAGTTTATTTTACGATATACATAAAAGCTAAAAAAATTCGGTGAATATTACAAAGAAAAAGGAAACAATTCAATTAGCACTAGGTCTCCAGCACCAGAATAATATAGATATGATGGTAATAATAGAAATAACGGATGTGCTAGCGCCCGGACGTCCGATAAAATTTTTTTATCGGACGCTCCGTCGCAACATTGAAAAATAACTATCGAAACATTAAAAATCAACACTTGCAACATGAAAACATGCACTAAAAATAGTTTTGGAACTCATGCACGCCATCCATCTCATTATAGGATAAAAAATCCCCGTGCGCAGCATTTCATCATGTTTCACGCAACATTCATCAGAAGATAAATTTGCAATACCTTTACGTGCATGAAACATCTTGAATCGTTTCGTGCAACATTCAAAACAGACACATTGCAACAATAAAATTACAAGTTGCAACATCTCGAATAGAAACAATCTTGCGATCTCGGCCAAATCAAGTATTGCAACAATAAAAAAACATCTCTTACAGCATTGCAACAACAAAAAACATCTCTTACATAATTGGAACAGGGAAAGAAGAAGAGGCCGAAACAAAGAAAACAACTATATGCAACATCATGAACAAGTTAGTGCAACATCCGATTACTAGCAAGTCGGACTGTTGCAAACAGATGAAACATCAAAAGCTAATTTTTACAACATCTAAAAATTTCTACTGCAACACCATGAGGTACCTATTGCAACATGGCCGTTAGGAGGAGAACTATCTTCAGATCTACAAATAGGTCGGTCGCCAGACTTGACGACCCGTAAAAGTGAGCTCCGGTTGCTAAACCACTCACGACATTGTCGGCTTCACCGGCTGGCTGGTGGTCAGCAATCGGCGCGGCGCAGGCGTGGTAGGCAACTAGCAGCTGTTAGTTTTTGGGTGGGTGGGCGCTAGCGGCGTGTACGCACCTGCCACTCCTGGAGGCCCTGCACATCGTGGGTGCGCACAGGCACACAGCAATGGCGGAACTGCAGAACAGGCTGACGGCCCTTGTGGATGGAGATAGAACAACAACGACTGGAGACTTCTCCGTTGATGGACGGGTGTAGAGGAGGTTCAACTGGCAGCTGGGTGAAAGTGGCACCACCGCGGACGGGAACTCGCTGGAGAAGTGGATGCTGTTAGCGGATTGGAGAGCAAGGAGAGGGAGACGAGGGGGCCCTTAGCACTCATGAAGCAAACTGGGAACAGCTCATCTTGCGTGTGCGGTGCAGCTCATCTCGAAGAGAGATGAGGCGTGTGCGGTGTGGAGCAGGATAGGGTCATCGGACATGAAAAGCAGCTGTTAATTAGAATGGAATAAAACCTCAGGTCCGGTGCTTTGTTATCATCAATGCCATCTGACTACTTGCCCAGACAGTGCGCCACATGCATCCGATCTGCATAGCTCGTGTCAGATGCCCGGCACATAGCATTTCCCTAGAAATAAAGAAGATAAGAAAGAGAACATGAAGACCAGTCCTAGTCCTAAATTATTTAGATACAGTTGGAGATCAACATGAAGAGAAAACATACAAGCAAAACACTAACTATATTTGTTAACTAGCTATTAAATTGTACCGTATAGGAAAAAGAAAAGAAATAAAAAGACAATAGAAAGACTAATCCTAGATTATTAGGGAAGAAAAATAAGTAATTAAAGTACTAATTGAATGATTAAATAGCTAATTACCTTGCCCATTGAATGATTAACTAGCTAATTAAAGAGGGAGCATTGGGGAGGCACCGGCATGTTGGGGTGCCAAGCCCCCCTCAGCCCCTCCCTCCCTCCGCCACTGGGAGCGGGCTATCGGGATTTAAGAGTATTCAAATGAATACCCATTATTTTAAAAAAAACTTTACATATATGATATGTATATGTATTCAAAAATAAAAAATAGCACCACAAAATAGGCTTTCCAATCTATCCTCTTATTCTGAGCTAGAGATTTTTACTTCGCCTAAGCTTTTTCTACCAAATGAAATTTTGATTACCCATTGTCAAAATCCTGGACCCACCCTGTGTGCACTGAGACTATCCTTAAGGGTGTGATTGGTTGTCTTCCCTGAGGAGCTTGGCTCGCACCAGAGAACCTGACCGGCCGGAACCAGGATCTGGGGATGCAATGGGGTCATGTTTGGTTGTCGTTTGAGTTGAACCAGGCTGCGAAGATATGGTGATTGGTTGCACGTACGAATCTGAAATTCAAAAAACAGACGCTGTTTGGTTGGTCGCATAGAGGCAGTTCCAATGACCACTTGCATTGAGGAGGTGAAGTTACCTAGCTGAACATAGTTTATGAGGAAAGTAGAGTTTGTAACTAAACTAAAATTACTTAGACTTTGAAACTAAAACCACAATTATTACAGCTTGAACTAAGATAATTAAAGCCTCTAACAACATGAACATATATTTACAGTCCCATTGAGCATTGTTGATAATAGGTCGAGGTTGCGCCGGTAGCTCCGTAGGTTGAAATTTGGCACCATGAAAAGCTTGCATCGCTTCGTCTTTGGTCTTGTACTTCTTGTAGCATGCTCCCTTGAATCCATTCACCTGATCATGGCAAGCCTCCCAACTGCAGTAGACTCCAGTTTGACGACCAACAGTGATAACGTACCACGCCATGTGTTCTAAAAAATGGACAAAACAAAGTATCATTGGCCTTACAAATAACCTGACAACAAGTGCTCAATTTCAGATAACAGAAATGACATATCATTGGCAAAGGGCTAATGCTCAGATTCAAGAGCAGATTAAAGGAAAGAGCAAAATGACAGCAATTAGCACAGAATAAAGTACCACTGTCCTTACAAATAACCTGACAACAAGTGCTCAATTTCAGATAACAAAAATGACAGATCATTGGCAAAGGGCTAATGCTCAGATTTAGGAACAGATTAAAGGAAATAGCAAAATGATAGAAATTAGCACAGAACAAAGTACCATTGGCCTTACAAATAACCTGACAACAAGTGCTCAATTTGAGATAACAGAAATGACAAATCATTGGCAAAGGGCTAATGCTCAGCTTCAGGAAAAGATTAAAGGAAATAGGAAAATGACAGAAATTAGCACAGAACACAGTATCATTGGGCTTACAAATAACCTGACAAAAAGTGCTCCATTTCAGATAACTAACATGAGAGA